>NC_091294.1:31881745-31999245 GCF_038502225.1 Cherax quadricarinatus | reverse complement strand
CATCAGTATAGCCTATGACCTCCGTCGCATTACATGAGATGGTAGTTCACACATAGTTGCGAACTCAGTGTGACCGTAACACCCTCCATAACACCCTCCGTAACACTCCGTAACACCCACCGTAACACCCTCCAGGTATACTCCAGGTAGTGTGTTGACTATCCCCAGAGATGGTTCCCCCAGACCCTCTCGCCATACACTACAAGAGAATACCGACGACAATAATTAGTGGTCGTAAACCATACCACGGGCGGGATTTGAACCCACGGTCAGAAAGTCTCAAAATTCTTGCATTAGTGGTCGTACACAAACAGCCCCCTCCCCTCTTAGGGGACTGAAACTTAAGACGACGCTTCGGTTCTACGCGGACCTAAGCGCGAACAATGGAAACAACTCGTAATAGTACTGATGGCAAGACGATGGGCAACACTTGGATAGCCTCAGTGTCGAGATGAAGACACACAAGTCTTGCACATATGTCTTATTCATCAGTTATGAATGTACACATGAGGAGCTGAGTGTACCCGAGGTGGAGTGTGGAGGCTCTGAGTGCCAGAGAAGGACCAGAACATGACTTTCATTCAGTTAGAGTTCAATAGATATGGGTGTCGAGAGGGGAGAAAAATGCAGAAGAACCATTCGCTGGGGACTACGTTTCGCCCAGGATAGTGCTTAATCGTGTCCCATGCCAAACGCAGTTCAAATGAAAGCATTTTTCTACGTACTGCATATTTTTTATCCCCATAATATTTAGTCCCCAGAGCGTGTCGAGCCTGTGCTGCTGTGCGGAATAATAACACTGGCCAACAATGGTTTCAGTTCACGTTTAAAAACATGTGTTTCTTACTCATTTTGGGACGCTGAGTTCAAATCGGAACTTAGTTGTCCTCCAACACGCACACTTTCCGTGAGGTAGAACCCAGCAGTGAACTGTTGCACCAAGACACAGCCATCGTGGAGAAGAGATATCAGGGGAAACCTGACGATCAGTTGGAAGGTCGACTACTGCTGGACAGTGACGAGGGAAAGTCGTACTCAACACAAGCGAGAAAGCCTAGAAACACTGATGTAAATATGTTTCTCTACTGTATGGAAATTTCTGGTATGTATATATACCATGTATATATATATACAATGTATATATATATATATATATATGTATATAATATATATATATATATGTATATAATATATATATATATAATATATATATATATATATATAAATATATTTTATATAAATATATATATATATATAAATATATATGCATATATATATATATTTAAATATATTTTATATAAATATATATATATAAATATATACATATATATATATTTATATATATATATATAAATATATTTTATATAAATATATATATATATATATATATATATATAACAATATATATATATATATATATATATATATATATATATATATATATATATATATATATATATATATATATATATATATATATATATATATATATATATATATATATATATGTATATATATATATATATATATATATATATATATATATACATATATATATATATTTATATTTTTATTATTATCACACCGGCCGATTCCCACCAAGGCAGGGTGGCCCGAAAAAGAAAAACTTTCACCATCATTCACTCCATCACTGTCTTGCCAGAAGGGTGCTTTACACTACAGTTTTTAAACTGCAACATTAACACCCCTCCTTCAGAGTGCAGGCACTGTACTTCCCATCTCCAGGACTCAAGTCCGGCCTGCCGGTTTCCCTGAATCCCTTCATAAATGTTACTTTGCTCACACTCCAACAGCACGTCAAGTATTAAAAACCATTTGTCTCCATTCACTCCTATCAAACACGCTCACGCATGCCTGCTGGAAGTCCAAGCCCCTCGCACACAAAACCTCCTTTACCCCCTCCCTCCAACCCTTCCTAGGCCGACCCCTACCCCGCCTTCCTTCCACTACAGACTGATACACTCTTGAAGTCATTCTGTTTCGCTCCATTCTCTCTACATGTCCGAACCACCTCAACAACCCTTCCTCAGCCCTCTGGACAACAGTTTTGGTAATCCCGCACCTCCTCCTAACTTCCAAACTACGAATTCTCTGCATTATATTCACACCACACATTGCCCTCAGACATGACATCTCCACTGCCTCCAGCCTTCTCCTCGCTGCAACATTCATCACCCACGCTTCACACCCATATAAGAGCGTTGGTAAAACTATACTCTCATACATTCCCCTCTTTGCCTCCAAGGACAAAGTTCTTTGTCTCCACAGACTCCTAAGTGCACCACTCACTCTTTTTCCCTCATCAATTCTATGATTCACCTCATCTTTCATAGACCCATCCGCTGACACGTCCACTCCCAAATATCTGAATACGTTCACCTCCTCCATACTCTCTCCCTCCAATCTGATATTCAATCTTTCATCACCTAATCTTTTTGTTATCCTCATAACCTTACTCTTTCCTGTATTCACCTTTAATTTTCTTCTTTTGCACACCCTACCAAATTCATCCACCAATCTCTGCAACTTCTCTTCAGAATCTCCCAAGAGCACAGTGTCATCAGCAAAGAGCAGCTGTGACAACTCCCACTTTGTGTGTGATTCTTTATCTTTTAACTCCACGCCTCTTGCCAAGACCCTCGCATTTACTTCTCTTACAACCCCATCTATAAATATATTAAACAACCACGGTGACATCACACATCCTTGTCTAAGGCCTACTTTTACTGGGAAAAAATTCCCCTCTTTCCTACATACTCTAACTTGAGCCTCACTATCCTCGTAAAAACTCTTCACTGCTTTCAGTAACCTACCTCCTACACCATACACTTGCAACATCTGCCACATTGCCCCCCTATCCACCCTGTCATACGCCTTTTCCAAATCCATAAATGCCACAAAGACCTCTTTAGCCTTATCTAAATACTGTTCACTTATATGTTTCACTGTAAACACCTGGTCCACACACCCCCTACCTTTCCTAAAGCCTCCTTGTTCATCTGCTATCCTATTCTCCGTCTTACTCTTAATTCTTTCAATTATAACTCTACCATACACTTTACCAGGTACACTCAACAGACTTATCCCCCTATAATTTTTGCACTCTCTTTTATCCCCTTTGCCTTTATACAAAGGAACTATGCATGCTCTCTGCCAATCCCTAGGTACCTTACCCTCTTCCATACATTTATTAAATAATTGCACCAACCACTCCAAAACTATATCCCCACCTGCTTTTAACATTTCTATCTTTATCCCATCAATCCCGGCTGCCTTACCCCCTTTCATTTTACCTACTGCCTCACGAACTTCCCCCACACTCACAACTGACTCTTCCTCACTCCTACAAGATGTTATTCCTCCTTGCCCTATACACGAAATCACAGCTTCCCTATCTTCATCAACATTTAACAATTCCTCAAAATATTCCTTCCATCTTCCCAATACCTCTAACTCTCCATTTAATAACTCTCCTCTCCTATTTTTAACTGACAAATCCATTTGTTCTCTAGGCTTTCTTAACTTGTTAATCTCACTCCAAAACTTTTTCTTATTTTCAACAAAATTTGTTGATAACATCTCACCCACTCTCTCATTTGCTCTCTTTTTACATTGCTTCACCACTCTCTTAACTTCTCTCTTTTTCTCCATATACTCTTCCCTCCTTGCATCACTTCTACTTTGTAAAAACTTCTCATATGCTAACTTTTTCTCCCTTACTACTCTCTTTACATCATCATTCCACCAATCGCTCCTCTTCCCTCCTGCACCCACTTTCCTGTAACCACAAACTTCTGCTGAACACTCTAACACTACATTTTTAAACCTACCCCATACCTCTTCGACCCCATTGCCTATGCTCTCATTAGCCCATCTATCCTCCAATAGCTGTTTATATCTTACCCTAACTGCCTCCTCTTTTAGTTTATAAACCTTTACCTCTCTCTTCCCTGATGCTTCTATTCTCCTTGTATCCCATCTACCTTTTACTCTCAGTGTAGCTACAACTAGAAAGTGATCTGATATATCTGTGGCCCCTCTATAAACATGTACATCCTGAAGTCTACTCAACAGTCTTTTATCTACCAATACATAATCCAACAAACTACTGTCATTTCGCCCTACATCATATCGTGTATACTTATTTATCCTCTTTTTCTTAAAATATGTATTACCTATAACTAAACCCCTTTCTATACAAAGTTCAATCAAAGGGCTCCCATTATCATTTACACCTGGCACCCCAAACTTACCTACCACACCCTCTCTAAAAGTTTCTCCTACTTTAGCATTCAAGTCCCCTACCACAATTACTCTCTCACTTGGTTCAAAGGCTCCTATACATTCACTTAACATCTCCCAAAATCTCTCTCTCTCCTCTGCATTCCTCTCTTCTCCAGGTGCATACACGCTTATTATGACCCACTTCTCGCATCCAACCTTTACTTTAATCCACATAATTTTGAATTTACACATTCATATTCTCTTTTCTCCTTCCATAACTGATCATTTAACATTACTGCTACCCCTTCCTTTGCTCTAACTCTCTCAGATACTCCAGATTTAATCCCATTTATTTCCCCCCACTGAAACTCTCCTACCCCCTTCAGCTTTGTTTCGCTTAGGGCCAGGACATCCAACTTCTTTTCATTCATAACATCAGCAATCATCTGTTTCTTGTCATCCGCACTACATCCACGCACATTTAAGCAACCCAGTTTTATAAAGTTTTTCTTCTTCTCTTTTTTAGTAATTGTATACAGGAGAAGGGGTTACTAGCCCATTGCTCCCGGCATTTTAGTCGCCTCATACGACACGCATGGCTTACGGAGGAAAGATTCTTTTCCACTTCCCCATGGACAATAGAAGAAATAAAAAGAACAAGAGCTATTTAGAAAAAGGAGAAAAACCTAGATGTATGTATATATATATATATGCATGTGCGTGTCTATGAAGTGTGACCAAAGTGTAAGTAGGAGTAGCAAGATATCCCTGTTATCTTAGCGTGTTTATGAGACAGAAAAAGAAACCAGCAATCCTACCATCATGCAAAACAGTTACAGGTTTTTGTTTCACAGTCATCTGGCAGGACGGTAGTACTTCCCTGGGTGGTTGCTGTCTACCAACCTACTACCTATAATATATACATATATATATATATATATATAATATATACATATATATATATATAATATATA
Organism: Cherax quadricarinatus; assembly: GCF_038502225.1. Classification (NCBI taxonomy): domain Eukaryota; kingdom Metazoa; phylum Arthropoda; class Malacostraca; order Decapoda; family Parastacidae; genus Cherax; species Cherax quadricarinatus. The sequence continues at coordinate 31,994,026 of NC_091294.1, read as the reverse complement.
CATATATATATATATAATATATACATATATATATAATATATACATATATATATAATATATACATATATATATATATATATATATATATATATATATAATATATACATATATATATATATATAATATATATACATATATATATATATAATATATATATATGTATATATATGGATTTGGAAAAGGCGTGTGCCAGGGTGGATAGGGGGGCAATGTGACAGATGTTGCAGGTTTATGGTGTAGGAGGTAGGTTACTGAAAGCAGTGAAGAGTTTTTACGAGGATAGTGAGGCTCAAGTTAGAGTATGTAGGAAAGAGGGAAATTATTTCCCAGTAAAAGTAGGCCTTAGACAAGGATGTGTGATGTCACTGTGGTTGTTTAATATATTTATAGATGGGGTAGTAAGAGAAGTAAATGCGATGGTCTTGGCAAGAGGCGTGGAGTTAAAAGATAAAGAATCACTCATAAAGTGGGAGTTGTCACAGTTGCTCTTTGCTGATGACATTGTGCTTATGGGAGATTCTGAAGAGAAGTTGCAGAGATTGGTGGATGAATTTGGTAGGGTATGCAAAAGAAGAAAATTAAAAGTGAATACAGGAAAGAGTAAAGTTATGAGGATAACAAAAAGATTAGGTGATGAAAGATTGGATATCAGATTGGAGGGAGAGAGTATGGAGGAAGTGAATGTATTCAGGTATTTGGGAGTGGACGTGTCAGCGGATGGGTCTATGAAAGATGAGGTGAATCATAGAATTGATGAGGGGAAAATGGTGAGTGGTGCACTTAGGAGTCTGTGGAGACAAAGAACTTTGTCCTTGGAGGCAAAGAGGGGAATGTTTGAGAGTATAGTTTTACCAATGCTCTTATATGGGTGTGAAGCATGGGTGATGAATGTTGCAGCGAGGAGAAGGCTGGAGGCAGTGGAGATGTCATGTCTGAGGGCAATGTGTGGTGTGAATATAATGCAGAGAATTCGTAGTTTGGAAGTTAGAAGGAGGTGCGGGATTACCAAAACTGTAGTCCAGAGGGCTGAGGAAGGGTTGTTGAGGTGGTTCGGACATGTAGAGAGAATGGAGCGAAACAGAATGACTTCAAGAGTGTATCAGTCTGTAGTGGAAGGAAGGCGGGGTAGGGGTCGACCTAGGAAAGGTTGGAGGGAGGGGGTAAGGGAGGTTTTATGTGCGAGGGGCTTGGACTTCCAGCAGGCATGCATGAGCGTGTTTGATAGGAGTGAATGGAGACAAATGGTTTTTAATACTTGACGTGCTGTTGGAGTGTGAGCAAAGTAACATTTATGAAGGGGTTCAGGGAAACTGGCAGGCCGGACTTGAGTCCTGGAGATGGGAAGTACAGTCCCTGCACTCTGAAGGAGGGGTGTTAATGTTGCAGTTTAAAAACTGTAGTGTAAAGCACCCTTCTGGCAAGACAGTGATGGAGTGAATGATGGTGAAAGTTTTTCTTTTTTGGGCCACCCTGCCTTGGTGGGAATAGGCCAGTGTGATAATAAAATATATATATATATATATATATATATATATATATATATATATATATATATATATATATATATATATATATATATATATATATATATATATATATATATATACATATGAAAAACAACCACTGTGAAAGAATAGAGAAATTCCAAGCGCTTTAGTGACTACTCACATTAATGTGAGTAGTCAATTCGGACTTCATGGTCTCGTGTGTCACACAGCAGAAGGAAAGTATGCCAGACATGAGGATGTCAATGACATCATAAAGAGAAGCCTCGCCACAGCCCGTTGCCCAGCTCAACGGGAACCCCAAGTGCAGAGGTGTGACGGAAGCCAAAAGCGTCCTGATGGAGCCACTATGCTACCCTGGAAGGATGGAAAGCAGATTGCCTGGGACTAAACTTGTGCCGCCACATTGGCAGACACCTACTTGCCTTACTCCTTAGTGGAAGGGGGTGGAGCTGCCAGCCACAGGGAGACCCAGAAGATTCGCAAATATGGAGACCTTCCCCCTTGCTATAACTTCATCCCAATAGGGTCGGAGATCTTTGGAGCATGGGGCAAGTGTGCTCTAAAGTTCCTCAAAGAGCTGGGTGAAAAGCTCATCATAGAAACCAAGGACCACAGGGCGACCAGCTTCCTCTTTCAGAGACTCAGTGTTGCGATCCAGAGAGGAAATGCCTGCAGCATTCTGGGCATGCGGCCCACCACCGGGGATCTGGACGAAGTATTCGAGATGTAGCTCTGAGTTACCTATGTTGTTTTACTTTCTATTGTATCTTTGTGAATGTTTTGTCAATGTATTTTGTCTTTAAATAAAATATATATTAAATATAGGAGGTGGTAGGAGAAAATTCTCAAACAGCTTCAGGGAGAACCTTGAGTTTTCCCTGAAGCAAATTTATTCTTTTCTCTGAGGATGAGGGTCCCTAGGACATGCCACACGTTTCCTTAAAGAACTGGGTTCCAGACTCATCGACACCACCAGGGACCCAAGAACAGCCACTTTCATGCTCCAGCGACTCAGTGTGGCCATCCAGAGAGGAAATACATGCTGCATACCGGGATCGCGTCCGGTTTCGGAGAAGCTGGAGGAGATTCACAATCTTCGATATATTGAACCAATGTATTCATGTTTGTGTTTTCTATCAATGTATTCTGTTTTATATATATATATATATATATATATATATATATATATATATATATATATATATATATATATATATATATATATATATATATATATATATATATATATATATATCGTAGGGGTTCTTAAATGGAGATATTGAGGGTTGAAGGTAGACACACTTGTTGGATGGTAACATATATTGTCAGACTGTGATGAGGAACGTGGAGCCCAGCCTCTGCCTGTCTTAGCCTGGATGTCTACGCCGACTGAGGGGGAGGCAGAGGTACGACCGTGCACATGCGCATCCCGTGACGTCACACAAGTCACAGGCCTAAAAGGGATCTCCTATCTAAAGCACGTGGATGATACTATATGCTATGCTATACAACACAGGGATCAGCAACTATGCTGACAGCTCAGTCATGTTACGTATGTCGTCTCGACATACACTACTATCTATAGGCTGAACAGGCACGTGGTTCTGGGCTGATTCTATACAATAACAAATTCATATATAACTTAGAACTAATGGATGGTATCATAATGGATGTTAACAAAATGAGTTTTACCTAATGGGTGTTAAAGTAATCACTTTTAACGTAATGCATTACAAACTATAAGATCAAATCATTGTACAATAGGGACGGAATTGAACGATCGATTTGTATTCATGCACTCTACGGATTCTGAGGAAGAATAAATATATATATACAAGGTGAAATTAACAGCAAAGGCATCTGGTGCGCACTCAGATCATTACTGTCAAATTCTCAGAATACGGAGGGAACGTGAATACGAAAAAAAAAAATTCTGAAAAACTAATCAGTTAATAACAGACAGTTGACAATTTACTTCATCTCGGACATCTAGTTATACAGACTATATACATTTAAACCCAATTCTGCGAGGGTGAGGTTTACATATGCAGAATGGTTATCATCTCTGGGAGGATCGAATTCCTCTGCAATGGCTAACACATGCCTTGACTGAGGGAGATCTGAACGAGTATCTAAAAAAGATACTTGTGGGTTTCTCATTACTTGTCGAGTACGCAAGGAGTAACGACATTCAGGTTGGTTATCTGACTGAGTATTTGAGGTAGAGGGTACAGAGTCAAAAGGATTTTCAGCACCTGTCACATTAGTCTGGGTAGCAATATCATCAACATCGCATACTAATTTCATATGATCTAAATGCGATTCTTTGTACTTGCCAGTACTAATTTCTCTAACCTTATACTTATTACCAGAGATATGTTCTACAACTCAATAAGGTCCGACAAACTTTTGATCGAGCTTAGGCATTTCGGATGTTTTGTTGAAATTTGTCAGCATTACTCTTGAACCTACTTTTACTTTTGATGGCTTAGCACGGCTATTAGTTACTCTAGTAAATTCTGCTGTTGATTTATGAAGTGTTTCACGGATTCTTCTAAAAACACTTTGAGCCATGCTGGTACGAGTTGCTACGAAATCATCAGGGTTGTAATTAGGTTTCGAAGTGGAATATAACAACTCATAGGGTAAACGCTTGTCTACACCATACAATGCATAATGTGGAGTATCACCTATTGAAGCATTGTAAGCAGAATTTATGGCACATTGGACATCTGGTATGACTTCATCCCAAGTTTCACTATTGGGGTTGATAGTGGCTCTCAGGACATCAAGTACTTTCTTATTGGTTCATTCGGCTAACCCATTGCTGGCAGGATGATGAGGAACAATGGTGGATTTAGAGATCTTGTATAAAGTACACAAATTTTCAAGAATCTCATGACAGAATTCACCTCCATTATCTGTTACTAAGGACTTAGGGGCGGTATGCCTGCAGATAATGCGTTCTTTAATCGCTTTAGCTACTGTCTCTGCAGTCTTATCTGCAATAGGAACTAACTCACAATATCTGGTGAAATGGTCTACCATAGCACACAGATGTTTGTTGCCTTGGAGAGAACATTTAAAATTGGTTAACAAGTCAAGGGCAACTCTTTTCCACGGTTCGCTAGTGGTAGGGTACACTTGGATTGGATTAGGACCATTGACATTTCCTTTATGTTGCATACAGACACTACATTTCTTAACATACTCGGAAATGTCAGTTGCCATACGTGGCCAAAAGTATTACATTCTGGCTTGTTTCACAGAACGATCCATACCAGGGTGTGCAACACCTGGTGCATCATGAACTAGCTGTAGAGCTACGTTCACTAGTGACTGTGGAATTACTAACTGGTAAACTCTTCTACTTGGAGTACCCAACTCGGCTGTTCGATACAGTAATTCTTGGCTCATTACAAAGTCACTAATGGGTCCTGGTGGCTTCACAGTAAGAATAGGATCTTCCTGGAGCAGGAATCGAATCACCAGAACACAAGGGATCGGTTCTCTCTTACTGGAGGAATGAACAAACTCGGTGGAGTGGATGACTCTCCCCGGTTGAAAAAAATTAACGCTATAACACGCAATATGAGCAAGGGAGAACGAATCTACTATCTCAAACTGCAAGCACAGGAGAAAATAAATGAACACGGTCAACAATGCTGATATTCAATCTGAGTCGCACACAGTGACACGAGGTATCAGCTATAAAAAACTTCACTTACAAAAGTTAACAACATGTGAAAGTTACTCGAGAAATAACTTCTTACGATGCACTGATTACTGTCAACTAGGATGGGATCACAATCTGAAACACAAGGGACAACAACAACACTCAAGTGAGCACACTAGCCACAGAAACGTCTTTCTGCAACGGCTTGTGGCATCAGCAAGAGATGGCATAACTCGTTGCAAGTAAAGTTCTTCTCAAAGCGTCCCCTGGGAAGGAACGAGTACTTGAACAAGTCGCCATCGCAAGGATAGTAGTCTCAGCACTATCCTGCGTGCATGATATCGTGGCTGGAGTCCAGACAGGAGTGACAGTATTACTAGTGCCTGATCGCTCGGCTATGTTAATAAGTAATTCACGGATCTATAGGAACTTAATCTGAACTTCACATTTCGCAGCACTTTAACAAATCTCAGATACAAGCTGTGAGAACAAACACATTGCTCAAGGGCTAGATATTGTCTTTCAGTCAGTAAGGGAATGTTGGTACTGTGGACTGATTCATATTGACTTTGACTGGCATGACACACTAAGTGAACGTTCAAAAGTGACTGAGACATCTTCTCAGTGAACTTACTGAAGGGCATAAGGCAAAAAAAATAGAAAGAATGACACAGTAAGCTTAAACGGGAAGGAAATGCTTAACGATTCTGCATAAGTAATTAAAAATTGACGGGTCACACAGTAAGCAAAGAACTCACACAAGAAAAATATTCAACTTAACAAACAACACTTTGAAAATCAAGAGAACTTGTACTTTACTCAAATCTGATTTGCTCAACTTTTACTTTAAATTGAATAAATGGCACAGTGAGTTGTCTTTACTTTCAATGCAACAGGGAAATACACAATAAAATGATAAAATGGACTCAATAAAGCTTGAATAAAATAAAATGGCACAGAAGAATAAAATATTATGCACAGAGCAGAGCATAAGAAACTGCACTGAAATAAACTGTAGCAATATTGCAAAATAACAATTGCTAATCAACAAGTACTACATAAAATTTCTGCAAGAAAACTTTAATGGCAACACAATATTTGCACAAGAATTATTGCAAAATGAGTCAATGTGCAATAATAAAAATTATTACACACACAAGAAAAGAAATATATCAAGGAATGAACACTTTAACTCTTAACTGCACTCAAGCAACACTTAACAAGCAAAAGAACAATTTACTCTAAAAGAAGAACTTAAAAATTGCACTAAGAGTGAATTTGTTCAATGAAACATGGAAAATAATAGGTGCTAAAACACAGAGCAAAAAAGTTTGAACACTTACAGTGATGCAGAACACAACACATCAACATAAACACAATACTAGAATTTTCTTGCAATGAAACTTGATGTGTGAAAAATTTTGTAAAAATGATTTCTTGCTTGCACAAAATAATGGCACTATTGTCTGTGGAAATAAGACAAATTAGACACTGGCTAAATGAAAGAATATGAACACAAGAATGTTCAACACACAGAGAACAAAACAAGAATACACAAATGCTGGGAAGAAAAAAAAATACAACAGACAACACTGAGTTGTGATGCAGAATATATATAACTGAGACAACACTTAGTTGTGATGCAGAATAAAGCTGATAAATTACTGAAATACTACACTGGAAAACTAAAAACACAAGGTGATTCTGAAGTGTAAACACAAGTTCTATACTGCTCATATGTTGCACACACAAGGAAAAACACTACGGTACTTACTTCAAGTGTATAAAAAGACACAACACAACAGACATAAGAAAATGCACGGAAATTAACACTGAATTAAGGAGACTAAAAGATTATTGCAATCAGTACATGATAAACACTGAGTCTGATCAAGAGTCACTGAATGTCACTAAGAGAAAAATCACTGGAAACACAAAAGAAATGTCTCAACACTCGCAAATGTCTCTATTAAAAAAAAATTTTAATTATCGCTGTAACGACTTAGTGAAGAATGAGATTGATGGTGGAAGGTTGGAGGATTGTTTATGTCGTCTTGCTGCTGTCCTCTGCACACGTGATCGTAGAATTGCGCTTACATCGACGATGAACTCACACAGGAGGCTTTTAACGGTGGTGCCACTGTCGAAGACACACTCTAGCTCTTGACCCCCTATGTGGTCCTTAAAATATGGTGCTATAACCCTTAGTAGTGCACCAAAACACTGGTGGAGGTTGGGTGAGTACCACAACAGTGAGAGTGGTTGGGTTTGTGGGTTAACAGGGCTAAGACCGGCAATGGTGAGACACACGTGGTGAGTGGGTGTTGGCCCTATGGGTTGAAAGGCGTAAGCCTCACTGAGAACAGCCACACTGCCGCGAAGATATTCTAAGCTGGCTAGCTTAAAATACACCCACGAAATACCACAACACCACAAGGATGAAAAAAAAGCACTCAGGGGTGGCTTGGAGCTTGAAACACAAGCGATGAAGACTACTCACGTGGCTTGCTTGAGTACTGGGGTAAGACACCTGGGTTAGTTGCTAGCTGGCTTATCTTAACCCTTCACACAGAATAGCTTGATAACTTCACACGATGAGCACAGCAGAGGTGGAAGCTGGCTTGGCAGGCAAAGGAATTGGATGAAGTAGACTAGGCTCGACTGGGCTCCCTCACCACAGACTGGAAGCTGGCTTATTTTGCAAACTCGGGTCAACCCCTCGGGAGTGATGCAAATAAGCAGATAAACACTAATACAAAGAGACTGACCAGTGAATGGTGTAGAAGCTGGTAGGAGCTTGAGAGAGTAGCTGACTTGAGGTAGCAGGCTGGCTAGGTCTGCCTACTGGTGACACGAAATGGCCGTCTTGCTGGTCGAAAGAAATCTCCGTACATCGACGTAATTATCAATTTTACGCCCACACCGCTGGCACCATTTATCGTAGGGGTTCTTAAATGGAGATATCGAGGGTTGAAGGTAGACACACTTGTTGGATGGTAACATATATTGTCAGACTGTGATGAGGAACGTGGAGCCCAGCCTCTGCCTGTCTTAGCCTGGATGTCTACGCCGACTGAGGGGGAGGCAGAGGTACGACCGTGCACATACGCATTCCGTGACGTCACACAAGTCACAGGCCTAAAAGGGGTCTCCTATCTAAAGCACATGGATGATACTATATGCTATACAACACAGGGATCAGCAACTGTGCTGACACATGTATGCCAATGTTTTTGAAATTTTGTAGTTTCCAGTGTTGCGTTCTATAGTGTCGGTGACATTAGTGAGGCAGGCACCGTCGGCGTCTGAGGTCTGGTTCGGTGAGAACGAGTTGTGCCTCGTTCCAGTTCACAAATGCCCCGTGGAGTCAGGACACAGGCGTACCTTATAGAGGCATTTCGATGCTCATTCAGGCGGACTGCATATATTTCCTGGGATATATATATATATATATATATATATATATATATATATATATATATATATATATATATATATATATATATATATATATATATATATATATATATATATATATATATATATATATATATATATATATATATATATATATATATATATATATATATATATATATATATATATATATATATATATATACATATATATATATATATATATTTATATATATATATATATATATATATATATATATATATATATATATATATATATATATATATATATATATATATATATATATATATATATCTTTCCTCTGCAAAGTTGTAATTGAATGATGCTCTTAAATGACTTATTTTCATATATTAATGTAATTCGACTCTGACGACAGACAGGACAAGGGCAGCCTGACGGAACTTAATATTTCCTCAATGACATCGCGCCTAACAGCCCTTCCTGCGTAAACTTTTAATTGGATGATTATGTCCGAATTTAGCACCAAGACCACTTGCTCTCCTCTGGACGCCTTCACCCACATCACAAGTTTGCCACATCGGTGACTACACAAATTCAGCCTAGTGTGATTTAATTCTGCACGGTTACCCCACGTAGACTTTCTCTCGATATTGTATATGTATATATATATATATATATATATATATATATATATATATATATATATATATATATATATATATATATATATATATATATATATATATATATATATATATAACAGAATACATTGATAGAAAACACAAACATGAATACATTGGTTCAATATATCGAAGATTGTGAATCTCCTCCAGCTTCTCCGAAACCGGACGCGATCCCAGTATGCAGTATGCATTTCCTCTCTGGATGGCCACGCTGAGTCGCTGGAACATGAAAGTGGCTGTTCTTGGGTTCCTGGTGGTGTCGATGAGTCTGGAACCCAGTTCTTTAAGGAAATGCGTGGCATGTTTTCCCCATGATTCCAAGAGCTCTGATTCCACTGGGACAAATCGATATTGTTGGCTTATGTCCCTGTACTTGCCGATCTTGTACTCCCTGTGGTCAGCAGCTCCTCCCTGTCGCCCGACACTGTGATGGATATATGTGTCAGCCAGTATAGACACACAGGTATAGTCCCATGTTAAGAGCTTGCAATTCTTTCAAGGATAGATAGTGATCCCATTGGGGCGGCTGGCTGGGTTGTGGGTATTGTTGGCTGCTAGTGATCGGGGTTCCCTCTCGGCTGCGCATCAAGCTGTGGCAAGGGTTCTCTTTATGATGTTGTTGACCTCATTGTGTCTTGCATGCCAGCCCTTGGTTTTGGAACAGTTAAGACCATGTATACCTTATTGGTCGGCTTGCATATCGCCGCAAATACACGTATATTCCGTGTGAATTGGGGCAGCAAGGCGCAGAGCCACTGCAATACGGAGGGTTTTAGGGTCGAGGTGCGTTCCCCTTGCCGATATGGGTACTGTTTGGAGGAAGTCCCCAGAGTGAGGTGCGCTCACAGCTTGGAGACAGGCAATCTCCCTGTCTGATGTTACAGCCCTGAGCATTTTGGCAAGCACCTTTTCAGCGATCGGGCCATTCCAGCTTGACTGTTTGTAAGCCAGTGCTGCACTAGGATTTGGTGCTAGAGCACCAAGAATCTCCCATTCAGTGATAGCACTGGCATAGCTAGGGTCCTGTATTCCTGCTGAGTCACTGAGGTTATCAGGAAGAATTTGTCTTATCAACTCGTTTGATGCTATGGAAGAGGATAGGAAAGCTGGTAGAGCAATCTGGGAGGATCTGCGTACTCCCAGCCCCCCAACCCTGACCGGAAGTGAGGCTTGTAACCACTGTCCATCTTCAAGGGAAAGATTCAATACATTCTCTAGCATGGTCTTAAGGAGAGAGTCATATTCCTTGAGTTTCGGACTGCTGAAGGCTGAGGAGCATCTCAGAAAGTAGGTAAGTTTTGGGATTGACAGGCACCTGGTGAGTAGGTAGAAGGTATCGTGTGTATCATTGTCTTTCATCCTGCCTTCCATCGTCGGGAGGTCTGAGACTTTTTTTTCTAGGATCAGATCGATGGCATTGGACCCAAGAGGAGCACCAAGGAGAGTGCTATTAGTTGGATCAATGGCTCGTGCTCCTGGTAAAACAGCACTAATATTTTGGATCATCTGTCGATTGGTAGAAACTATTTCACATTTGGTGGGGTTTAAAGATAGGCCTAGGCTTTCTCACATGTCTTTAATTTTTCTGTTGTCCTTTAAGAGAGATTCTGGAAACATAAACACATATGCAGTTTAATGTGATCCTTTATTGACAACGTTTCGCCCACACAGTGGGCGAAACAGATCTACCTGGGGAGGAAGGTACGCAAGTATTTATAGTCAGATTCAGAATGTTGAGGTCAGGTGGAGAATGCTGCATCTGATCATCTACCGGGTGGGGTTATAGAGTCCGAAATCTTGGGTAGCTTGGCAGGGGTATTGGACAAGTTGTGAGCAGACCTTCTGCAGTGTTCTATGTTCTTATGTGGGATAGCGATGAAGAAGCTTCTTGGCAAGTGGTTCATCTATGTTATAGAGGCCATTGTTCTGGTTGAAATTGTTGGTTATAGAGATAAGCGATGATTCCAGGATTCTTCGGTATTGAGTGTTGTCTTCTGTGGCGATAAGTCTTGAGTTTCTGTAGTTAATTAAATGGTTGTGTGAATTGCGATGTTGTACACAGGCATTCCTTGTATCATCAGTCCTGCTTGCGTACTGGTGTTCTGAAATACGTGTTTGGAGGTCTCTTGATGTTTCGCCCACGTATAATTTGTTGCAGTCATTACAAGGGATTATGTATACCCCTGCAGAGGATGGAAGCTTGTCCTGTCTACTACCCGGTGATGTGCTTAATGCGTGGTTGTGGAGGTAGTACTTGGAGGTAGATACCAGTAGTAGACAGGACAAGCTTCCATCCAAGGTTATACATTATGTATACCCCTGCAGAGGATGGAAGCTTGTCCTGTCTACTACTGGTGATGTCCTTGATGGTCGTGGTTGTGGAGGTAGATACTTGGAGGTAGATACCAGTAGTAGACAGGACAAGCTTCCATCCAAGGAATATATACATATATATGTATATATATATATATATATATATATATATATATATATATATATATATATATATATATATATATATATGATAAGATAAAAAAGAAATGATTGCTAATTATTTGAATGAAAAGAATTTGGATGTCCTAGCCCTAAGTGAAACAAAGCTGAAAGTGGTAGGCGAGTTTCAGTTGGGAGAAATAAATTGGATTAAGTCAGGAGTATCTGAGGGAGTTAGAGCTAAGGGAGGGGTAGTAATAATGTTGAAGGATCAATTATGGAGAGAGAAGAGGGAATATATATGTATGAATTCAAGGATTATGTGGATTAAAATAAGGGTCGAATGTGAAAAGTGGGTCATAATAAGCGTGTATGCACCTGGAGAAGAGAGGAGTGTAGAGGAGAGAGAGAGATTTTGGGAGATGTTAAGCGAATGTGTAGGAACTTTAGACCCAAGAGAGAGTGTGGTAGGCAAGTTTGGGGTGTCAGGTGTAAATGATAATGGGAAGCATTTGATTGAACTTTGTTTTGAAAAGGGTTTGGTTATAGGAGATTTATTTTAAGAGAAAGAGGATAAACAAGTATACAAGATATGATTTAGGGCGTAATGACAGTAGTTTGTTGTACTACGTATTGGTAGATAAAAGACTCTTGGGTAGACTTCAGGATGTACATGTCTATAGAAGGGCCACAGATATATCAGATCACTTTTTAGTTGTAGCTACAGTGAGAGTAAAAGGTAGATGAGATATAAGGAAAATGGAAACAGCAAGTAAGAGAGAGGTGAAGGTCTGAAAACTAAAGGAGGAGGCAATTAGAGTAAGATATAAACAACTTTTTGAGGAGAGATAGGCTATTGTGAGTATAGGCACTGGGGTAGAAGATGTATGGGGTAAGTTAAAGAATATAGTGTTAGAGTGTTCAGCAGAAGATTGCGGTTACAGGAAAGTCGGTGCAGGAGGGAAGAAGAGCGATTGGTAGAATGATGTAGAGAGAGGAGTAAGAGAGAGAAAGGTAGCATATAAGTGGTTTTTACAAAGTAGAAGTGATACAGGGAGGGAGGAGTATATAGAGAGGAAAAGAGAGGTTAAGCGAGTGGGGAAGTAATGTAAAAAGAGAGCAAATGGGAGAGTGGGTGAGATGTTTTAAACAAATTTTGATGAAAATAAGAAAAAGTTTTGGAGTGAGCTTAATAAGTTGAGAAAGTCTAGGGAACAAATGGATTTGTTAGTGAAAAATGGGAGAGGAGAGTTATTAAATGAATAGTTAGAGGTATCAGGAAGATGGAGGGAATATTTTGAGGAATTGTTAAATGTTGATGAAGATAGGGAAGCTGTGATTTCGTGTATAGGGCAAGGAGGAATAACATCTTATAGGAGTGAGGAAGAACCAGTTGTGAGTGTGGGGGAAGTGCGTGGGGCAGTGGGTAGAATGAAAGGGGGTAAAGCAGCTGGGATTGATGGGATAAAGATAGAAATGTTAAAAGCAGGTGGCGATATAGTTTTGGAGTGCTTAGTGTTTTTATTCAATAAATGTATGGAAGAGGGTAAGGTACCTAGGGATTGGCAGAGAGCATGCATAGTTCCTTTGTACAAAGGCAAAGGGGACAAAAGAGAGTGCAAAAATTTTAGGGGAATAAGTCTGGTAAAGTGTAAGGTAGGGTTATTATTGAAAGAATTAAGAGTAAGACTGGGAGTAGGATAGCAGATGAACAAGGAGGTTTTAGGAAGGGTAGGGGGTGTGTAGACCAAGTGTTTACAGTGAAACATATAGGTGAACAGTATTTAGATAAGGGTAAAGAGGCGTTTGTGGCATTTATGGATTTGGAAAAGGCGTATGACATGGTGAATAAGGGGACAATGTGGCAAATATTGCAAATGTATGGAATAGCAGGAAGGCTACTGAAAGCAGAGAAGAGTTTTTATGAGGATAGTGAGGCGAGAGGGGGATTATTTCCCATTAAAAGTAAGCCTTAGACAGAGATGTGTGACGTCACCATGGTTATTCAATATATTTATTGATGGAGCCGTAAGAGAAGTGAATGCTCGGGAGTTGGCAAAAAGTGTGGGGTTAAAACATAAAGAATCTAACACAGGCTCTGCGTTGTCATAATTGCTCTTTGCTAATGACACACTGCTTTTGGAAGATTCTGAAGAGAAGTTGCAGAGGTTGGTGGATGAGTTTGGTAAGGTATGTAAAAGAAGGAAATCAACAGTGAATATAGGAAAGAGTAAGGTGATGAGGATAACACAAAAATTAGGTAACGGAAGATTGGATATCTGATAGGAGGGAGAGAGTATGGAGGAGGTGAATGTATTCGAATAGATATCTGGGAGTGGATGTGTTAGCACATGGGTCTATGAAGATTGAGGTGAATCATAGAATTGACGAGGGGAAAAAGGTGAGTGGTCCACTGAAAGCAAAGAGGGGTATGTATGAGAGCATAGTTATACCAACGCTCTTGTATGGGTGTGAGGCATGGGTTGTGAATGTTGCAACAAGGAGAAAGCTGGAGGCAGTGGAGATGTCATGTCTGAGGGCAATGTGTGGTGTGAATATAATGCAGAGAATCCGTAGCATGGAGATTAGGAGGTGTGGAATTACCAAAACTATTGTCCAGAGGGATGAGGAGGGGTTATTGAGATGGTTTGGACATGTAGAAAGGATGGACCGAAATAGAATGACTTCGAGAGTGTATAAATCAATAGTGGAGGGAAGGCAGGGTAGTGGTCGGCCTAGAAAAGGTTGGAAGGAGGAAGTAAAGGAGGTTTAGTGTGCGAGGGGCTATGACTTCCAGCACATGTGCGTGAGCGTGCTAGATAGGAGCAAATGGAGACAAATGGTTTTTAGAACATGACGTGCTGTTGGAGTGTAAGCAAGGTAACATTTATGAAGGGATTCAGGGAAACCGGCAGGCCGGACTTGAGTCCTGGAGATGGGAAGTACAGTGTCTGCACTCTGAAGGAGGGGTGTTAATGTTGCAGTTTTATAACTGTAGTGTAATGGACCCCTCTGGCAAGACAGTGATGGAGTGAATGATGATGAATGTTTTTCCTTTTCTTGCCACCCTGCCTTGGTGGAAACGGCCGATGTGCTAATAAAAAAAAATAATAATATATATATATATATATATATATATATATATATATATATATATATATATATATATGTATATATATATATATATATATATATATATATATATATATATATATATATATATATATGTATATATATATATATATATATATATATATATATATATATATATATATATATATATATATATATATATATATATATATATATACAGCCTTTATAAAAGTCTTGAAGGAACATTTGGTTTAAAAGAGAGAATCATTGTTGTGTCAAGTTAAAATAACAACTTTCTAAATATAATGAAACTTTAAAGTTAGTATTTTTGGCCCTCTGCTGGTGGTAGTTGTGGTAGTTGTGGTAGTGGTGGTAGTAGTGGTAGTTGTGGTAGTTGTGATGGTGGTGGTAGTGGTGGTAGTTGTGATAGTTATGATGGTGGTGGTAGTGGTGGTAGTTGTGATGGTGGTGGTAGTTATGATGGTGGTGGTAGTGGTGGTAGTTGTGATGGTGGTGGTAGTGGTGGTAGTTGTGGTAGTGGTGGTGGTGGTAGTATTGGTATTGCTAGTGGTGGTAGTAGTGGTGATGGTGGTAGTGGTGGTAGTAGTAGTAGTAGTAGTAGTAGTAGTGGTGGCGGTGATAGTAGTGGTGGTTGTAGTGGTAGTGGTAGTGGTGGTAGTAGTGGTGGTGGTAGTATTGGTGTTGCTAGTGTTGGTAGTATTGGTGGTGGTGGTGGTGATAGTAGTGGTGGTAGTAGCGGTGGTAATAGTAGTAGTGGTGGTGATGATAATAGTAGTGGTGGTGGTGGTGATAGTGGTGGTTGTGATGATAATAGTAGTGGTGGTGGTGGTGATAGTAGTAGTGGTGTTGGTGTTGATAGTAGTAGTGGTGGTGGTGGTTGTGATAGTAGTAGTGGTGGTGGTGGTAATAGTAATAGTGGTGATAGTAGTAGTGGTGGTGGTGGTGGTAATAGTAGTGGTGGTAGTACTGGTGGTGGTAGTAGTAGTAGTAGTAGTGGTGGTGGTGGTGATAGTAGTGGTGGTGGTAGTGGTAGTAGTGGTGATGATGGTAGTAGTAGTGGTGGTAGTGGTAGTAGTGGTGGTGGTGGTAGTGGTGGTGATGGTGGTAGTGGTGGTAGTAGTAGTAGTAGTAGTAGTGGTGGTGGTAGTGGTAGTAATGGTGGTGGTGCTGGCAGTGGTGGTAGTAGTGGTGGTGGTGGTGGAAGTAGTGGTGGTGGTGGTAGTGGTGGTGGTAGTAGTGGTGGTGGGAGTGGTGGTGGCAGTGGTGATAGCAATGGTAGTGGTAGTGGTGATGGTGGTTGTAGTGGTGGTGGTGATAGTAGTGGTGGTGGTAGTAGTGGTGGTGATGGCTGTAGTAGAATTGGTGGTAGTGGTGGCGGTGATAGTGGTGGTGGTAGTGGTAGTAGTGGTGGCGGTAGTAGTAGTGATGGTAGTGGCGGTAGTAGTGGTGGTGGTGGTAGTGGTGGCGGTGGTGATGGTTGTAGTAGCAGAGGTGGTGGTGGTAGTGGTGGTGGTGATAGTGGTGGTGGGGGTAGTGGTAGTAGTGGTGGTGGTAGTGGTGATGTTGGTGCCGGCAGTTTTGCTGCTGGTAGTGGTGGTCGTGCGGCTGCTGTTGATGGTAGTAGTGATGGTGGTGCTGGTAGTGGTGGTGCTGTTGCTGGTGCCACTGCTAATTGTGGTGGTGGTGCTATTGTTACTGTTGATGTTACTGATGCTGGTTGTGTTACGGTGATGATGATGGTGGTGGTGGTGCTGCTGCTACTGTTATTGATGCTAGTGGTGCTAGCGGTAGTGATGCTAGTGGTGATGGTGGTGCTGCTACTCTTATTGATGGTTATGGTGATGCTAGCGGTGGTGATGGTGATGATGGTGGTGGTGGTGATGGTGGTGCTAGCGGTAGTGGTGGTTTTGTTGCTGCTGCTGGCTTGGTTGTGGACACTCTCTGAGGAGTTGAGACAAGAGGTAACTACAAATTAGAAAGAGAGGGTCTGCACACGACTGGCTCCCTGCTGAAGTTTTAATGGTGGTGCTGATGGTGGTGGTGGTGGGTGAGGATGGTGGTGGTGGTAGGTGAGGATGGTGGTGGTAGGTGAGGATTGTGGTGGTGGGTGAGGAGATATATATATATAAATATATATATATATATATATATATATATATATATATATATATATATATATATATATATATATATATATATATATATATATATATATATATATATATATATATATATATATATATATATATATATATATATATATATATATATATTTACAGAATATATTTTATAAATTAATATCAGTCTATGTTTTTTTCAGCTGATAATAAGACATGAATTTCATTATTATTCACTAAGGGGTAAAAGAGAAAAAATTCGGTAAACTTTCATACGAATCAAAACTCTGACTCAATGATTTTTCCGGCAGTCATTAAGACAACGCTAAATTAACTGATATATAAAAAACCAGTGTCCTGCAGTCAACATATAAAATGAATATTTGTGCTTAAAATTAGTCGAGTGTATAATAAATAATTATTGAGTGAATAATCAGTGAAGAATGGATTTTATTTATAATTAGGAACAGTTCTTCGAGGCGGGTCGAAAAAAAAATATTAACCTGCACATTTTAAAAGTATTTTGTCCAGCATTTGGAGAGAATTACAATACGTTGATCGGGTATTTTCTTGTAAATCCCGTATGACGTAAATATTAATGCCGTTGTTAATGAATGTGTTGAAAACAGTTTATGTTTTTTATGCATTTAATAACTGTCAACATGTACTGTATGATTTATTTTATGCTATATTAAAAAAAAAACTCCCCCCCCCTCCAAAAAATAAGTCGAATACGTTTGTGAAAAAAAAACTTTTACATAAGAACATAAGAAAGAAGGAACACTGCAACAGGCCTACTGACCCATGCGGAGCTGGTCCATGTCCCCCACCGGATTAGCCCAATGACCCGCCCAGTCTGGTCACCTCTACTCAAGGATGGAGCACGGCACCAGACCCAGCAGCACAAGCTAGTCAGGTCCAACTCACACCCACCCACACACACTCATGTAATTATCTAACCTGTTTCTAAAACTACTCAACGTTTTAGCCTGAATAACTGTACTCGGGAGTTTGTTCCACTCTTCCACAACTCTATTACCAAATCAGTGCTTTCCTATATCCTTCCTGAATCTAAATTTTTCCAACTTGAAACCATTGCTGCGAGTCCTGTCTGGGCTGGAAATATTCGGCACGCTATTTACATTCCCTTCATTTATTCCTGTTTTCCATTTATACACCTCGATCATATCATCCCTAATCCTACGCCTTTCGAGAGAGTGCAGATTCAGAACCCTCAGTCTATCCTCATATGGAAGATTTCTGATACATGGGATCATCTTTGTCATCCTCCTCTGTTCGTTTTCCAGAGCATTTATATCCATTTTGTAATACGGTGACCAGAACTGTGCAGCATAGTCTAAATGAGGCCTAACCAAGGATATATAGAGTTGAAGAACAACCTGAGGGCTTCTATTATTTATACTTCTAGATATGAAGCCAAGAATTCTGTTAGCTCTATTGCGAACACTAATGCACTGTTGTCTTGGTTTTAGGTTACTGCTAACCAGAACTCCTAAATCCTTTTCGCAATCAGTAGTATTAAGATCTACATTATTTAGTTTATATGTGGCATGGTTATTTAACTGTCCAACATTTAGAACTTTGCATTTGTCAATATTAAACTGCATCTGCCACTTCTCCGACCATTGCATCAGTCTATTCAAATCATCCTGGAGTGCTCTAATGTCCTCATTAGAATGAATTGGACGGCCTATTTTGGTGTCATCAGCAAATTTTCTTATGTCGCTATTTATTCCCTTATCTATGTCGTTTATGTAGATTGTAAACAACAACGGGACCAACACTGACCCCTGAGGAACACCGCTTGTGACCTGCCTCCATTCTGATTTTTCCCCATTTATGCAAACTCTCTGCAGCCTATTTGTCAGCCATGCCTCTACCCAGAAAAAAATTTCTCCTCTATTCTTTTCTGGATAATGATATAAATACGAAACGAATAAACAGAAGATTTATTTATAAATTTATTGATTTATAATGTTTATTGATTTAAAAGTAGCGAACATGAATAAATTTTATTTTTTTACACATTTACTGGGGGAAATAAGCCGATAAATGAGCACTAGGCAGCCCTTCCTCCCACCGAGATTGATGCACGCTCAGAACGTTCCCTTAACAAGATTGATGCACGCTCAGAACGTTCCCTTAACAAGATTGATGCACGCTCAGAACGTTCCCTTAACAAGATTGATGCACGCTCAGAACGTTCTCTTAACGAGATTGATGCACGCTCAGAACGTCATCTTAACAAGATTGATGCACGCTCAGAACGTTCTCTTAACGAGATTGATGCACGCTCAGAACGTTCCCTTAACAAGATTGATGCACGCTCAGAACGTTCTCTTAACGAGATTGATGCACGTTCAGAACGTTCTCTTAACGAGATTGATGCACGCTCAGAACGTTCCCTTAACAAGATTGATGCACGCTCAGAACGTTCCCTTAACAAGATTGATGCACGCTCAGAACGTTCCCTTAACAAGATTGATGCACGCTCAGAACGTTCTCTTAACGAGATTGATGCACGCTCAGAACGTCATCTTAACAAGATTGATGCACGCTCAGAACGTTCTCTTAACGAGATTGATGCACGCTCAGAACGTTCCCTTAACAAGATTGATGCACGCTCAGAACGTTCTCTTAACGAGATTGATGCACGTTCAGAACGTTCTCTTAACGAGATTGATGCACGCTCAGAACGTTCCCTTAACAAGATTGATGCACGCTCAGAACGTTCCCTTAACAAGATTGATGCACGTTCAGAACGTTCCCTTAACAAGACTGATGCACGCTCAGAACGTTTCCTTAACAAGATTGATGCACGTTCAGAACGTTCTCTTAACGAGATTGATGCACGCTCAGAACGTTCCCTTAACAAGATTGATGCACGCTCAGAACGTTCTCTTAACGAGATTGATGCACGTTCAGAACGTTATCTTAACGAGATTGATGCACGCTCAGAACGTTCCCTTAACAAGATTGATACACTTTCAGAACGTTCTCTTAACAAGATTGATGCACGTTCAGAACGTTCTCTTAACAAGATTGATGCACGTTCAGAACGTTCTCTTAACAAGATTGATGCACGCTCAGAACGTTATCTTAACGAGATTGATGCACGTTCAGAACGTTCTCTTAACAAGATTGATGCACGTTCAGAACGTTAACTTAACAAGATTGATGTACGCTCAGAACGTTCCCTTAACAAGATTGATGCACGCTCAGAACGTTCCCTTAACAAGATTGATGCACGTTCAGAACGTTCTCTTAACGAGATTGATGCACGCTCAGAACGTTCCCTTAACAAGATTGATGCACGCTCAGAACGTTCTCTTAACGAGATTGATGCACGTTCAGAACGTTATCTTAACGAGATTGATGCACGCTCAGAACGTTCCCTTAACAAGATTGATACACTTTCAGAACGTTCTCTTAACAAGATAGATGCACGTTCAGAACGTTCTCTTAACAAGATTGATGCACGTTCAGAACGTTATCTTAACAAGATTGATGCACGCTCAGAACGTTCTCTTAACGTGATTGATGCACGTTCAGAACGTTCTCTTAACAAGATTGATGCACGTTCAGAACGTTCTCTTAACAAGATTGATGCACGTTCAGAACGTTCTCTTAACGAGATTGATGCACGCTCAGAACGTTCCCTTAACAAGATTGATGCATGTTCAGAACGTTCCCTTAACAAGATTGATGCACGCTCAGAACGTTCTCTTAACAAGATTGATGCACGTTCAGAACGTTCTCTTAACGAGATTGATGCACGCTCAGAACGTTCCCTTAACAAGATTGATGTACGCTCAGAACGTTCCCTTAACAAGATTGATGCACGCTCAGAACGTTCCCTTAACAAGATTGATGCACGTTCAGAACGTTCTCTTAACGAGATTGATGCACGCTCAGAACGTTCCCTTAACAAGATTGATGCACGCTCAGAACGTTCTCTTAACGAGATTGATGCACGTTCAGAACGTTATCTTAACGAGATTGATGCACGCTCAGAACGTTCCCTTAACAAGATTGATGCACGTTCAGAACGTTCTCTTAACAAGATTGATGCACGTTCAGAACGTTCTCTTAACAAGATTGATGCACGTTCAGAACGTTCTCTTAACAAGATTGATGCACGCTCAGAACGTTATCTTAACGAGATTGATGCACGTTCAGAACGTTCTCTTAACAAGATTGATGCACGTTCCGAACGTTCCCTTAACAAGATTGATGCACGTTCAGAACGTTCTCTTAACGAGATTGATGCACGCTCAGAACGTTCCCTTAACAAGATTGATGCATGTTCAGAACGTTCCCTTAACAAGATTGATGCACGCTCAGAACGTTCTCTTAACAAGATTGATGCACGTTCAGAACGTTCTCTTAACGAGATTGATGAACGCTCAGAACGTTCCCTTAACAAGATTGATGTACGCTCAGAACGTTCCCTTAACAAGATTGATGCACGTTCAGAACGTTCCCTTAACAAGATTGATGCACGCTCAGAACGTTCCCTTAACAAGATTGATGCACGTTCAGAACGTTCTCTTAACGAGATTGATGCACGCTCAGAACGTTCCCTTAACAAGATTGATGCACGCTCAGAACGTTCTCTTAACGAGATTGATGCACGCTCAGAACGTTCCCTTAACAAGATTGATGCACGCTCAGAACGTTCCCTTAACAAGATTGATGCACGTTCAGAACGTTCTCTTAACGAGATTGATGCACGCTCAGAACGTTCCCTTAACAAGATTGATGCACGCTCAGAACGTTCCCTTAACAAGATTGATGCACGTTCAGAACGTTCTCTTAACGAGATTGATGCACGCTCAGAACGTTCCCTTAACAAGATTGATGCACGCTCAGAACGTTCTCTTAACGAGATTGATGCACGTTAAGAACGTTATCTTAACGAGATTGATGCACGCTCAGAACGTTCCCTTAACAAGATTGATGCACGTTCAGAACGTTCTCTTAACAAGATTGATGCACGTTCAGAACGTTCTCTTAACAAGATTGATGCACGTTCAGAACGTTCTCTTAACAAGATTGATGCACGCTCAGAACGCTATCTTAACGAGATTGATGCACGTTCAGAACGTTCTCTTAACAAGATTGATGCACGTTCAGAACGTTCTCTTAACAAGATTGATGCACGTTCAGAAAGTTCTCTTAACGAGATTGATGCACGCTCAGAACGTTCCCTTAACAAGATTGATGCACGTTCAGAACGTTCTCTTAACGAGATTAATGCACGCTCAGCACGTTCCCATAACAAGATTGATGCACGTTCAGAACGTTCTCTTAACGAGATTGATGCACGCTCAGAACGTTCCCTTAACAATATTGATGCACGTTCAGAACGTTCTCTTAACGAGATTGATGCACGCTCAGAACGTTCCCTTAACAAGATTGATGCACGTTCAGAACGTTCTCTTAACAAGATTGATGCACGTTCAGAACGTTCTCTTAACAAGATTGATGCACGTTCAGAACGTTCTCTTAACGAGATTGATGCACGCTCAGAACGTTCCCTTAACAAGATTGATGCACGTTCAGAACGTTCTCTTAACGAGATTGATGCACGCTCAGAACGTTCCCTTAACAAGATTGATGCACGCTCAGAACGTTATCTTAACGTGATTGATGCACGTTCAGAACGTTCTCTTAACGAGATTGATGCACGCTCAGAACGTTCCCTTAACAAGATTGATGCACTCTCTGAACATTCTCTTAACGAGATTGATGCACGCTCAGAACGTTCACTTAACGAGATTGATGCACGCTCAGAACATTCTCTTAACAAGATTGATGCACGCTCAGAACGTTCTCTTAACGAGATTGATGCACGCTCAGAACGTTATCTTAACGAGATTGATGCACGCTCAGAGCGTTCTCTTAACGAGATTGATGCACGCTTAGAACTTTCCCTTAACGAGATTGATGCACGCTCAGAACGTTCTCTTAACGAGATTGATGCACGCTCAGAACGTTCTCTTAACGAGATTGATGCACGTTCAGAACGTTCTCTTAACAAGATTGATGCACGCTCAGAAAGTTCTCTTAACGAGATTGATGCACGCTCAGAACGTTCTCTTAACGAGATTGATGCATGCTCAGAACGTTCTCTTAACGAGATTGATGCACGCTCAGAACGTTCTCTTAACGAGATTGATGCACGCTCAGAACGTTCCGTTAACGAGATTGATGCACGCTCAGAACGTTCTCTTAACGAGACTGATGCACGCTCAGAACATTCTCTTAACGAGATTGATGCACGCTCAGAACGTTCTCTTAACGAGATTGATGCACGCTCAGAACGTTCTCTTAACAAGATTGATGCACGCTCAGAACGTTCTCTTAACGAGATTGATGCACGCTCAGAACGTTCTCTTAACGAGATTGATGCACGCTCAGAACGTTCCCTTAACGAGATTGATGCACGCTCAGAACGTTCTCTTAACGAGATTGATGCACGCTCAGAACGTTCTCTTAACGAGATTGATGCACGCTCAGAACGTTCTCTTAACGAGATTGATGCACGCTCAGAACGTTCTCTTAACGAGATTGATGCACGCTCAGAACGTTATCTTAACGAGATCGATGCACGCTCAGAACGTTCTCTTAACGAGATTGATGCACGCTCAGAACGTTATCTTAACGAGATTAATGCACGCTCAGAACGTTCTCTTAACGAGATTTATGCACGCTCAGAACGTTCTCTTAACGAGATTGATGCACGCTCAGAACGTTCTCTTAACGAGATTGATGCACGCTCTGAACGTTCTCTTTAACGAGATTGATGCACGCTCAGAACGTTCTCTTAACGAGATTGATGCACGCTCAGAACGTTCTCTTTAACGAGATTGATGCACGCTCAGAACGTTCTCTTAACGAGATTGATGCACGCTCAGAACGTTCCCTTAACGAGATTGATGCACGTTCAGAACGTTCTCTCTAACGAGATTGATGCACGCTCAGAACGTTCTCTTAACGAGATTGATGCACGTTCAGAACGTTCTCTTAACGATGGTAATGTATGATCCGAACGTCGTTTACCAGGAGGGATGAACGTTCAGAACGTTCTCTTAACGAGAGTGATACAATTTTAGAACGTCGTTTACCAAGAGGGGTGAACGTACAGAACGTTGTTTACCAAGAGAGATGAACGTTCAGAATATTTTTTTACGAAGAGTGATGAACGTTCGGAACGTTATGCTATTAAGAGTGATGAATGTTCAGAACCTTCTCTTGCCAAAAGTGGTGAAAGTTCAGAACGTTCTTTTACTAAGAGTGATGAACGTTCTATTTCTAAGAGCGATGAACTTTCAGAACGTTCTTCTACAAGGAGTGATGAGTGTTCAGCACGTTCATTTAGAAAGAATCACATGCATTTAGACCGTTCTCTTACCAAGAGTGATGAACGTTCAGAACGTTCTCTCATCAAGAATGATGAACGTTTAGAGCAGTCTCTTACCAAGAGTGTTGAACGTTGAAAACTTTTGTTTACCAGTAGTGATACGCGTTCAGAACGTTCTCTTAAAGAGAGTTATACATGTTCAGAATGTTCACCCACCAACAATGATACACGTTCAGAACATTCACAGAAGAGCTACACTCTCAGAAATCAACATTGTCTGCTTTTCCTAACCCAGCATAACCTAACCGTATATATATATATATATATATATATATATATATATATATATATATATATATATATATATATATATATATATATATATATATATATATATATATATATATATATATATATATATATATATATATATATATATATATATATTGTGCCCACGAACGAGTGGTATTGATCAATAACAAAACTGCGACAAGCCAAGGACTCGAACCCATGCTGCTTTGGCCTGCCTCATGGTGGCCGAAAACTCATGACGCCTTAATCCACTGGACCACCCAATCCTACAAAGATGGCGCAGCCAGCAGAGCTAACTGTGTCCTCGGATGGCGGTAAAACAGCTAGCTCTGCTGGCTGCTCCATCTTTGTAGGATTGGGTGGTCCTGTGGGTTAAGGCGTCATGTGGTTCTAGCTCACCATGAGGCCGGCCAGTACAAAATGGGTTCGAGTCCTTGGCTAGTGCAGTGTTGTTATTGATCAATACAACACCTCCATCATAGTCATGGCCCAGAGTCTCTGCGTAGTGTGGCGAAGTGTCCTATCCACTGCCATCTTGGTGCCTACCATGCCCAATCTGGCCCTGCCTTCCTGAGCCTCACCTGTCAAGAACTGGTGAGCTTCAAGCTCTTAGCTGACGTCACATAATCCAGTGCTGTTGGGTCTAGACCCGATTCTTTCCATTCTTCCTTGTACTCCTTCCTCACCCCCAACTATCCTTCTCCTATCCCACTTCCTCCTCACTCTTCACGGATCCTTTCTTTACCCGAGAGTAAATCTATCTAAATATTAAAAATATCCCTCACTCTGTGTATGAGTCACAGCTAATACCTTCTGTCTTGCCTCAGAGAATTTCCCCTGCTATCTGTTGCTGTCTTGCAATATTATTGCATAGCTCCTGAAGACGCCCGAGAGTGTGAAACATCTGAGTTAAGGTTTTCCATCCCCATGTGGCTTGTTCTGCATTGCTAAGAAGCAACTGTATTGCACATAATGTAGAAAGTCTTATACATAATAAAAAAAAATCTTATGTGAACATAAGTGTTTCAGGTCGTTGCTCTCATGGTATGGAACATTAATATTGTGGGATGGACGTAGCTGAGTGTTGAAGGCTGCCGTGTTACTACTGGCTCACTGTTGCTGAGGGTGAACACAGAAAATTCATTGGTTATTATTCCTTGTCAGTTAATCACTGGTCATTAAGGCTCTCAATTAGGCTATTGTGTGACAAAAATAGATTAATTTGGATGCTCATCTGTTTGGTTTTTCTTATTATTTGTGTTATACAGCGTAGACTTCGTTGTAAGAGGATGGAATGTGAAGGTAACACAGAGATTCATCCTGTTTCCATCACCAGTCCTAAATCACCACTCCATTATCACCAGTTCACTATCACCAGTCCAACATCACCAGTTCACCGTCATCAGTCCACTATCACCAGTCCACCATCACCAGTCCACCATCACCAACAAAAAAGATAATGCTGAACAATATGGCACTATTTCTTACGAATGTTCAAAGTCAGATATGGTCTCTCCCTCCCTAGGGAACGTAGATGTAGCCAATATTCAGAATATATCTCAGAAGGCTTGATCTGAGTCCGGGGCGCGGGGGCGTTGATCCCAGAAGCCGAGCAATGTTCAGGAATCTCACACTCTGGTTATGGAGACAAGATAACCAGATATAGTCAGTGAGTAAGGCAGTAGTTGCGGCCTCCTGGCTGCTAGCAGCAATAGCCAGATTAGTCAGGTGGTCAGTATAGTCACCTTTCCTCAAGGCGGGCTTTGAGGGGTAGAATAACCCTCGAAATTGGTAACATGTACATTAAAAAGGTATATCACAGGTTCTGTCCCCTTGAATGCCGAGTGACACTCAGGTACCTATTTACTGCTAGGTGAACATGAATTTCAGGTGTAGAGACTTGGCAATATATCTCGACTCTTCCCAGATTGATCCTGGGTTCTATGATTGTGAACCTAACATTATCATTCTGACTCCTGCCTCATCTAACACTATAGGTACCTACAGAGACAACACCTGATTTTCTAGCCTATTTCTCCCAGTTGGTTCCTAGTTAGAAAGTTCCTGATGTCACACACACACACACACACACACATATTCACACACACACATTCACACACACACACATACACACACACATCTCCTGAGGCGCACATCAGTCAGATAACTGCTGCAGCATACGGGCGCCTGGCAAACCTGAGAATAGCGTTCCGATATCTCAGTAAGGATTCGTTTAAGACTCTGTATACCATCTACGTCAGGCCCATACTGGAGTATGCAGCACCAGTTTGGAATCCACACCTAGTCAAGCACGTCAAGAAATTAGAGAAAGTGCAAAGGTTTGCAACAAGACTAGTCCCAGAGCTACGGGGATTGTCCTATGAAGAAAGGTTGAGGGAAATCGGCCTGACGACACTGGAGGACAGGAGGGTCAGGGGAGACATGATAACGACATATAAAATACTGCGCGGAATAGACGAGGTGGACAAAGACGGGATGTTCCAGAGATGGGACACAGACACAAGAGGTCACAATTGGAAGTTGAAGACTCAGATGAATCAAAGGGATGTTAGGAAGTATTTCTTCAGTCATAGAGTAGTCAGGCCTTGGAATAGCCTAGAAAGTGATGTAGTGGAGGCAGGAACCATACATAGTTTTAAGGCGAGGTATGATAGAGCTCATGGGGCAGGGAGAGAGAGGACCTAGTAGCAATCAGCGAAGAGGCGGGGCCAGGAGCTGTGAATCGACCCCTGCAACCACAAATAGGTGAGTACAAATAGGTGAGTACACACACACACACACACACACACACACACACACACACACACACACACACACACACACACACACACACACACACAAATTTCATCAGAGTAACATAATTCATTTATTTTCTTTACCCTTAACTGTGAAACCCACATTTGCAATGACCTGTCAACGTTGACCTGGGTGCGTCTTGCCACTGCTCACTGCGTCTGCTCACACAGACTGTACACGGAGTCATCAACACACCCCAGAACACATGATAACTGTCTCAAGCACCGCACAGACCACTACACACATTCCAACATATAGAATAAGTAATTCCATTATGAGCCGTGAGCCAGAAACATTCAGCCTTAATCATGGCTGAAACTGAAGCCTTGCTGACGAAAGTTCTTAAAATATAAAGATAATGATTTTTGTCATGATAATACTTTAACGGTTAAGCAATTTATCTGGTTACAATGCCAGGAAAAACATTGTATGGCATATTGTATGGAATGTCCGTCGTTTCGTAACGACAGTGCACAAATAAAATGTTCATTGGTATGAATCATTGAATCAGTGCCAGTGGCACGTTCCACACGAGTGCTGTACACGTGTACGGCGAATATGAGAAAAATCTTGTGGGATGTGTTTTAATGGGTCTATATTAAGTAATATTTTAAGAGTATCAAGTTCAGACATTGTCAGGGTATTATACGAGGCTTTCTGGAGACTTGTCTCGACTGGAATTGAGTGAATGAAGAATCTGTTACGATACGATGCAACATGTGTGTTGATATGATACGATGCAACAGGTGTGTTATGGATGAGGCAACATTTGTGTTGTTGAGACATGAAGCAACAGGTGTGTCATCATATGATGTAACAGGTGGGTTATTTTACTTCCGGCACACGTTCAGTACACGTCAAAGACACTTCCAGCACACGTCCAACTCACGTGTAATACACCTACAGCACACACACACACACACACACACACACACACACACACACACACACACACACACACACACACACACACACACACACACACACACACACACACACACACATATACACACACTCACATACACACTCACACACACACAAGCCTGTAATAAATTCGCCTTAAGCCAGCAAATAGTGCACCCAACATGAATGGAAAATACTCTTAACTTTATTTTCACGAATAATGATGATCTGGTACGAAATATAACGGCATCGAAGGCGGTAAATTCAGATCACAACCTTATCGAAGTTCAGACTCGCAAGCACCCTGGCTCTGACCAGCAAACTGTAAGCAACCATAAGAATGTTTTCGCCAAATTCTGGTTTAACAGCAATAAAATCAAGTGGGATGAAATAAATCGAGTCTTTAACGACACAAGGCTGAAAGATATTCTGAATAACATAAACCCGAACCATTGTCTAGAATAGATTAAGTATGTGGCACATGAAATATGCTCAAAGAGCATACCACAAAGGAAAAAGATGTAAAGTAGAAAGTGACGCCTCCTTTACAGGCGATGACGAAGAATCACAGAACTTAGCAAAGGTTCGGAGAGACAGAGGGAGCTAAAAGCAATTGATTAAGATATTTAAAAAAAAATCCCAGAATACTACTTCCTCTCACATGGTAAATCCAGGCCAAAAACCACTTCCAATATTGGGTGTTGCTTAAACAAGTTGGAACGTACATTGATGACAGCACAGATGACTGTTTTCACTGAGCTGTTAATCAGACTAAAAGTTGAAAATATGAACGAATTCTTCATGAACGAGACTCAAAACCTTGTCAGTATCTCCAAATTTCTATTATAACTCAAACCTCGCTGGACATGGAGAAAGCCATTGACAACATGCCAATGCACTCTGCCCCAGATCCAGACTCGTGGAACACCGTGTTCATCAAGAACTGCAAGAACCCCCTATCACCTGCATATAATATTCTATGTTGGCAGCAAAGTAATAAAGAATTATAGTCCGATGCTGCTAGCATCCCACATTATAAAAATCTTTGAAAGGGTTCTAAGAAGAACATCGCTAACCACTTGGCTTCCCAACATTTGTACAACCAAGGTCAACATGGGTTCAGAGCAGATTGCTCTTGCGTTTCACAACTACTGGACCACTATGACATAGTCTTGGATGCATTGGAAGACAAACAGAATGCAGATGTAGTATACACAGACTTTACAAAAGCCTGTGATAAGTACGATCGTGATGTAATAGCGAGCAAAATGTGCTCCAGAATAACACACACACACACACACACACACACACACACACACACACACACACACACACACACACACACACACACACACACACACACACACACACACACACACACACATACACTCACACACACACATTCACGCACACAAACTCTCCCACTCAATCCACTTCGCCACTAAAGGAGAGACAGAGAGAGAAATAATAAGAAAAAGAGAATGAGTGTGTTGTTTTCCGGTGCGCTGACTCAAACACCAAAACAAGGTAAGAAGCACCATAACCACCTTGTTGTATTTTCCTGAATAATGAGTGAAAAAGAACCTCTCCATCCGTACAGGAGGAGGAGCAAAAACTAGGAGGAAAAGTAGGATGATGAATAGAAAGATGAGGAGGATCATCAGGAAGAGGAGGAGGAAGAGGACGAGGAAAAAGAATACGTTGAAAAGGAGAAAGAAGAGGATGAGCAAGAGAAGGAAGATTATGTGGAGGATGCATGATGAAGGAGGATCAGCAGCAGAAAAGGAAGAAACAGAAGAAGAATCACTGATGTGTATTTAACCTTCCTCTAGTTTGGTCAAAATTGTTATCATCCTTTCGAAAATTTACCCATTTTCCTGGTTATTTACGTAAACGTGATATCTACACCGCCCATGTACAGTGTTGCCACCAGTCTGTGGTGGTCATGTACAGTGTTGCCACCAGGCTGTGGTGGTCATGTACAGTGTTGCCACCAGGCTGTGGTGGTCATGTACAGTGTTGCCACCAGTCTGTGGTGGTCATGTACAGTGTTGCCACCAGGCTGTGGTGGTCATGTACAGTGTTGCCACCAGGCTGTGGTGGTCATGTACAGTGTTGCCACCAGGCTGTGGTAGTCATGTACAGTGTTGCCACCAGGCTGTGGTGGTCATGTACAGTGCTGCCACCAGCCTGTGGTGGTCATGTACAGTGTTGCCATCAGCCTGTGGTGGTCATGTACAGTGTTGCCACCAAGCTGTGGTGGTCATGTACAGTGCTGCCACCAGCCTGTGGTGGTCATGTACAGTGCTGCCACCAGGCTGTGGTAGTCATGTACAGTGTTGCCACCAGCCTGTGGTGGTCATGTACAGTGCTGCCACCAGGCTGTGGTAGTCATGTACAGTGTTGCCACCAGCCTGTGGTGGTCATGTACAATGTTGCCACCAGCCTGTGGTGGTCATGTACAGTGTTGCCACTAGCCTGTGGTGGTCATGTACAGTGTTGCCACCAGCCTTTGGTGGTCATGTACAGTGTTGCCACCAGCCTGTGGTGGCCATGTACAGTGTTGCCACCAGCCTGTGGTGGTCATGTACAGTGTTGCCACCAGCCTGTGGTGGTCATGTACAATGTTGCCACCAGCCTGTGGTGGTCATGGACAGTGTTGCCACCAGGCTGTGGTGGCCATGTACAGTGTTCCCACCAGCCTGTGGTGGTCATGTACAGTGTTGCCACCAGCCTGTAGTGGTCATGTACAGTGTTGCCACCAGCCTGTGGAGGTCATGTACAGTGTTGCCACCAGCCAGTGGTGGTCATGCACAGTGTTGCCACCAGCCTGTGGTGGTCATGTACAGTGTTGCCACCAGGCTGTGGTGGCCATGTACAGTGTTGCCACCAGCCTGTGGTGGTCATGTACAGTGTTGCCACCAGCCTGTGGTGGTCATGTACAGTGTTGCCACCAGGCTGTGGTAGTCAAGTACAATGTTGCCACCAGCCTATAGTGATCATGTACAGTGCTGCCACCAGCCTGTGGTGGCCATGTATAGTGTTGCCAACAGCCTGTGGTGGTCATGTACAGTGTCGCCACCAGCCTGTGGTGGTCATGTACAGTGTTGCCACCAGCCTGTGGTTGTCATGTACCGTGTTGCCACCAGCCTGTGGTGGTCATGTTCAGTGTTGCCACCAGCCTGTCGTGGTCATGTACAGTGTTGCCACCAGGCTGTGGTGGTCATGTACATTGTTGCCACTAGCGTGTGGTGGTCATGTACAGTGTTGCCACCAGCCTTTGGGGGTCATGTACAGTGTTGCCACCAGCCTGTGGTGATCATGTACAGTGTTGCCACTAGCCTGTGGTGATAATGTACAGTGTTGCCGCCAAGCTGTGGTGGCCATGTACGGTGTTACCACCAGCCTGTGGTGGTCATGTACAGCGTTGCCACCAACCTGTGGTGGCCATGTACAGTGTTGTTACCAGCCTGTGGTGGCCATGTACAGTGTTGCCAACAGCCTATGGTGGTCATGTACAGTGTTGCCACCAGCCTGTGGTGATCATGTACAGTGTTGCCACCAGCCTGTGGTGATCATGTACAGTGTTGCCACCAGGCTGTGGTGGCCATGTACAGTGTTGCCACCAGCCTGTGGTGGTCATGTACAGTGTTGCCACCAGCCTGTGGTGGTCATGTACAGTGTTGCCACCAGGCTGTGGTAGTCATGTACAATGTTGCCACCAGCCTATAGTGATCATGTACAGTGCTGCCCCAAGCCTGTGGTGGCCATGTACCGTGTTGCCAACAGCCTGTGGTGGTCATGTACAGTGTCGCCACCAGCCTGTGGTGGTCATGTACAGTGTTGCCACCAGCCTGTGGTGGTCATGTACAGTGTTGCCACCAGCCTGTGGTGGTCATGTACAGTGTTGCCACCAGCCTGTGGTGGTCATGTACCGTGTTGCCACCAGCCTGTGGTGGTCATGTTAAGTGTTGGCACCAGCCTGTCGTGGTCATGTACAGTGTTGCCACCAGGCTGTGGTGGTCATGTACAGTGTTGCCACTAGCGTGTGGTGGTCATGTACAGTGTTGCCACCAGCCTTTGGTGGTCATGTACAGTGTTGCCACCAGCCTGTGGTGATCATGT
Source organism: Cherax quadricarinatus (assembly GCF_038502225.1). Taxonomy (NCBI): domain Eukaryota; kingdom Metazoa; phylum Arthropoda; class Malacostraca; order Decapoda; family Parastacidae; genus Cherax; species Cherax quadricarinatus. The sequence goes on along the minus strand of NC_091294.1, from coordinate 31,961,552 downwards.
ACAGTGTTGCCACCAGCCTGTGGTGATCATGTACAGTGTTGCCACCAAGCTGTGGTGGGCATGTACGGTGTTACCACCAGCCTGTGGTGGTCATGTACAGCGTTGCCACCAGCCTGTGGTGGCCATGTACAGTGTTGTTACCAGCCTGTGGTGGTCATGTACAGTGTTGTCACCAGCCTGTGGTGGCCATGTACAATGTTGCCAACAGCCTATGGTGGTCATGTACAGTGTTGCCACCAGCCTGTGGTGATCATGTACAGTGTTGCCACCAGCCTGTGGTGATCATGTACAGTGTTGCCACCAGCCTGTGGTGATCATGTACAGTGTTGCCACCAGCCTGTGGTGGCCATGTACAGTGTTGCCACCAGGTTGTGGTGGTCATGTACAGTGTTGCCACCAGCCTGTGGTGGTCAGGTACAGTGTTGCCACCAGGCTGTGGTGGTCATGTACAGTGTTGCCACCAGCCTGTGGTGGTCATGTACAGTGTTGCCACCAGCCTGTGGTGGTCATGTACATTGTTGCCACCAGCCTGTGGTGATCATGTACAGTGTTGCCACCAGGCTGTGGTGGCCATGTACTGTGTTCCCACCAGCCTGTGGTGATCATGTACAGTGTTGCCATGTACAGTGGTGCACCAGCCTGTGGTGGTCATGTACAGTACAGTGTGGTAGCCATGTACAGTGTTGCCAGTGGTGGTCTGTGTTGCCACCAGGCTGTGTCATGTACAGTGTTGCCACCAGGCTGTGGTGGTCATGTACAGTGTCGCCACCAGCCTGTGGTGATCATGTACAGTGTTGCCACCAGGCTGTGGTAGCCATGTACAGTGTTGCCACCAGCCTGTGGTGGTCATGTACAGTGTTGCCACCAGCCTGTGGTGGTCATGTACAGTGCTGCCACCAGGCTGTGGTAGTCATGTACAGTGTTGCCACCAAGCTGTGGTGGTCATGTACAGTGTTGCCACCAGCCTATGGTGGTCATGTACAGTGTTGCCACCAGCCTGTGGTGGTCATGTACAGTGCTGCCACCAGCCTGTGGTGGTCATGTACAGTGTTGCCACCAGCCTGTGGTGGTCATGTTCAGTGTTACCACCAACCTGTGGTGGTCATGTACAGTGTTGCCACCAGCCTGTGGTGGTCATGTACAGTGTTGCCACCAGCCCGTGGTGGTCATGTACAGTGTTGCCTCCAGCCTGTGGTGGTCATGTACAGTGTTGCCACCAGCCTTTGGTGGTCATGTACAGTGTTGCCATCAGCCTGTGGTGATCATGTACAGTGTTGCCATCAGCCTGTGGTGGTCATGTACAGTGTTGCCACCAAGCTGTGGTGGTCATGTACAGTGCTGCCACCAGCCTGTGGTGGTCATGTACAGTGCTGCCACCAGGCTGTGGTAGTCATGTACAGTGTTGCCACCAGCCTGTGGTGGTCATGTACAGTGCTGCCACCAGGCTGTGGTAGTCATGTACAGTGTTGCCACCAGCCTGTGGTGGTCATGTACAGTGTTGCCACCAGCCTGTGGTGGTCATGTACAGTGTTGCCACTAGCCTGTGGTGGTCATGTACAGTGTTGCCACCAGCCTTTGGTGGTCATGTACAGTGTTGCCACCAGCCTGTGGTGGCCATGTACAGTGTTGCCACCAGCGTGTGGTGGTCATGTACAGTGTTGCCACCAGCCTGTGGTGGTCATGTACAATGTTGCCACCAGCCTGTGGTGGTCATGGACAGTGTTGCCACCAGGCTGTGGTGGCCATGTACAGTGTTCCCACCAGCCTGTGGTGGTCATGTACAGTGTTGCCACCAGCCTGTGGTGGTCATGTACAGTGTTGCCACCAGCCTGTGGAGGTCATGTTCAGTGTTGCCACCAGCCTGTGGTGGTCATGCACAGTGTTGCCACCAGCCTGTGGTGGTCATGTACAGTGTTGCCACCAGGCTGTGGTGGCCATGTACAGTGTTGCCACCAGCCTGTGGTGGTCATGTACAGTGTTGCCACCAGCCTGTGGTGGTCATGTACAGTGTTGCCACCAGGCTGTGGTAGTCATGTACAATGTTGCCACCAGCCTATAGTGATCATGTACAGTGCTGCCACCAGCCTGTGGTGGCCATGTATAGTGTTGCCAACAGCCTGTGGTGGTCATGTACAGTGTCGCCACCAGCCTGTGGTGGTCATGTACAGTGTTGCCACCAGCCTGTGGTTGTCATGTACCGTGTTGCCACCAGCCTGTGGTGGTCATGTTCAGTGTTGCCACCAGCCTGTCGTGGTCATGTACAGTGTTGCCACCAGGCTGTGGTGGTCATGTACAGTGTTGCCACTAGCGTGTGGTGGTCATGTACAGTGTTGCCACCAGCCTTTGGTGGTCATGTACAGTGTTGCCACCAGCCTGTGGTGATCATGTACAGTGTTGCCACTAGCCTGTGGTGATAATGTACAGTGTTGCCGCCAAGCTGTGGTGGCCATGTACGGTGTTACCACCAGCCTGTGGTGGTCATGTACAGCGTTGCCACCAGCCTGTGGTGGCCATGTACAGTGTTGTTACCAGCCTGTGGTGGCCATGTACAGTGTTGCCAACAGCCTATGGTGGTCATGTACAGTGTTGCCACCAGCCTGTGGTGATCATGTACAGTGTTGCCACCAGCCTGTGGTGATCATGTACAGTGTTGCCACCAGGCTGTGGTGGCCATGTACAGTGTTGCCACCAGCCTGTGGTGGTCATGTACAGTGTTGCCACCAGCCTGTGGTGGTCATGTACAGTGTTGCCACCAGGTTGTGGTAGTCATGTACAATGTTGCCACCAGCCTATAGTGATCATGTACAGTGCTTCCACAAGCCTGTGGTGGCCATGTACAGTGTTGCCAACAGCCTGTGGTGGTCATGTACAGTGTCGCCACCAGCCTGTGGTGGTCATGTACAGTGTTCCCACCAGCCTGTGGTGGTCATGTACAGTGTTGCCACCAGCCTGTGGTGGTCATGTACAGTGTTGCCACCGGCCTGTGGTGGTCATGTACCGTGTTGCCACCAGCCTGTGGTGGTCATGTTAAGTGTTGGCACCAGCCTGTCGTGGTCATGTACAGTGTTGCCACCAGGCTGTGGTGGTCATGTACAGTGTTGCCACTAGCGTGTGGTGGTCATGTACAGTGTTGCCAACAGCCTTTGGTGGTCATGTACAGTGTTGCCACCAGCCTGTGGTGATCATGTACAGTGTTGCCACCAGCCTGTGGTGATCATGTACAGTGTTGCCACCAAGCTGTGGTGGGCATGTACGGTGTTACCACCAGCCTGTGGTGGTCATGTACAGCGTTGCCACCAGCCTGTGGTGGCCATGTACAGTGTTGTTACCAGCCTGTGGTGGTCATGTACAGTGTTGTCACCAGCCTGTGGTGGCCATGTACAATGTTGCCAACAGCCTATGGTGGTCATGTACAGTGTTGCCACCAGCCTGTGGTGATCATGTACAGTGTTGCCACCAGCCTGTGGTGATCATGTACAGTGTTGCCACCAGCCTGTGGTGATCATGTACAGTGTTGCCACCAGCCTGTGGTGGCCATGTACAGTGTTGCCACCAGGCTGTGGTGGTCATGTACAGTGTTGCCACCAGCCTGTGGTGGTCAGGTACAGTGTTGCCACCAGGCTGTGGTGGTCATGTACAGTGTTGCCACCAGCCTGTGGTGGTCATGTACAGTGTTGCCACCAGCCTGTGGTGGTCATGTACATTGTTGCCACCAGCCTGTGGTGATCATGTACAGTGTTGCCACGAGGCTGTGGTGGCCATGTACTGTGTTCCCACCAGCCTGTGGTGATCATGTACAGTGTTGCCACCAGGCTGTGGTAGCCATGTACAGTGGTGCCACCAGCCTGTGGTGGTCATGTACAGTGTTGCCACCAGGCTGTGGTACCCATGTACAGTGTTGCCACCAGCCTGTGGTGGTCAGGTACAGTGTTGCCACCAGGCTGTGGTGGTCATGTACAGTGTTGCCACCAGGCTGTGGTGGTCATGTACAGTGTCGCCACCAGCCTGTGGTGATCATGTACAGTGTTGCCACCAGGCTGTGGTAGCCATGTACAGTGTTGCCACCAGCCTGTGGTGGTCATGTACAGTGTTGCCACCAGCCTGTGGTGGTCATGTACAGTGTTGCCACATGCCTGTGGTGGTCATGTACAGTGTTGCCACCAGCCTTTGGTGGTCATGTACAGTGTTGCCACCAGCCTGTGGTGGCCATGTACAGTGTTGCCAACAGCCTGTGGTGGTCATGTACAGTGTTGCCACCAGCCTGTGGTGGCCATATACAGTGTTGCCAACAGCCTGTGGTGGTCATGTACAGTGTTGCCACCAGCCTGTGGTGGTCATGTACAATGTTGCCACCAGCCTGTGGTGGTCATGGACAGTGTTGCCACCAGGCTGTGGTGGCCATGTACAGTGTTCCCACCAGCCTGTGGTGGTCATGTACAGTGTTGCCACCAGCCTGTGGTGGTCATGTACAGTGTTGCCACCAGCCTGTGGAGGTCATGTACAGTGTTGCCACCAGCCTGTGGTGGTCATGTACAGTGTTGCCACCAGCCTGTGGTGGTCATGTACAGTGTTGCCACCAGGCTGTGGTGGCCATGTACAGTGTTGCCACCAGTCTGTGGTGGTCATGTACAGTGTTGCCACCAGCCTGTGGTGGTCATGTACAGTGTTGCCACCAGGCTGTGGTAGTCATGTACAATGTTGCCACCAGCCTATAGTGATCATGTACAGTGCTGCCACCAGACTGTGGTGGCGATGTACAGTGTTGCCACCAGCCTGTGGTGGTCATGTACAGTGTCGCCACCAGCCTGTGGTGGTCATGTACAGTGTTGCCACCAGCCTGTGGTGGTCATGTACAGTGTTGCCACCAGCCTGTGGTCGTCATGTTCAGTGTTGCCACCAGCCTGTGGTGGTCATGTACAGTGTTGCCACCAGGCTGTTGTGGTCATGTACAGTGTTGCCACTTGCGTGTGGTGGTCATGTACAGTGTTGCCACCAGCCTTTGGTGGTCATGTACAGTGTTGCCACCAGCCTGTGGTGATCATGTACAGTGTTGCCATCAGCCTGTGGTGGTCATGTACAGTGTTGCCACCAAGCTTTGGTGGCCATGTACGGTGTTACCACCAGCCTGTGGTGGTCATGTACAGCGTTGCCACCAGCCTGTGGTGGCCATGTACAGTGTTGTTACCAGCCTGTGGTGGTCATGTACAGTGTTGTCACCAGCCTGTGGTGGTCATGTACAGTGTTGCCACCAGCCTGTGGTGATCATGTACAGTGTTGCCATCAGCCTGTGGTGGTAATGTACAGTGTTGCCACCAAGCTGTGGTGGCCATGTACGGCGTTACCACCAGCCTGTGGTGGTCATGTACAGCGTTGCCACCAGCCTGTGGTGGCCATGTACAGTGTTGTTACCAGCCTGTGGTGGTCATGTACAGTGTTGCCAACAGCCTATGGTGGTCATGTACAGTGTTGCCACCAGCCTGTGGTGATCATGTACAGTGTTGCTACCAGCCTGTGGTGATCATGTACAGTGTTGCCACCAGCCTGTAGTGATCATGTACAGTGTTGCCACCAGCCTGTGGTGGCCATGTACAGTGTTGCCACCAGGCTGTGGTGGTCATGTACAGTGTTGCCACCAGCCTGTTGTGGTCATGTACAGTGTTGCCACCAGGCTGTGGTGGTCAGGTACAGTGTTGCCACCAGCCTGTGGTGGTCATGTTCAGTGTTGCCACCAGCCTATGGTGGTCATGTACATTGTTGCCACCAGCCTGTGCTGATCATGTACAGTGTTGCCACCAGGCTGTGGTGGTCATGTACAGTGTTGCCACCAGGCTGTGGTGGTCATGTACAGTGTTGCCACCAGGCTGTGGTGGTCATGTACAGTGTTGCCACCATCCTGTGGTGGCCATGTACAGTGTTCCCACCAGCCTGTGGTGGTCATGTACAGTGTTGCCACCAGCCTGTGGTGGTCATGTACCGTGTTGCCACCAGCCTGTGAAGGTCATGTACAGTGTTGCCACCAACCTGTGGTGGTCATGTACAGTGTTGCCACCAGCCTGTGGTGGCCATGTACAGTGTTGTTACCAGCCTGTGGTGGTCATGTACAGTGTTGTCACCAGCCTGTGGTGGTCATGTACAGTGTTGCCACCAGCCTGTGGTGATCATGTACAGTGTTGCCATCAGCCTGTGGTGGTCATGTACAGTGTTGCCACCAAGCTGTGGTGGCCATGTACTGTGTTACCACCAGCCTGTGGTGGTCATGTACAGCGTTGCCACCAGCCTGTGGTGGCCATGTACAGTGTTGTTACCAGCCTGTGGTGGTCATGTACAGTGTTGCCAACAGCCTATGGTGGTCATGTACAGTGTTGCCACCAGCCTGTGGTGATCATGTACAGTGTTGCTACCAGCCTGTGGTGATCATGTACAGTGTTGCCACCAGCCTGTAGTGATCATGTACAGTGTTGCCACCAGCCTGTGGTGGCCATGTACAGTGTTGCCACCAGGCTGTGGTGGTCATGTACAGTGTTGCCACCAGCCTGTTGTGGTCATGTACAGTGTTGCCACCAGGGTGTGGTGGTCAGGTACAGTGTTGCCACCAGCCTGTGGTGGTCATGTTCAGTGTTGCCACCAGCCTATGGTGGTCATGTACATTGTTGCCACCAGCCTGTGCTGATCATGTACAGTGTTGCCACCAGGCTGTGGTGGTCATGTACAGTGTTCCCACCAGCCTGTGGTGGTCATGTACAGTGTTGCCACCAGCCTGTGGTGGTCATGTACCGTGTTGCCACCAGCCTGTGAAGGTCATGTACAGTGTTGCCACCAACCTGTGGTGGTCATGTACAGTGTTGCCACCAGCCTGTGGTGGTCATGTACAGTGTTGCCACCAGGCTGTGATGGCCATGTACAGTGTTGCCACCAGCCTGTGGTGGTCATGTACAGTGTTGCCACCAGCCTGTGGTGGTCATGTACAGTGTTGCCACCAGGCTGTGGTAGTCATGTACAATGCTGCCACCAGCCTATAGTGATCATGTACAGTGCTGCCACCAGCCTGTGGTGGCCATGTACAGTGTTGCCACCAGCCTGTGGTGGTCATGTACAGTGTCGCCACCAGCCTGTGGTGGTCATGTACAGTGTTGCCACCAGCGTGTGGTGGTCATGTACAGTGTTGCCACCAGCCTGTGGTGGTCATGTACAGTGTTGCCACCACACCAAGCACCACACCAAACACCACACCAAGCACAACACCAAACACCACACCAAGCACCACACCAAGCACCACACCAAACACCACACCAAACACCACACCAAACACCACACCAAACACCACACCAAACACCACACCAAACACCACACCAAACACCACACCACCAAACACCACACCAAGCACCACATCAAACAACACACCAAACACCACGTCAAACACCACACCAAACACCACACAAAGCACCACACGAGCACCACACCAAACACCACACCAAACACCACATCAAACTCCACATCAAACACCACATCAAACACCACATCAGACACCACATCAAGCACCACATCAAGCACCACATGAAACACCACACCAAACACCACATCAAACACCACATCAAACACCACATCAAACACCACACCAAACACCACGTCAAACACCACACCAAACACCACACCAAGCACCACACGAGCACCACACCAAACACCACATCAAACACCACATCAAACACCACATCAAACGCCACACCAAAAACCACATTAAACACCACATTAAACACCACACCAAACACCACATTAAACACCACACCAAACACCACACCAAAAACAACACCAAACACCAGACCAAACACAACATCAAACACCACACCAAACACCACATCAAACACCACACCAAAAACCACATTAAACACCACATCAAACACCACACCAAAAACCACATTAAACACCACATCAAACACCACACCAAAAACCACATTAAACACCACATCAAACACCACACCAAAAACCACATTAAACACCACATCAAACACCACACCAAAAACCACATTTAAAACCACACCAAACACCACACCAAGGACCACACCAAACACCACACCAAGGACCACACCAAACACCACATCAAACACCACACCAAACACCACATCAAACACCACACCAAAAACCACACCAAACACCACACCAAAAACCACACCAAAAACCACACCAATAACCACACCAAACACCACACCAAGGACCACACCAAAAAGCACATTAAACACTACACCAAACACCACATCGAACACCACACCAAACACCACAACAAACACCAGGAAAATCACTAGGGATAAGATAGGCTTACACAGGACAATAAAAATGAGGTCAACTAGAAACTACAGTAAAGAAACACTGGTAAATCGGCTACACAATTGTGACTGGACAGAGATAACAAGTTGCACGGACGTAAACGATGCCTGGGAAAAATTCAAAACAATGTTCACTACCATCCTTGATAATATTGCACCAGTTAAAGAGGTTAGGATTAAACGAAGAACTGAACCCTTGATGAATACTGAGATATTAGATAATATGAAATTCAGAGACCAGCTGCTAAAAAGATTTAAAGCAAACAGATAGGATATTGCAGCACTAAATGAATTACAAAGGTGAGGAACAGAGTACAGAGACCTACAAAAGGAGCAAAGGCAAAGCACTATTGCTCAAAAATTGAAGAGTATAGGCATAACCCCAGAAAGCTCTGGCAGCAACTAAAACAGTTGGGGTATAGCCATAAGCCAGTAGATAGGTCTAACATAGTACTCACTATCGATAATGAGGTATGCCACGAAACATCTAAGGTGGCAAATTGCTTTAATTCCTACTACACATCTGTTGCATCAACACTAGTAAGTAAACTACCAGCTGCATCAAAATACCTTTAACACAGACTCTGATAAGTTTCAAACATACTATACCAATAAAGGGGTAACCCCAAACAGTTGTCAACTAGTAAGTGTATCTCATGACTTTATTCAAAAAGAACTAAGCAGGTTAAACCCAACTAAGAGCACAGGCCCTGATAACATTCCGTCTAAGTTCCTAAAAGATGGTGCTTCTGAACTGTCAATCCCTATTGCTCACATAATAAATCTATCAATCACCACTAATGCCGTACCGGAGGGGTTCAAGGAGGCCAGAGTTACTCCTATCTTCAGGAAAAATAGTAGGTCTGAGGTCAGCAACTATAGGCCTGTTAATATACTCAGTATAATATTCAAAATTCTAGAGAGGGCGGTGTACTCTCAAGTAGTTAAGTACCTTAATGACAACAACATTCTCCATAGCTATCAATCGGGCTTCAGAAGATCTTACTCAACCGACACCTCCTTAATTAATCTGATGGATTACCTGAGAACTGAAATGTCAAAGGGAAACCTCATAGGTATGGTAACCTTAGACCTGCAAAAGGCCTTTGATACTGTCAACCACAATATATTATGTAAGAAACTTCAAGCTATCGGTATAGGTTCTGTAGACTGGTTTAAGTCCTACCTTAGCAACAGGAAACAAATTGTCAAAATCAACAAAACGGAATCGGAACCCCTGCCGATAGCATGTGGAGTTCCCCAAGGTAGTATTCTGGGTCCCTTATTATTCTTATGTTATGTCAATGACATGCCTATCAGTGTCAAGTGCAAACTTCTACTGTATGCAGATGAGTGCCCTGTTAGTGTCAGGTAAAAACCCACAAGATATAGCTAATGTTTTAACACTGGAACTGGAGTCCTGCAGCAAATGGTTAGTAGACAACAAACTATCATTACACCTCGGGAAAACTGAAGCCATTCTCTTTGGCACGAAACATAAACTGAGAAGGGTAAATAATTTTAATGTCCAGTGTAATGGGGAACCCATCACTTTGGTTTCATCAGTAAAATATCTGGGAATCCCCTTTGACCCATGCATGTCAGGAGAATTGATAGGGAACAGTGTAGTAAAGAAAGCGAATGCCAGACTGAAGTTCCTGTATAGACAAGCACAGTGTCTACCTACTGAGGCTCGCAGGACCCTATGTCTAGCCCTTATACAATGCCTTATGGATTACGCTTGCTCTTCATGGTACTCTGCCTTGACAAAATCTGAAAGATAGACTGCAAATCACCCAGAACAAAATCGTAAGATTCATCCTGGGGCTGGGACCAAGAGAACATGTAGGCCAGGATGAATTGCAGCAGTTGGATATGCTGAATGTTGAAGACAGAGTAAAACAAAACTGAAGCTAAATCTTGTTTATAAAATTTCTCACAAACAGTGTCCAGAATATATTGCTGTCAATTTTGTCAAGGTTGGGAACCAAAGCAATCATAGTACTAGGGGGAGGGAGCACAACTTCGTAGTACCCACAGTCATTGGCCAGGCTTCAAACACCTTTTATTGTACAGCAATAAAGGAATGGAACAGACTGCCCGCACATGTCAAAGCCAGTCATAGCATGAACCAGTTCAAGAAGAGTGCCAAAAGGTGTCTGATGAATGTAGCTACAGAAAGGGAGGGGAATGATTATTTATTTTTTAGCTAACATACGTGTAAATTTTACCTTATTCCTAGTAATGACTCTCGTATTGTAGATAGTCTTAATGACCTTGGTGTAGTAGATAGTCTTTTTAGTATGATAATAAGATGTTATCTCCATTATAGAATAATAAGAAATATTATAACCTTTATATTATAATAATAAGGTAAAAGGACCCCAATGGAAATAAGTCACTCTGTCTGACTTTTTTGGGTTATCCCAGGTTCTCTACACATATGCTGCTATGTATGATAATTCTATGTAACTGTATTTGTGTATACCTGAATAAACTTACTTACTTACTTACACCACAACAAACATCACACCAAACACCACACCAAAAATCACATTAAACACCACATTAAACACCACATCAAACACCACACCAAACATCACATCAAACACCATACCAAACATCACACCAAACACCACATCAAACACCACATCAAACACCACATCAAACACCACATCAAACACCACACCAAACACCACACCAAACACCACATCAAACACCACACCAAACACCACATCAAACACCACACCAAACACCACACCAAACACCACACCAAACACTACAAACACCACACCAAACACCACGCCAAACACCACACCAAACACCACACCAAACACCACATCAAACACCACACCAAACACTACAAACACCACACCAAACACCACGCCAAACACCACACCAAACACCACACCAAACACCACACCAAGCTCCACACCAAACACCACATCAAACACCACATCAAACACCACATCAACCACAACACCAAACACAACACCAAACATCACACCAAACTCCACACCAAACTCTACACCAAACACCACACTAAACACCACACCAAACACCACACCAAACACCACACTAAACACCACACCAAACTCTACACCAAACACCACACCAAACACCACACCAAACACCACACTAAACGCCACACCAAACACCACACCAAACACCACACCAAACACCACACCAAACACCACACTAAACACCACACCAAACACAATAAAACACCACTATAAGGTTCCCCAAGGAACAAAGAATTAGGATTTTTTCCCACCAACGACAAAGTCTCACACAGCGTCCGAAAAAATGTGCTTCACACACCACTTCAAACACGAGAAAAAGAAATAGCAGGAAGAAGTGAGCTTGCTTTCTTTACGCACCAGGTCGGTTTCTCTCTCTCACTCTCCCTCTTTCTCTTTATATATATACATATATATACACACACACACACACACACACACACACACACATATATGTATATATATATATATATATATATATATATATATATATCTATATATATATATATGTATATATATATGTATATATATGTATGTATATATATGTATATATATATATATATATATATATATGTATATATATATGTATATATATGTATATATATATATATATATATGTATATATATCTTCTTTCTTTCAACACACCGGCCGTATCCCACCGAGGCAGGGTGGCCCAAAAGGAAAAACAAAAGCTTCTCCTTTTACATTTAGTAATATATACAGGAGAAGGGGTTATTAGCCCCTTACTCCCGGCATTTTAGTCGCCTCTTACAACACGTATGGCTTACGGAGGAAGAATTCTGCTCCACTTCCCCATGGAGGTAAGATCAAATAAACAAGAACAAGAACTAGTAAGAAAATAGAAGAAAACCCAGAGGGGTGTGTATATATATATATGCTTGTACATGTATGTGTAGTGTGACCTAAGTGTATGTAGAAGTAGCAAGACGTACCTGAAATCTTGCATGTTTATGAGACAGAAAAATGGACACCAGCAATCCTACCATCATGTAAAACAATTATAGGCTTTTGTTTTGCACTCACTTGGCAGGACGGTAGTACCTCCCTGGGTGGTTGCTGTCTACCAACCTACTATCTATAATATATATGTATATACATATACATATATATATATATATATATATATATATATATATATCTATAGTGGAATGGATATATATATATATATATATATATATATATATATATATATATATATATATATATATATATATATATATATATATATGAGGATAGTGAGGCTCAAGTTAGAGTATGTAGGAAAGAGGGAAATTATTTCCCAGTAAAAGTAGGCCTTAGACAAGGATGTGTGATATCACCGTGGTTGTTTAATATATTTATAGATGGGGTTGTAAGAGAAGTAAATACGAGGGTCTTGGCAAGAGGCGTGGAGTTAAAAGATAAAGAATCAGACATAAAGTGGGAGTTGTCACAGTTGCTCTTTGCTGATGACACTGTGCTCTTGGGAGATTTTGAAGAGAAGTTGCAGAGATTGGTGGATGAATTTGGTAGGGTGTGCAAAAGAAGAAAATTGAAAGTGAATACAGGAAAGAGTAAGGTTATGAGGATAACAAAAAGATTAGGTGATGAAAGATTGGATATCAGATTGGAGGGAGAGAGTATGGAGGAGGTGAATGTATTCAGATATTTGGGAGTGGACGTGTCAGCGGATGGGTCTATGAAAGATGAGGTGAATCATAGAATTGATGAGGGGAAAAGGGTGAGTGGTGCACTTAGGAGTCTCTGGAGACAAAGAACTTTGTCCTTGGAGGCAAAGAGGGGAATGTATGAGAGTATAGTTTTACCAACACTCTTATATGGGTGTGAAGCATGGGTGATGAATGTTGCAGCGAGGAGAAGGCTGGAGGCAGTGGAGATGTCATGTCTGAGGGCAATGTGTGGTGTGAATATAATGCAGAGAATTCGTAGTTTGGAAGTTAGGAGGAGGTGCGGGATTACCAAAACTGTTGTCCAGAGGGCTGAGGAAGGGTTGTTGAGGTGGTTCGGACATGTAGAGAGAATGGAGCGAAACAGAATGACTTCAAGAGTGTATCAGTCTGTAGTGGAAGGAAGGCGGGGTAGGGGTCGGCCTAGGAAAGGTTGGAGGGAGGGGGTAAAGGAGGTTTTGTGTGCGAGGGGCTTGGACTTCCAGCAGGCATGCGTGAGCGTGTTTGATAGGAGTGAATGGAGCCAAATGGTTTTTAATACTTGACGTGCTGTTGGAGTGTGAGCAAAGTAACATTTATGAAGGGGTTCAGGGAAACCGGCAGGCCGGACTTGAGTCCTGGAGATGGGAAGTACAGTGCCTGCACTCTGAAGGAGGGGTGTTAATGTTGCAGTTTAAAAACTGTAGTGTAAAGCACCCTTCTGGCAAGACAGTGATGGAGTGAATGATGGTGAAAGTTTTTCTTTTTCGGGCCACCCTGCCTTGGTGGGAATCAGCCAGTGTGATAATAAAAATATATATATATATATATATATATATATATATATATATATATATATATATATATATATATATATATATATAAATGTCGTGCCGAATAGGTAAAATTATTGACTTTGGCTTTAATAGCAACACTCTTCTTGCCGAATAAGACAAGCGAAAATTTATGTATGCAATAATTTCGCAAAATCATTCTGAACCTAACGATAAAAAATATATTTCATTGTGTTTGTTTATTATTAAATTATTGTAAGCTTATCTAAAATATATTTAGTTGGGTTAAGCTAAATTCAACTCCACTTAAGTAAGATTTCTAGGGTTCTTTTGGTACAAAATTATTAATTTTTACATTAACATAAATGAAAAAAATATATCTTTACACGTATAAGAGAAAATTTTGGAAAGGACTTAATTTTAAATTTCTTGCTAATTGACTAGTTTAACCTATGTACACAGAGCAGTGCCAGCCGTACAAAGCTTAAGTGTTAGTATTGTTAGGTAAGGTAGTGAAGGTGCTCATGTTGACAAATGAAGTGCCTGAGTTACAAGCTGACGTTCCGAGGTGGAAGAGTGCTAGCTACACCACCTGGTGGTCGTTTGCCGTTTTAATGTCCAATCATCCAGGTGAACACTGAAAACACAGCGGGGGTATCCTGGGTCTCAAGAGAGCTTGTTAATGCACAGTGCGTTGGTGCACGCCACACTGCGTTGGTGCACGCCACACTGCGTGGTGAACGTTACACTGCGTTGGTGCACGCTACGCTACAATAAACTATCCACTATTATTCACAGGATGTATACGAAATGCACAATAAACTAGCCACTACCATCCGTAGGACGGATATAGGGTGCTCAATAATGAGAGACAATCAGGTTCGATCCGAGAGAAGGAGAGTGCATCTCTGATTCCTCGGATCAAGAGCTCTTCGCTAGCATCAGTCACTTTGCTAGGAGAGTCTTCTAGTTCACGAGCTAGTCAATATGCAACGGCCCACCTGTTTATTCCTGCAAGTGTCCCGTTGTAGAACTCCAGCAAGATGGCGAGGCTGGACTTACGTTCCCTAAATCCATTCTGGTTTCGCGTAACGAAGACCCTCAACTAACTTCTTCCTGGTTATACTTTTCCAATACTTTGGACCGTATACATGTCAGTGATACTGGCCAGTGATGCCGGGCCTGCTTGTATACTGGGACTACACGGGCAGTTTTTCTGATGCGCAGTAGTGGTTTGGTCACTCTTAGCTTGTAGATCGTTGCTACAGTCTCACGCAATGGTTCAACTTCCAATTCCCGTGTTGTGTGTAGCTCTCTCGACATCAGGGTACATGCAACACCTTGGGCGATGTGAGGTAATCAGATTGGATCCCAGGAAGGACAGGTGAGGTTCTATTCCGTGGATAATGAGCCCTTCACCGGCGGCAAAGAACTTCCCTTCACTGGAAAATTTTAAAAGTGGATAGAAGAAACAGGTATAAAGAGACTTGCCATACGTTTTTTTTAATCCAGTCTGGGAATCGAGCCCGGTGCCATTTTGTTGGTAGCCGAATGATGAGGATGATGTTCACTATGTTAATCAGTAGTATCGACCCAGCTCTCTCCTACCATCCCAGACTCCTCGGTGAATACTTTCTTGAATATTTTGCTCAGTTCTTATCACTCTCAGTCATCTTCGAGCAACGCTTCCTTCTCCTTCAGCCATATTTCTTCCTCTTTTATAGTCTTCCTCTGATATGGCTAAGAAGCATCTTCAGTTTTCATTTAATATTTGATGTCTGTCATTCTCTAATTTCCACTTTGCTTCCCTACGTATTCTTGGAAATTCATTAATTACTCCTCTGTTCTCAGTCATTCGTTGTATTCTCTACTTTTACGAACCTCCAGCTTCTTGCTTTGGCTACTCTGTGTCACGGGTTCGCTCTTTATCTCAGGTTTTCACCTGTAATTCGTATACACATGTCTGTGACGTCCCAGTACTCTCTGGCTAGTCCCTGCATCTCGTGGGTCGTCTGGCCATACTTTGTCTTGGACTCCATCTCATCTATGAAGTCTTTCATCGTTGTTTAGTTTCATTTTCGCTTATTATTTGTCCCATCTCTTCGCTCCTCTCCTATTTCTCCCAAGTTATCAGAATTTAGCACTGTGTGCTCACCCGTTCCTAACAGTAGACCATAATCTGTTAGTCCTATGCTCGACTCAGTTGAGGTGAAAACCAGATCTAGTCATGCACATTCATCCCCTGCTCATAATTGTGTGGCTTATTCGAATTTGTTTAATAAATGAAACTTTCTATTACAGTCTCTGTCACTCTTGCTCTCCCTGTGACGAGTATCCCTATGCAGATTCCAATTACCTCAGTCCATTTCTTAGCGATGCAAATCTGCTATTACACAGTAACTTTGTTTTGTTCTCTCTTGTTCTGTTGTCCTCTTGTTCCTGCCTTGATCTTTTGCTGCTGAGGGAAGGTGTGGAGTTTCAATCACTGTTCGTGTCACCTTGAATCCCGGATTCAACACGTCTTGCTATGTGCTTACTAACTCAGTGAGGTTCAGGGTTTTTAACTAATCACTCACGGTATTGTGCCTTGTTCTTTAATCAAAACTCCAGTGGTTCTTCACGCTTAGCGTCGATTTTTTTTTCTTATTTTTTCTTGCTTATTACCATACTAGGTTTAAGGCTCTGATTATTATTCTGGAGAGTTTCATCTCCGTTAGAACTATGATATCTGATCGCTCTTCTGCTATAGATCCTGCCTACACCTCTTCGTTGACGAGGTAATCCTGCTTCCTGATCACTCTCAGGCCGAAAAGAAATACTTCCTGATATCCTTGCCAGCCAAGTGTGTTTTGGAGCTTCCAGATGAACCATCCTGATCTCTTTCCCTCAGCTCACCACTTTCCTCCTTGATCTTTTTTTTTTACATTCTTGAACTTCACTGATTCTTGTGTCATTTTGTGCTGGGAATACTTGGTCTGTCTCGGGAGTGGGAGAAGAGGGAGGGATAGATGGAGTGGGAGGAGGAGAAGAAGAAGAGATAAATGGTTAGAGTGGGGGAAGAGGGAGAGATGGATAAAGTAGGAGGAGGAGGAGAAGAGATAAATGACTAGAGTGAGGGAAAAGGGAGGGATGGACAAAGAGGAAGGAGAAGAGGGAGAAAGAGGGATTGAGAACACATATTACCTTCGAAAGAGATTAATGAATAGACAGTATCGGGAAAAGAAGAAACTCCAGTGAAAATAAAATGACTAGACTCAGTGAGAAGGACGACCCATATGATCTTAGAAGGAAGGAAGGGAGGAAGGAAGGAAGGAAGGAAGGAAGGAAGGAAGGAAGGAAGGAAGGAAGGAAGGAAGGAAGAAGATACAAGAGGAAAGTCATATTAGAGAGGCGGCAGGATAACAAAGACAGCAGAAAGCACTGAGGAAAGAAAAAACGAGACGAGATGAAAGACAATAAAAGTAAAATAGAGAAGGAAGAATAATGTGGACTAGGATAAAATATATTATTACGTGAAAAAGGAGGAGGAAGAAGAGGTAGAAGAGGAGGAGGAGGAGGGGAAAGAAGAAGAAGAAGAAGAAGAAGAAGAAGAAGAAGAAGAAGAAGAAGAAGAAGAAGAAGAAGAAGAAGAAGAAGAAGAAGAAGAAGAAGAGGAAGAGGAAGAAGAGTAAAAGAAGGAACGGTAAAGGCTCTAGAGGGAGTAATCCCATCGACAAAGGAAGCGGCTGCAGTGGAGGTTAGAGTTCACATCTTAGGATGATATTGCCACAGAATATTGTGAATGTTGGGGGAGCTGTGGGTGTGAATGTTGCCAGGTGCATTTATGGGGTGTAAATGTGGCCGCTTTGCATGTTAGGATGCGAATGCTTAGGGTGTAAACGATGGTAGTTAAACACGGGACTGGGAATCTTGAATTGAAAAATCTTTGGCTGCGAGTGGGAAGAGGCCAGTGTCCAGGAGGGAGAGAGAGAGAGAGAGAGAGAGAGAGTTGCGCTGTTTTGTTTATCCCTGAGACGCACACGCTCAGGAGTGGAAGATAACGTCAAAATATAGCACCGTAAATGGTGAGACAAGAGACTTGACTGACGAATGTTTAAGCACGAATCTTGGATTACAGATGTTTAGGCATGAATCTGGGAATACAAATATTTAGGCACGCATCTTGGGTTACAGATGTTTAGGCACGAATCTTGGATTACAGATACTTGGGCACGAATCTTGTAATACAAATATTTAGACACGCATCTTGGGTTACAGATGTTTAGGCACGAATCTTTGGATACGAATGTTCGAGGCGAAAATATTTGCGTAAACACCGGAATGTGTGAGATGATGTGATGAATGTTGGCATTTGATTACAAGGCACGAATGTTAAATTGTGGATGTTTATTAACTGAGAATACTGGGGATGCCAGTGTGGCTAAGATAGTCAACTACTCTTAGTAACCGCGATAGTCAACAATTCCAGTGGCCACAATAATCAACAATCCCTAGTAGCCATGATGCTCAACAATTCCTAGTGGCCATGACAATCAACTATCCCTGGTGGCTACGCTAGTCACCAATAGTAGCGTCAAGAGGAGCCAGCGCGACCATGGGCACGATGCTTGCCGGATGGTTGCGATAGGCAACAATTTCAGGAAAATGGGTTGAAGTTAGCGAGGCTTGAAGCATATCGCGCTGACGAGACTTCGAATATTGAAAAAGTTGGAGGAATGTGACGCGTTTATCCTGAAATACATTATATACCTTTTTTATCTGTGTTCAAGAGTAAAAATAAGTGGCTTCTTTTACTGATTTTAATGTCTGTATGCAGAACAACCACTGTGGAAAAATAGCGAAATTCCAAGCGCTTTCGTGATTTTTCACATTACCAAGGAACTATACAAATAAAAGGTTAACAGGAAGGCATATAAGGGCGAGACTACACCTCACTGCCACCCACAACAACACCTGACTTTTTACGATGCTGTAGGTAGGCAGTCAGTGATCCGTGAAACACAGCTTATATTCTACCCCAAAATTTGTCTAATGTACCTTAAATTAATTATAAATGAATCCAATTTATATAAGCCAAAAGAAATATTCGTATTATTTTCAAAACTATTTTTTTACGAAACATGATTCTATTATATTCGTGTCGATCATGGTCTTGCTTCATACAACTTTCTCAGCATTTATAAAATCAATTGGATGGTTAAAATCTCTCACATGAATAAACAGAGCATTGAATCTTGTCCACTTCTATTTGTGTTGTTTAAACCTCAGTTTAAGGCTGATACCAGTTTCACCGTAATAAACTTTATCGCAAATTTTACAAGGAATCTTATAGACACATCCATCAACATTTTGGGGGGAATTTTTTATCAAAAGTTTTTTAACTGTATCAAGATTTTTAAATTCAACTTTGATATTAAAATTCTTAAGCAGAGAAGGCATATGAACCAAGTTTTTCGCTTGCCCTGTTGCCGAACAAGACTAGCGAAAATTTCAGTATGCAAAAATTTCTGAGCCTAACGTTAAAAGTATATTTCATTGTATTTGTTTATTATTAAATTAGTGTAAACTTATCTAAAATATATTTAGTTGGATTAGACTAAATTAAGTTGCGCTTGTTATAATAAAGTTAGGTAAGTTATTTAAGGTTCCATAGGTGCAAAATTAATTTTTACACTAATATAAATGAAAAAAAAATCTTTAAACGTTTAAGAGAATTTTTTAGATAGGACTTAATTTTTATTAAGTTCTTGTTATTCAGCGAGACATCATATACATGTATATATATATGTATATATATATATATATATATATATATATATATATATATATATATATATATATATATATATATATATATATATATATATATATATATATATATATATATATATATATATATGGATGCGAGAAGTGGGTCATAATAAGCGTGTATGCACCTGGAGAAGAGAGGAATGCAGAGGAGAGAGAGAGATTTTGGGAGATGTTAAGTGAATGTATAGGAGCCTTTGAACCAAGTGAGAGAGTAATTGTGGTAGGGGACCTGAATGCTAAAGTAGGAGAAACTTTTAGAGAGGGTGTGGTAGGTAAGTTTGGGGTGCCCGGTGTAAATGATAATGGGAGCCCTTTGATTGAACTTTGTATAGAAAGGGGTTTAGTTATAGGTAATACATATTTTAAGAAAAAGAGGATAAATAAGTATACAAGATATGATGTAGGGCGAAATGACAGTAGTTTGTTGGATTATGTATTGGTAGATAAAAGACTGTTGAGTAGACTTCAGGATGTACATGTTTATAGAGGGGCCACAGATATATCAGATCACTTTTTAGTTGTAGCTACACTGAGAGTAAAAGGTAGATGGGATACAAGGAGAATAGAAGCATCGGGGAAGAGAGAGGTGAAGGTTTATAAACTAAAAAAGGAAGCAGTTAGGGTAAGATATAAACAGCTATTGGAGGATAGATGGGCTAATGAGAGCATAGGCAATGGGGTCGAAGAGGTATGGGGTAGGTTTAAAAATGTAGTGTTAGAGTGTTCAGCAGAAGTTTGTGGTTACAGGAAAGTGGGTGCGGGAGGGAAGAGGAGCGATTGGTGGAATGATGATGTAAAGAGAGTAGTAAGGGAGAAAAAGTTAGCATATGAGAAGTTTTTACAAAGTAGAAGTGATGCAAGGAGGGAAGAGTATATGGAGAAAAAGAGAGAGGTTAAGAGAGTGGTGAAGCAATGTAAAAAGAGAGCAAATGAGAGAGTGGGTGAGATGTTATCAACAAATTTTGTTGAAAATAAGAAAAAATTTTGGAGTGAGATTAACAAGTTAAGGAAGCCTAGAGAACAAATGGATTTTTCAGTTAAAAATAGGATAGGAGAGTTATTAAATGGAGAGTTAGAGGTATTGGGAAGATGGAGGGAATATTTTGAGGAATTGTTAAATGTTGATGAAGATAGGGAAGCTGTGATTTCGTGTATAGGGCAAGGAGGAATAACATCTTGTAGGAGTGAGGAAGAGCCAGTTGTGAGTGTGGGGGAAGTTCGTGAGGCAGTAGGTAAAATGAAAGGGGGTAAGGCAGCAGGGATTGATGGGATAAAGAAAGAAATGTTAAAAGCAGGTGGGGATATAGTTTTTGGAGTGGTTGGTGCAATTATTTAATAAATGTATGGAAGAGGGTAAGGTACCTAGGGATTGGCAGAGAGCATGCATAGTTCCTTTGTATAAAGGCAAAGGGGACAAAAGAGAGTGCAAAAAATATAGGGGGATAAGTCTGTTGAGTATACCTGGTAAAGTGTATGGTAGAGTTATTATTGAAAGAATTAAAAGTAAGACGGAGAATAGGATAGCAGATGAACAAGGAGGCTTTAGGAAAGGTAGGGGGTGTGTGGACCAGGTGTTTACAGTGAAACATATAAGTGAACAGTATTTAGATAAGGCTAAAGAGGTCTTTGTGGCATTTATGGATTTGGAAAAGGCGTATGACAGGGTGGATAGGGGGGCAATGTGGCAGATGTTGCAGGTGTATGGTGTAGGAGGTAGGTTACTGAAAGCAGTGAAGAGTTTTTACGAGGATAGTGAGGCTCAAGTTAGAGTACATAGGAAAGAGGGAAATTATTTCCCAGTAAAAGTAGGCCTTAGACAAGGATGTGTGATGTCACCGTGGTTGTTTAATATATTTATAGATGGGGTTGTAAGAGAAGTAAATGCGAGGGTCTTGAGAGGCGTGGAGTTAAAAGATAAAGAATCACACATAAAGTGGGAGTTGTCACAGTTGCTCTTTGCTGATGACACTGTGCTCTTGGGAGATTCTGAAGAGAAGTTGCAGAGATTGGTGGATGAATTTGGTAGGGTGTGCAAAAGAAGAAAATTAAAAGTGAATACAGGAAAGAGTAAAATTATGAGGATAACAAAAATATTAGGTGATGAAAGATTGGATATCAGATTGGAGGGAGAGAGTATGGAGGAGGTGAATGTATTCAGATATTTGGGAGTGGACGTGTCAGCGGATGGGTCTATGAAAGATGAGGTGAATCATAGAATTGATGAGGGGAAAAGGGTGAGTGGTGCACTTAGGAGTCTGTGGAGACAAAGAACTTTGTCCTTGGAGGCAAAGAGGGGAATGTATGAGAGTATAGTTTTACCAACACTCTTATATGGGTGTGAAGCATGGGTGATGAATGTTGCAGCGAGGAGAAGGCTGGAGGCAGTGGAGATATCATGTCTGAGGGCAATGTGTGGTGTGAATATAATGCAGAGAATTCGTAGTTTGGAAGTTAGGAGGAGGTGCGGGATTACCAAAACTGTTGTCCAGAGGGCTGAGGAAGGGTTGTTGAGGTGGTTCGGGCATGTAGAGAGAATGGAGCGAAACAGAATGACTTCAAGAGTGTATCAGTCTGCAGTGGAAGGAAGGCGGGGTAGGGGTCGGCCTAGGAATGGTTGGAGGGAGGGGGTAAAGGAGGTTTTGTGTGCGAGGGGCTTGGACTTCCAGCAGGCATGCGTGAGCGTGTTTGATAGGAGTGAATGGAGACAAATGGTTTTTAATACTTGACGTGCTGTTGGAGTGTGAGCAAAGTAACATTTATGAAGGGGTTCAGGGAAACCGGCAGACCGGACTTGAGTCCTGGAGATGGGAAGTACAGTGCCTGCACTCTGAAGGAGGAGTGTTAATGTTGCAGTTTAAAAACTGTAGTGTAAAGCACCCTTCTGGCAAGACAGTGATGGAGTGAATGATGGTGAAAGTTTTTCTTTTTCGGGCCACCCTGCCTTGGTGGGAATCAGCCAGTGTGATAATAATAATAATAAAAAAAATATATATAGAAATATAAATGTACACACACACACACACACACACACACACACACATATATATATATATATATATATATATATATATATATATATATATATATATATATATATATATATATATATATATATATATATATATATATATATATATATATATATATATATATATATATATATATATATATATATATATATATATATATATATATATATATATATATATATATATATATATATATATATGTCGTGCCAAATATGTAAAACTGGTTAATTAGCAAGAACTTATTTAAAATTAAGTCCTTTCTGAAATTTTCTCTTATACGTTTAAAGATACATCTTTTCCATTAATGTTAATGTAAAAAGTTTTAATTTTGCTCCAAAAGAATCTTAGAAAACTTACCTAACCTTATTATAACAAGAATAATTTATTTTAGCCTAACCCAACTAAATATATTTTAGATTTGTTTACAATAATTTAATACTAAACAAACACAGTGAAATATATTTTTTTAGTTAGGTTCTCACCACACTGGACCAATACCTTGGCGTCCAGCTTGCCCTAGACGTTTAATCCAAGGCAGCCAGCTTTCAGGGATAAGGATTACAGCTTTTCATCTCATCCCCTGCATGCATCAGCCTTACTAGAGATTTTAACAATGCAAGGAATTCGCAAGAGCAGGCGAAATATATATATGTTTGTGTATATTTCGCCTGCTCTTGCGAATTCCTTGCATTGTTAAAATCTCTAGTAAGGCTGATGCATGCAAGGTATCAGATGAAAAGCTGTAAGCCTTCTCTCTGAAAGCTGGCTGCCTTGGATCAACGTGTAGCGCAGGCTGCACGCTAAGGTATTGTCCAGTGTGGGTAGATTGGTATAGCACTGTGTACCTTGTTCCAAGGTTCGTAGGTTCGAGTCTCCTTCAGCCAGAGATCAGTGTTTGTGTATATTTCGCCTGCTCTTGCGAATTCCTTGTATATATATATATATATATATATATATATATATATATATCTATATATATATATCTATATATATATATATATATATATATATATATATAACAAGCACTGTGAAAGAGTAGTGAAATTCCAAGCGCTTTCGTGACTAGTCACAAAAGCGCTTGGAATTTCACTACTCTTTCACAGTGGTTGTTTTGCATATTTTAAAATCACCTGTTTACTGTGATCTTATTGCATATATATATATATATATATATATATATATATATATATATATATATATATATATATATATATATATATATATATATATATATATATTCAACAAGTCGGCCGTCTTCCACCGAGGCAGGGTGACCCAAAAAGAAAAAAATCCCCAAAAAGAAAATACTTTCATCATTATTCAACACTTTCACCTCACTCACACTTAATCACTGTTTTTGCAGAGGTGCCCAGAATACAAGAGTTTAGAAGTGTATACGTATAAAAATATACAATATATCCCTCCAAACTGCCAATATCCCAAATCCCTCCTCTAAAGTGCAGGCATTGTGCTCCCCATTTCCAGGACTCAAGTCCGGTTATATAAAATAACCGGTTTCCCTGAATCCCTTCACTAAATATTACCCTGCTCACACTCCAATAGCTCGTCAGGTCCCAAATACCAGTTGTCTCCATTCACTCCTATCTAACACGCTCACGCACGCTTTCTGGGAGTCCAAGCCCCTCGCCCACAACACCTCCTTTACCCCCTCCCTCCAACCTTTTCGAGAACGACCCCTACCCCGCCTTCCTTCCCCTACAGATTTATACGCTCTGCATGTCATTCTACTTTGATCCATTCTCTCTAAATGACCAAACCACCTCAACAACCCCTCTGCAGCCCTCTGACTAATATTTTTATAAACTCCACACCTCTTAATTTCCACACTCCGAATTTTCTGCATAATATTTACAGCACACATTGCCCTTAGACAGGACATCTCCAATACCTCCAACCTCCTCCTCGCTGCAACATTTACAACCCAAGCTTCAAACCCATATAAGAGTGTTGATTCTACTATACTTTCATACATTCCTTTCTTTGCCTCCATAGATAACTTTTTTTTGCCTCCACATATACCTCAACGCATCACTCACCTTTTTTCCTTCATCAATTATATGATTAACCTCATCCTTCATAAATCCATCCGCTGACACGTCAACTCCCAAATATCTGAAAACATTCACTTCTTCCATACTCCTCCTCCCCAATTTGATATCCAATTTTTCTTTATCTAAATCATTTGATACCCTCATCACCTTACTCTTTTCTATGTTCACTTTCAACTTTCTACCTTTACACACACTCCCAAATTCGTCCACTAACTTTTGCAATTTTTCTTTAGAATCTCCCATAAGCACAGTATCATCAGCAAAAAGTAACTGTGTCACTTCCCATTTTGTATTTAATTCCTCATAATTTAATCCCAACGCTCTCCCCAACACCCTAGCATTTACTTCTTTTACAACCCCATCTATAAATATATTAAACAACCATGGTGACATTACACATCCCTGTCTAAGACCTACTTTTACCGGGAAATAGTCTCCCTCTCTTCTACATACCCTAACCTGAGCCTCACTATCCTCATAAAAACTCTTTACAGCATTTAGTAACTTACCACCTATTCCATATACTTGCAACATCTGTCACATTGCTTCCCTATCCACTCTATCATATGTCTTTTCTAAATCCATAAATGGAATAAAAACTTCCCTACCTTTATCTAAATACTGCTCATATATATGCTTCAATGTAAACACTTGATCTACACATCTCCTACCCACTCTGAAGCCTCCCTGTTCATCCGCACCGCAATTCTACATTCTGTCTTACCTCTAATTCTTTCAATTATAACCCTACCGTATACTTTTCCTTGTATACTCAGTAAACTTATTCCTCTATAATTTTTACAATCTCTTTTGTCCCCCTTCCCTTTATATGAAGGGACTATACATGCTCTCCGCCAATCCCTAGGTACCTTCCCCTCTTTCATACATTTATTAAACAAAAATACCAACCACTCCAACACTATATCCCCCCCCCCTGCGTTTAACATTTCTGCCATGATCCCGTCAGTTCCAGCTGCTTTACCCCCTTTCATTCTACGTAATGCCTCACGTACCTCCCCCACACTCACATCCTGCTCTTCTTCACTCCTAAAAGATGGTATACCTCCCTGGCCAGTGCATGAAATTTTATATATATATATATATATATATATATATATATATATATATATATATATATATATATATATATATATATATATATATATATATATATATATATATATATATATGTATTATCACACTGGCCGATTCCCACCAAGGCAGGGTGGCCCGAAAAAGAAAAACTTTCACCATCATTCTCTCCATCACTGTCTTGCCAGAAGGGTGCTTTACACTACAGTTTTTAAACTGCAACATTAACACCCCTCCTTCATATATAGAAAGATATATATATATATATATATATATATATATATATATATATATATATATATATATATATATATATATATATATATATATATATCTTTCTTTCAAGAAACCGGCCCTCTCCCACCAAGGCAGGGTGGCCCAAAAAGAAAAACAAAAGTTTCTCTTTTCAAATTTAGTAATTTAAAGAGAAGGTGTTACTAGCCCCTTGCTCCCGGCATTTTAGTCGCCTCTTACAAGTCGCATGGCTTACCGAGGAAGAATTCTGATCCACTTCCCCATGGAGATAAGAGGAAATACATAAATAACAAGAACTAGAAAGGAAATAGAAGAAAACCCAGAGGGGTATGTATATATATGCTTGTATGCTTGTACATGCATGTGAAGTATGACATAAGTGTAAGTAGAAGTAGCAAGACGTACCTGAAATCTTGCATGTTTATGAGACAGAAAAAAGGACACCAGCAATCCTACCATCATGTAAAACAATTATAGGCTTTCGTTTTACACTCACTTGGCAGGACGGTAGTACCTCCCTGGGCGGTTGCTGTCTATATATATATATATGAGGAGTTAAATTATTCTTGAGTGGTTAGCAGGTTAGGTGCACCCTTAATGACCTTCGTGTAGTCGATAGACTTGAAGCCCTCCCCCACCCCCTTTAACCAGTCATATTTATTAACTTCCTGAAATGGTTGCCTAAATTCTTATCTTTCTCGTCCTTCTAGGTTTTTCTTTAATACTTGAGAACGCCTTATCCAGTCGGCTTGAAATTGACAACACTGCAACTCGGAAAAGATTCATGCAACTAGTGACCTGTGTGGAAACCCTCTCATGAGTTTTGTAGCCCTTAAAACTATTTTAATTTACCCTTGCGATAACTCGAGAAAGCCTTTTCTGGTTGGCTTCAAACTTTTAACACAACTGTATCCTATCTACAAGGATGGGACTGTTGCTGGAGTGTGTAGGCAACACCTGGAGTATACCTGGAGAGGGTTTCGGGGGTAAACGCCCCCGCGGTCTGTGACCAGGTCTGTGACCAGGTCTCATGGCGGATCAAGGTCTGATCAACCAGGCTGTTGCTGTTGGCCACAGGCAACCCGATGTACGAACCAAGGCCCGGCTCATCAATTACTGACTTTAGGTGCCTGTCTAGTGCCATCTTAAAGACATCCAAGGGTCTATTGGTTATCCCCCTTATGTATGCTGGAAGGCAGTTGAACAGTCTTGGGCCCCTGACACCTATTGTGTTGTCTCTTATCGTGCTAGTGGCACCCCTGCTTTACACTGCGGGGATGTTGCATCGTCTGCCGAGTCTTTTGCTTTCACAGGGAGTGATTTTCGTAGGCAGGAATCCCTGACATCCTGGCCATGACCGGCAGGGAGGCGGCCGGACCCAGACGTCCCCTCTCCCCCCCAAAAAAAAGACGCTCCTCATAAACAAATGAAGTTTATTGGGCCATAAAATCGCGTCAGTAATGGTAGATGGAATGATGGAGGAGTCCCTGAGGGAAAGGGCAGGGAAGGGAGAGGAATGAGAGCAGGAAATGAGGGAGGAATGGGTAGGGGTGGGAGGGTTTATTACCCCCTATTCGCAGTCACGAAGAATATTAAACCCCCTACCCACCTCCCTAAAGTTCCAGAAACCCCTACCCCACTCTCTATGGCTCCAGGGGTGAACCTCTACCTTCCCTAGGGTTCCATAAACCCTTACCAGTCTCCCTAGGGCTTCATAAACCCATACCCATCTCTCTAAATCGCCAGCTGTCCCCCTCCCTTGAACTCAAAAAGAACCCTACATCCGACCCTAGTACTCAAGCAACCTTTAAATCGCCTTCAATCTTTTCTGTTCATCTCCCAACTGTCAATTGTAGGTAAATGGTTCTGAAAACCGACAAGCTGTTGACGGATGATACACTTATGTAACACCGACTTCATCAGTACAATACAGAGAAGAATAGTTTAAGATCAGAAGAAGTGTTGAGGTAATCAGTCCCTGAGCCTGACTGTCAATGATTAAAACAGTGGTCCCATCAATGATGCAGTCCCAGCACTGAAACATTAATCTACAAATCGAGTCCCAGTCCATTTTCGTTTGTAGACTCCATGGTCTTGACGGGTGGAAGCTGTAGAATGAGACAGTAGGGTTACAGTTGGTGCTTTGAGTGTTTATACTACTGTTAGTACTACTAATACTACTACTACTACTACTTATAATAATAATAATAATAATAATAATAATAATAATAATAATAATAATAATAATAATAATAATAATAATAATAATAATCTACATACAAGTACATGTACAAGGTATACAGGCCTAGCTGACATCATTATAGAAAGCCCCTTGTTATGCAGAGCATTTCGGGCAAATTAGGTCAATTTTGTCCACAGTATACGACCAGCACCAGTCGATTAAGATCCAGGTACCTATTTTATTGAGAGGTGAACATGGACAACAGGTGTCTTAAAGAAATGCGTCCTAATGTTTCCACTTGTACCGAGGATCAACCCCCGGACCACAGTGTGTGAGATGAGTGCGCTAGCAATCGAGCTACGGGACACCCAATGTCTTGGAAGCTGCGGAATGAGAGCAGGATTACAGTTGGCGATACAAAAGTGTTGGATATACATTAAATTATCATCTGATGATGCTGATTAAACCATATCATACAGCAGTCTGCATAATAGTTGTGACAGTAATAAAATAAAACATTTATATGGAAAATCGATGTTTATTTGAAAAATACACGGGAATGATATGGCGGATAATTTATTAAATATGCCTTGCTGAACACTTTGGCATAGAACTGACCAGTGTTGAACAAATTTTGGCAAGTTTTTCGTCTTGATACTAGATCCTAGTAACAGCAACAGTTAGCTTTTCCACACTTTTTCGGTCATGTTTCGCGATGCTACGTTTGGTTATTGCTCATGAATTCCCAATTATAGAAGTGCTTATAAAATCATCCTAATGTAGCCCTTAGCCGATGGGTACAGTTCTGGTCCTGTAACACGAATGGATCACGGTTCTTAGCTAAGTGGTACAAGGTATCATCTTGTCAGGTATCTACACGGGTGGAGAGCTGGTGCCCTGGGGTCCGAATCCTGCTGTGTTATTTCTTAGTGAATGTTTTTGCTTCTTTCTGCAGAGTACATTATATTAAAAGTAATATCACACAAAAGACCAGTATATATATATATATATATATATATATATATATATATATATATATATATATATATATATATATATATATATATATATATGTATATATATATATATATATATATATATATATATATATATATATATATATATATATATATATATATATATATATATATATAAGATCACAGTAAACAGGTGATTTCAGAATATACAAAACAACCACTGTGAAAGACTAGAGAAATTCCAAGCGCTTTCGTGACTATTCACATTATCAAGGAACAATAAAAGTAATGCATCAAAGGAAGGCATATAAAGGATCTAGACCACACCTCACCAACACATCCCACAACAAAGCAACACCTGATGCGCGACTCATAAGAAAGAGAACACTGCAGCAGGTCCGCCGGCCCAACTAGACAGGTCCTTCACACAACCCACCAACAAACTATTCTACCCAAGAAATAAGAATTTTAAAATTTGTTATTTGTCCAATGTATTATTAAATTCTTCCCAAATTCTATTAATTATAAATGGATCTAATTTATATAAACCAAAGGAAATATTCATATTATTGTCAAAACAGCTTTTTATGAAACAGTTTTGACAATAATATGAATATTTCCTTTGGTTTATATAAATTAGATCCATTTATAATTAATAGAATTTGGGAAGAATTAATAATACATTGGACAAATAATAAATTTTAAAATTCTTATTTCTTTGGTAGAATAGTTTGTTGGTGGGTTGTGTGAAGGACCTGTCTAGTTGGGCAGGCAGATTTGCTGCAGTGTTCTCTTTCTTATGAGTCGCGCATCAGGTGTTGCTTTGTTGTGGGATGTGTTGGTGAGGTGTGGTCTAGACCCTTTATATGCCTTCCTTTGATGCATTACTTTTATTGTTCCTTGATAATGTGAATAGTCACGAAAGCGCTTGGAATTTCTCTAGTCTTTCACAGTGGTTGTTTTGTATATTCTGAAATCACCTGTTTACTGTGATCTTATATATATATATATATATATATATATATATATATATATATATATATATATATATATATATATATATATATATATATATATATATATATATTTTATATGTATATATATATATATATATATATATATATATATATATATATATATATATATATATATATATATATATATATATATATATATATATATATATATATATATATATATATATATATATATATATATATATATATATATATATATATATATATATATATATATATGACAGTAGTTTGTTGGATTATGTATTGGTAGATAAAAGACTGTTGAGTAGACTTCAGGATGTACATGTTTATAGAGGGGCCACAGATATATCAGATCACTTTCTAGTTGTAGCTACACTGAGAGTAAAAGGTAGATGGGATACAAGGAGAATAGAAGCATCAGGGAAGAGAGAGGTGAAGGTTTATAAACTAAAAGAGGAGGCAGTTAGGGTAAGATATAAACAGCTATTGGAGGATAGATGGGCTAATGAGAGCATAGGCAATGGGGTCGAAGAGGTATGGGGTAGGTTTAAAAATGTAGTGTTAGAGTGTTCAGCAGAAGTTTGTGGTTACAGGAAAGTGGGTGCAGGAGGGAAGAGGAGTGATTGGTGGAATGATGATGTAAAGAGAGTAGTAAGGGAGAAAAAGTTAGCATATGAGAAGTTTTTACAAAGTAGAAGTGATGCAAGGAGGGAAGAGTATATGGAGAAAAAGAGAGAGGTTAAGAGAGTGGTGAAGCAATGTAAAAAGAGAGCAAATGAGAGAGTGGGTGAGATGTTATCAACAAATTTTGTTGAAAATAAGAAAAAGTTTTGGAGTGAGATTAACAAGTTAAGAAAGCCTAGAGAACAAATGGATTTGTCAGTTAAAAATAGGAGAGGAGAGTTATTAAATGGAGAGTTAGAGGTATTGGGAAGATGGAGGGAATATTTTGAGGAATTGTTAAATGTTGATGAAGATAGGGAAGCTGTGATTTCGTGTATAGGGCAAGGAGGAATAACATCTTGTAGGAGTGAGGAAGAGCCAGTTGTGAGTGTGGGGGAAGTTCGTGAGGCAGTAGGTAAAATGAAAGGGGGTAAGGCAGCCGGGATTGATGGGATAAAGATAGAAATGTTAAAAGCAGGTGGGGATATAGTTTTGGAGTGGTTGGTGCAATTATTTAATAAATGTATGGAAGAGGGTAAGGTACCTAGGGATTGGCAGAGAGCATGCATAGTTCCTTTGTATAAAGGCAAAGGGGATAAAAGAGAGTGCAAAAATTATAGGGGGATAAGTCTGTTGAGTGTACCTGGTAAAGTGTATGGTAGAGTTATAATTGAAAGAATTAAGAGTAAGACGGAGAATAGGATAGCAGATGAACAAGGAGGCTTTAGGAAAGGTAGGGGGTGTGTGGACCAGGTGTTTACAGTGAAACATATAAGTGAACAGTATTTAGATAAGGCTAGAGAGGTTTTTGTGGCATTTATGGATTTGGAAAAGGCGTATGACAGGGTGGATAGGGGGGCAATGTGGCAGATGTTGCAAGTGTATGGTGTAGGAGGTAGGTTACTGAAAGCAGTGAAGAGTTTTTACGAGGATAGTGAGGCTCAAGTTAGAGTATGTAGGAAAGAGGGAAATTTTTTCCCAGTAAAAGTAGGCCTTAGACAAGGATGTGTGATGTCACCGTGGTTGTTTAATATATTTATAGATGGGGTTGTAAGAGAAGTAAATGCGAGGATCTTGGCAAGAGGCGTGGAGTTAAAAGATAAAGAATCACACACAAAGTGGGAGTTGTCACAGCTGCTCTTTGCTGATGACACTGTGCTCTTGGGAGATTCTGAAGAGAAGCTGCAGAGATTGGTGGATGAATTTGGTAGGGTGTGCAAAAGAAGAAAATTAAAGGTGAATACAGGAAAGAGTAAGGTTATGAGGATAACAAAAAGATTAGGTGATGAAAGATTGAATATCAGATTGGAGGGAGAGAGTATGGAGGAGGTGAACGTATTCAGATATTTGGGAGTGGACGTGTCAGCGGATGGGTCTATGAAAGATGAGGTGAATCATAGAATTGATGAGGGAAAAAGAGTGAGTGGTGCACTTAGGAGTCTGTGGAGACAAAGAACTTTGTCCTTGGAGGCAAAGAGGGGAATGTATGAGAGTATAGTTTTACCAACGCTCTTATATGGGTGTGAAGCGTGGGTGATGAATGTTGCAGCGAGGAGAAGGCTGGAGGCAGTGGAGATGTCATGTCTGAGGGCAATGTGTGGTGTGAATATAATGCAGAGAATTCGTAGTTTGGAAGTTAGGAGGAGGTGCGGGATTACCAAAACTGTTGTCCAGAGGGCTGAGGAAGGGTTGTTGAGGTGGTTCGGACATGTAGAGAGAATGGAGCGAAACAGAATGACTTCAAGAGTGTATCAGTCTGTAGTGGAAGGAAGGCGGGGTAGGGGTCGGCCTAGGAAGGGTTGGAGGGAGGGGGTAAAGGAGGTTTTGTGTGCGAGGGGCTTGGACTTCCAGCAGGCATGCGTGAGCGTGTTTGATAGGAGTGAATGGAGACAAATGGTTTTTAATACTTGACGTGCTGTTGGAGTGTGAGCAAAGTAACATTTATGAAGGGATTCAGGGAAACCGGCAGGCCGGACTTGAGTCCTGGAGATGGGAAGTACAGTGCCTGCACTCTGAAGGAGGGGTGTTAATGTTACAGTTTAAAAACTGTAGTATAAAGCACCCTTCTGGCAAGACAGTGATGGAGTGAATGATGGTGAAAGTTTTTCTTTTTCGGGCCACCCTGCCTTGGTGGGAATCGGCCAGTGTGATAAAAATATATATATATATATATATATATATATATATATATATATATATATATATATATATATATATATATATATATATATATATATATATATATATATATATATATGCTTAACAATTCGCAAACACGCGAAATTATTTACAAACATTGTCTCAAGGACAAATTCCAACTACTCCGTTATGGAAAACTGGAGGAGATAATAACTAGAACAGAGTATACTACTGACTCCGGCCATACAATAGAGCGGAAAAATAATGTAAGGGACCTGGGAGTAGTAATGTCTGAGGATCTCACTTTCAAGGATCACAACAGTGCCACGATCGCACGTGCTAAGAAAATGATAGGATGGATAATGAGAACTTTCAAAACGAGAGATGCCAAGCCCATGATGATCCTTTTCAAATCACTTGTTCTCTCTAGGCTGGAATACTGCTGTACATTAACATCTCCATTCAAAGCAGGTGAAATCGCAGATCTAGAGAGTGTACAGAGATCCTTTACTGCACGTATAAGTTCTGTCAAGCACCTTAACTACTGGGAAAGCTTGGAAGCACTTGACTTGTACTCGTTGGAACGCAGGAGGGAGAGATATATCATAATCTACACTTGGAAAATCTTGGAAGGAATGGTCCCAAATCTGCACACAGAAATCACTCCCTACGAAAGTAAAAGACTGGGCAGGCGATGGAAAATGCCCCCAATAAAAAGTAGGGGCGCCATTTGTACACTAAGAGAAAACACCATAAGTGTCCGGGGCCCAAAACTGTTTAACAGCCTCCCATCAAGCATTAGGGGAATTGCCAATAAACCCCTGGCTGCCTTCAAGAGAGAGCTGGACAGATACCTAAAGTCAGTGCCGGATCAGCCGGGATGTGGCTCGTACGTTGGACTGCGTGCGGCCAGCAGTAACAGCCTAGTTGATCAGGCCCTGATCCATCGGGAGGCCTGGTCATGGACCGGGCCGCGGGGGCGTTGATCCCCGGAATAACCTCCAGGTAACCTCCAGGTACGTCCACAGAAGGACTCGAACCTGCTAACGCTGTATCAGAGTCCACAGTACTTTACCTCGAGACTAGATCCGCGATAAGTATGAGCGCTTAGCCCTCCTGTGGACGTAGAGACAATGTTTGTAAATAATTTCGAATGTTTGCGAATTGTTAAGCATTTCAAATCTCTTTCGTTGTCCACTGCATGTGGCAGGATTCGATGAAATAACTTTCAAAACGAGCTTAGTGCCCGGGGATATGGTGCCCAGGTGTATGGTGCTCGGGGGTATAGGGTAATATCGCTTACCTTCGGCTAAGCGCCCATACTTATTGCAGGTCTAGTATCGTAGTAAAGTACTGTGGACCCTGATACAGAATTAGCAGGTTCGAGTCCTGCTGTGGACGTAGAGACAATGTATGTATATATATATATATATATATATATATATATATATATATATATATATATATATATATATATATATATATATATATATATATATATATATATATACATATATATATATATATATATAAATGTATGTATGTATATATATAAATATATATATATATATATGGTAGTAGGTTGGTAGACAGCAACCACCCAGGGAGGTACTACCGTCCTAACAAGTGAGTGTAAAACGAAAGCCTGTAATTGTTTTACATGATGGTAGGATTGCTGGTGTCTTTTGTCTGTCTCATAAATATGCAAGATTACAGGTACGTCTTGCTACTTCTACTTACACTTAGGTCACACTACACATACATGTACACGTTTATTTATACACACTCATCTGAGTTTTCTTTGATTTTATCTTAATAGTTCTTGGTCTTATTACTTTTCCTTTTATATCCATGGGGAAGTGGAATAAGAATCTTTCCTCCGTAAGCCATGCGTGTTGTAAAAGCCAACTAAAATGCCGGGAACAATGGGCTAGTAACCCCTTTTCCTGTAAAGTTTACTAAAAAGAATAAGAAGAAGAAAATTGTCAAAGTGGGAAGTCTGAATGTGCGTGGATGTTGTGCAAATGATAAGAAAGAGATGATTGTGGATGTTATGAATGAGAAGAAACTGGATGTCCTGGCTTTAAGTGAAACAAAGCTGAAGGGGGTGGGAGAGTTTCAATGGAGAGGAATAAATGGGATTAGGTCAGGGGTTTCAAATAGAGTTAGAGCTAAAGAAGGAGTAGCAATAATGTTGAAGGATAAGCTATGGCAGGAAAAGAGGGACTACAAATGTATAAATTCAAGGATTATGTGGAGTAAAATAAAGATTGGATGTGAAAAGTGGGTTATAGTAAGCGTGTATGCACCTGGAGAAGAGAGAAGTGTAGAGGAGAGAGAGAGATTCTGGGAAATGTTGAGCGAATGCGTGGGGAGTTTTGAATCAAGTGTGAGAGTAATGGTGGTTGGGGATTTCAATGCTAAAGTAGGTAAAAATGTTATGGAGGGAGTAGTAGGTAAATTTGGGGTGCCAGGGGTAAATGTAAATGGGGAGCCTTTAATTGAGCTATGTGTAGAAAGAAATTTGGTAATAAGTAATACATATTTTATGAAAAAGAGGATAAATAAATATACAAGGTATGATATAGCACGTAATGAAAGTAGTTTGTTAGATTATGTATTGGTGGATAAAAGGTTGATGGGTAGGCTCCAGGATGTACATGTTTATAGAGGGGCAACTGATATATCGGATCATTATTTAGTTGTAGCTACAGTTAGAGTAAAAGGTAGATGGGAAAAGAGGAAGGTGGCAACAACAAGTAAGAGGGAGGTGAAAGTGTATAAACTAAGGGAGGAGGAAGTTCGGGCGAGATATAAGCGACTATTGGCAGAAAGGTGGGCTAGTGCAAAGATGAGTAGTGGGGGGGTTGAAGAGGGTTGGAATAGTTTTAAAAATGCAGTATTAGAATGTGGGGCAGAAGTTTGTGGTTATAGGAGGGTGGGGGCAGGAGGAAAGAGGAGTGAATGGTGGAATGATGAAGTAAAGGGTGTGATAAAAGAGAAAAAGGTAGCTTACGAGAGGTTTTTACAAAGCAGAAGTGTTATAAGAAGAGCAGAGTAAATGAAGAGTAAAAGAAAGGTGAAGAGAGTGGTGAGAGAGTGCAAAAGGAGAGCAGATGAAAGAGTGGGAGAGGCACTGTCAAGATATTTTAATGAAAATAAGAAAAAAATTTGGAGTGAGTTAAACAAGTTAAGAAAGCCTAGGGAACAAATGGATTTGTCAGTTAAAAACAGAGTAGGGGAGTTAGTAGATGGGGAGAGGGAGGTATTAGGTAGATGGCGAGAATATTTTGAGGAACTTTTAAATGTTGAGGAAGAAAGGGAGGCGGTAATTTCATGCACTGGACAGGGAGGTATACCATCTTTTAGGAGTGAAGAAGAGCAGAATGTAAGTGTGGTGGAGGTACGTGAGGCATTACGTAGAATGAAACGGGGTAAAGCAGCTGGAACTGATGGGATCATGACAGAAATGTTAAAAGCAGGGGGGGATATAGTGTTGGAGTGGTTGGTACTTTTGTTTAATAAATGTATGAAAGAGGGGAAGGTACCTAGGGATTGGCGGAGAGCATGTATAGTCCCTTTATATAAAGGGAAGGGGGACAAAAGAGATTGTAAAAATTGTAGAGGAATAAGTTTACTGAGTATACCAGGAAAAGTATACGGTAGGGTTATAATTGAAAGAATTAGAGGTAAGACAGAATGTAGGATTGCGGATGAGCAGGGAGGCTTCAGAGTGGGTAGGGGATGTGTAGATCAAGTGTTTACATTGAAGCATATATGTGAACAGTATTTAGATAAAGGTAGGGAAGTTTTTATTGCATTTATTGATTTAGAAAAGGCATATGATAGAGTGGATAGAGGAGCAATGTGGCAGATGTTGCAAGTATATGGAATAGGTGGTAAGTTACTAAATGCTGTAAAGAGCTTTTATGAGGATAGTGAGGCTCAGGTTAGGGTGTGTAGAAGAGAGGGAGAATACTTCCCGGTAAAAGTAGGTCTTAGACAGGGATGTGTAATGTCACCATGGATGTTTAATATATTTATAGATGGGGTTGTAAAAGAAGTAAATGCTAGGGTGTTCGGGAGAGGGGTGGGATTAAATTATGGGGAATCAAATTCAAAATGGGAACTGACAGAGTTACTTTTTGCTGATGATACTGTGCTTATTGGAGATTCTAAAGAAAAATTGCAAAGGTTAGTGGATGAGTTTGAGAATGTGTGTAAAGGTAGAAAGTTGAAAGTGAACATAGAAAAGAGTAAGGTGATGAGGGTGTCAAATGATTTAGATAAAGAAAAATTGGATATCAAATTGGGGAGGAGGAGTATGGAAGAAGTGAATGCTTTCAGATACTTGGGAGATGATGTGTCGGCGGATGGATTTATGAAGGATGAGGTTAATCATAGAATTGATGAGGGAAAAAAGGTGAGTGGTGCGTTGAGGTATATGTGGAGTCAAAAAACGTTATCTATGGAGGCAAAGAAGGGAATGTATGAAAGTATAGTAGTACCAACACTCTTATATGGATGTGAAGCTTGGGTGGTAAATGCAGCAGCGAGGAGACGGTTGGAGGCAGTGGAGATGTCCTGTCTAAGGGCAATGTGTGGTGTAAATGTTATGCAGAAAATTCGGAGTGTGGAAATTAGGAGAAGGTGTGGAGTTAATAAAAGCATTAGTCAGAGGGCAGAAGAGGGGTTGTTGAGGTGGTTTGGTCATTTAGAGAGAATGGATCAAAGTAGAATGACATGGAAAGCATATAAATCTATAGGGGAAGGAAGGAGGGGTAGGGGTCGTCCTCGAAAGGAGGGTAAAGGAGGTTTTGTGGGCAAGGGGCTTGGACTTCCAGCAAGCGTGCATGAGCGTGTTAGATAGGAGTGAATGGAGACGAATGATACTTGGGACCTGACGATCTGTTGGAGTGTGAGCAGGGTAATATTTAGTAAAGGGATTCATGGAAACCGGTTATTTTCATATAGTCGGACTTGAGTCCTGGAAATGGGAAGTACAATGCCTGCACTCTAAAGGAGGGGTTTGGGATATTGGCAGTTTGGAGGGATATGTTGTGTATCTTTATACGTACATGCTTCTAAACTGTTGTATTCTGAGCACCTCTGCAAAAGCAGTGATAATGTGTGAGTGTGGTGAAAGTGTTGAATGATGATGAAAGTATTTTCTTTTTGGGGATTTTCTTTCTTTTTTGGGTCACCCTGCCTCGGTGGGAGACGGCCGACTTGTTGAATATATATATATATATATATATATATATATATATATATATATATATATATATATATATATATATATATATATATATATATATATATATATATGTATATATATATATATATATATATATATATATATATATATATATATATATATATATATATATATATATATATATATATATATATATATATATATATGCACACACACACACACACAAGAATGAAATAACTACCATGCTTGAATGGCTCATAGCTAACAGCTGTAACAGTTATTTAAGGCGTTAGTCTGTTAGGAAACTACATGCATGGAGAACTGGTAGTCTGGGTTCAAAATCCTGCTGATTTCCAGCAAACCGGCCGCATCCCACTGAGGTAGGGTGGCCCAAAAAGAAAAACATGTCTCTCTTTTTATTATTAATTATTTATACAGGAGAAAGCGGTCACCGGCCCCTTGCTCCCGGCAGTTCAGTCACCTCTTACGACACGCATAGCTTACATAGGAAGAATTCTGTTCCACTTCCCTATGGAGATAAGCAGAAATAAACAAGAACAAGAATTAGTAAGAAAATAGAAGAAAAACCAGAGGGGTGTATATATCTATGCTTGTACATGCATGTACAGTGTGACCTAAGTGTAAGTAGACGTAGCAAGACGTACCTGAAACCTTGCATGTTTATAAGATAGAATAAAGACACCAGCAATCCTACCATTATGTAAAGCATTACAGGTTTCCGTTTCACACTCACTTGGCAGGACGGTAGTACTTTCCTGGGCGGTTGCTGTCTGCCAACATACTACCTACCTGTTTGACAAGGCACAGTACTAGCCCCCATCCTGGTCCTCATCATCATATCTACCATAGAGAGGGATGCAAGCCACAGCACCGAGTCTTCCTTTGCAGATGACACCCGAATTTGCATGACAGTGTATTCTATTGAAGACACTGGAAGACTCCAGGCGGACATCAACCAAATCTTTAAATGA
Organism: Cherax quadricarinatus; assembly: GCF_038502225.1. NCBI lineage: Eukaryota > Metazoa > Arthropoda > Malacostraca > Decapoda > Parastacidae > Cherax > Cherax quadricarinatus. Next base: position 31,922,324 of record NC_091294.1, on the reverse strand, counting down.
AGAGAAATTTCAATTACTCCGATATGGAAAACGTGAGGAAATCAAAACTATATCGGAGTATACAACAAATTCCAACAGACCGGGCCGCGGGGGCGTTGAACCCCGGAACTCTCTCCAGGTAACTCCAGGTAAACACAATAGAGCGAAAAACTAATGTAAATGACCTGGGAGTGATAATGTCATAGGATCTCATCTTCAAAGACCACAACATAGTATCAATCGCATCTACTAGAAAAATAACAGGATGGATAATGAGAACCTTCAAAACTAGGGATGCCAAGCCCGTGTTGACACTCTTCAGGTGACTTGTTCTCTTTAGGCTGGATGAATATTTACATCCCCGGGGCTTGTCTTGCATTGTTAAGATCGCCAGTCTGTGATTGTGTTGCACGCACACACACACACACACACACACACAAGGGTGCAGGGGCCAACCACTTTGATGTGGTTAACGCTGCAGGCACCAGCACACTCTTGAGAAGACTCTGTCACTGATCTTGCGTCTTGTAAGGAGACACAAGTGGTGGAGGAAGTGTTGAAGAGAGAGGGCGAGTGAGAGTGTTCCATAATAATAAAAATGCTTTTAAATGAACTGATGTAAGTAACAGCTCTTAGCTTGTCAATAAAGCTAGGGATCCTTAACCTGTAAATAGCTTGTCAATAAAGCTAGGGATCCTTAACCTGTAAATAGCTTGTCAATAAAGCTAGGGATCCTTAACCTGTAAATAGCTTGTCAATAAAGCTAGGGATCCTTAACCTGTAAATAGCTTGTCAATAAAGCTAGGGATTCTTAACCTGTAAATAGCTTGTCAATAAAGCTAGGGATCCTTAACCTGTAAATAGCTTGTCAATAAAGCTAGGGATCCTTAACCTGTAAATAGCTTGTCAATAAAGCTAGGGATCCTTAACCTGTAAATAGCTTGTCAATAAAGCTAGGGATCCTTAACCTGTAAATAGCTTGTCAATAAAGCTAGGGATCCTTAACCTGTAAATAGCTTGTCAATAAAGCTAGGGATCCTTAACCTGTAAATAGCTTGTCAATAAAGCTAGGGATCCTTAACCTGTAAATAGCTTGTCAATAAAGCTAGGGATCCTTAACCTGTAAATAGCTTGTCAATAAAGCTAGGGATCCTTAACCTAACCTTGTCAAATCTATCTGTATATAAATCTTTGATGAAAGAAAATATAAGTTAAATATTCTGCTGAGTTTGTTTTGCTCCAACCCATTACGACCAGGTCAACAGGCCCTTATTATCTGTGTTCGTAATAATGACTTTGCATTTGGCGGGGATAAGTTGCTGAACCAATTTTGCATCTTGCCCAGGTCCCTTTGTAGTCCTGCCTGATCCTCATGCGATTTAATTCTCCTCATCAACTTCACGTCATCTGCAAACAGGGATACTTCTGAACCTATCCCTTCCTTCAAGCCATTCACATATAACAAAAACAGCACTGGTCCTAGGACTGACCCCTGTGGTACCCCTCTCGTCACAGGCGCCCACCCTGACACCTCGTCAAGTATCATCACTTGTTGTTGCCTCCCTGTCAGGTATTCTCTGATCCACTGCAGTGCCCTTCCTGTTATGCGTGCCTGATCCTCTAAGCTTTTGCATTAATCTCTTGTGAGGAACTGTGCCGAAGGCCAGCTTGCAGTCCAAGAAAATGCAATATAACCACCCCTCTCTCTCATGTCTTACTTTCGATACCTTGTCATAGAACTCCAGTAGGTTTGTGACATAGGATTTCCCTTCCTTGAAGCCGTGCTGGTTGTCATTTATGAGTTTTTTCCTTTCTAGGTACTTCACCACTCTTCTCCTGATAATTTTCTCCATGACTTTGCTTACTATACACGTCAGTGACACTTGTCTGTAGTTTAATACCTCTTGTCTATCTCCTTTCTTGAAAATTGGGACTGTATTTGCCGTCTTCCATACCTCAGGTAGTTACCCACTTTCAATAGATGTGTTGAAGATTTTTGTTAGTGGCACACACAACATCTCTGCTCCCTCTCTAAGGACCCACGGAGAGATATTGTCTGGCCCCACTGCCTTTGAGGTATCAAGTTAACCTAGCAGCTTCTTCACCTCCTCCTCGGTTGTGTGTGTCATCCAGCACTTATTGGTATATCCCCTTGTTGGTGTACCCCTCCCCTATTCTGACTTCCAGGAGTTCTTCCTGTATCCTCTGTAAATATTTCGTTGTGTTTGTGTGTGTGTGTGTGTGTGTGTGTGTGTGTGTGTGTGTGTGTGTGTGTGTGTGTTGTGTTTCTCCATCACCCTAACACCCATTTCATCCCATTCCCCTCCACCATCCTACCTCCGTCTCCTCCTCCACCCTCGAATCACATTCCTACCCCAACTATTCCTCCTCCTTCCCTTCCCATCCCTTCCGTTTTCCCCTCTTCTCCCTCCTCCCCCCTTCCCCTCCCCTCCTACATCACACGTCGGCAGCTTAGGCTACAAAATGAAAACATCATCCTAGGATTATTTTATTACGCAGAATGTTGCACGTTGCTGTCTCAGCTGGTAAACAGTGCAAGATGCAAGCAAGTCTCCTCTCAGAGAGGGAGTTGTGCTTACTCTACCTTCCTCTGTACCTTTTTCCTCCTACTCACCTCAACATAGATGAATTATTAGGTATTTGCTCAAATTTTTTTTAAACATACAGGTATGTACTTGACAACACTATGAATAAAGGAGTGGAAGGAAGAGTGAAGGTGTTTGTAACCACCTTCATGTGCTTGTAGCATTTGAGCCGTATTGTTGTTGTTAGTATTGTGTAGTTACCTAGTTGTACCTAGCTAATTGTATCTGCCCTGGATCGAGTTTCAGCTCTTGACCCAGGCTCTCTTATATCATACATTTTCTTAAAGCTGTGTATGGTTTCCGCCGCTACCACTGAGTCGTTCCATTTGTTGGCCATTCTAAGGCTAAAGAAGTATTACCTAACATCCATATAACTCATTTATGCTCTTGACTTCCAGCTGTGACCTTGTGTACCTGAGACTGGCTTCTAAAACAGATTACCCCTGTCCACTCTGTCAATTACTATCAGTATTTTGTACGTCGTAATTATAGCTCTCGAACTAACCTTGTCGCAAACCTTTGCACTTTCTCTAATTTCTTAACGTGTTTGACCCGGTTCGGGTTCCAAACTGGTGCTGCATACTCCAGTATGGGCCTGACGTACACGGTGTACAGTGTCTTGAAAGATTCCTTACTTAGGTATCGGAATGCTAATCTCAGGTTTGCCAGGCGCCCATATGCTGCAGGAGTTGTCTGGTTGATGTGTGCTTCCGGAGACGTGTTCGGTGTTATACTCATGCCAAGATCTTTCTTCTTGAGCGAGGTTTGCAGTCGTTGGCCACCTAGCGTATACTCTGTTTGCGGTCTTCTTTGCCCTTTTCCAATCTTCATGACTTTGCATTTGGCAGGGTTGAATTCGAGAAGCCAGTTGCTGGACCACGTGTCCAGCCTGTCCAGGTCTCATCTGATTTAATTCTCCTTATTAACTTCACATCATCTATCCCTTCCATCATGTCAATCACATATACCAAAAATAGCACTGGTCCTAGGACCGACCCTTGTGTAACCCCGCTCATCAAGGTGCCCACTGTGATACCTCATCATGTACCATGACTCGTAGTTGCCTCCCTGTCAGGTATTCCCTGATCCATTGAAGTGCCCTTCCTGTTATACGTGCCTGATCCTCTAGTTTCTGGATTAATCTCTTGTGAGGAACTGTGTCGAAGGCCTTCTTGTAGTCCAAGAAGATGCAATCAACCCACCCCTCTCTTTCGTCTCTTACTTCTGTTACTTTATCATAAAACTCCAGAAGGTTTGTGACATAGGATCTGCCTTCCATGAAACCATGCTGGTTGTCATTTACACTTTTGTTCCATTCCAGGTGCTCCACCACTCTCCTGATGATCTTCTCCATGATTTTGCATACTATACACGTCAGTGTCACGGGTCTGTAGTTTAGCGCCTCTTTTCTGTCTCTTTTTTTAAAAGTGGGAACTACATTTTCCGTCTTCCATACCTCAGGTAGCTGCCCAGTTTCCAGGGATGTGTTGAACATTGTGGTTAATGGTACACACAGTATATCTGCTCCCTCCCTGATGACCCACGGGGAGATGTTGTCCGGTCCCATTGCCTTTGAGGTATCATGGCCACTTAGCAGCTCCTTCACCTCCTCAGTTGTGTGTATGTCATCCAGCACTTGTTGGTGTATTGCCTGTTAGTGTCCCCCTCTGTCCTGTCTTCCCAGAGTCCTTCCTGTCTCCACTGTGAATACTTCCTTAAATCTCTTACTGAGCTCCTCACATACCTCTTGATCGTTTCGTGTGAGTTCCCCACCTTCTTTCTCAGCCTAATCACCTGGTCTTTGACTGTTGCCTTTCTCCTAATGTGGCTATACAGTAGTTTCGAATCAGACTTGACTTTTGATGCTATGCCTTTTTATACTGTCGCTGGGCCTCCCTCCTTATCTGTGCATACTCGTTTCTGGCTCATCGACTGATCTCCTTATTTTCCTGGTTCCTTTGCCTTCTATACCTCTTCCATGCTCTAATGCACTTAGTTTTTGCCTCCCTACACCTTCGGGTAAACCAAGGGGTCACTTTGGTCTTCCCATTAATTCTGCTTTCCCTTGGGAAGAAACCTTTCCTCTGCCTCCTTGCATTTTGTTGTTACATATTCCATCATTTCCTTCACTGACTTTCGTACCAGCTCATTGGCCCACTGAACCTCCCACAGGAAGTTCCTCAAACCTGTGTAGTCCCCTCTTTTATAGTTGGGCTTTTCCCAATCTACTCCTGTTACCCTCTCCACTTGCAGCTCTGCTATGTAATCAAAATTCAGAGCCACGTGATCGCTAGCTCCAAGGGGCCTCTCATATGTGATGTCCCCAATGTCTGAACTGCTCAGGGTAAACACAAGGTCCAGTCTTGCTGGTTCATCCTCTCCTATCTCTCTCTTTGGTAGTGTCCCTGACGTGTTGATGCATGAGGTTTTCCAGTACCACATCCATTATCTTGACTCTCCATGTGTCAGGACCCCCGTGAGGCTCCAGATTTTCCCAGCCGATCTCCGTATGTGCATGTGCTTGTGTGTGTGTGTGTGTGTGTGTGTGTGTGTGTGTGTGTGTGTGTGTGTGTGTGTGTGTGTGTGTGTGTGTGTGTGTGTGTGTGTGTGTGTGTGTGTGTGTGTGTGTGTGTGTGTGTGTGTACTCACCTAGTTGTACTCACCTACTTGAGGTTGCAGGGGTCGAGTCCAAGCTCCTGGCCCCGCCTCTTCACTGGTCGCTACTAGGTCACTCTCCCTGAACCGTGAGCTTTATCATACCTCTGCTTAAAGCTATGTATGGATCCTGCCTCCACTACATCGCTTCCCAAACTATTCCACTTCCTGACTACTCTGTGGCTGAAGAAATACTTCCTAACATCTCTGTGATTCATCTGTGTCTTCAACTTTCAACTGTGTGTGTGTGTGTGTGTGTGTGTGTGTGTGTGTGTGTGTGTGTGTGTGTGTGTGTGTGTGTGTGTGTGTGTGTGTGTGTGTGTGTGTGTGTGTGTGTGTGTGTGTGTGTGTAAGTGTGTGTATGTGTAAGTGTATGTGCGTGAGAGGAAAAACATTTCTTTTCCTTAATCCCCCTTCCCTTTCCCCTCCATTCCCCCCCCATGCCTCAGCACCTATAATCCATAACTCGTTTCTTTTGTTCCTGCATCTTTAACCTACACTTCACTCTGGTGAGGGAGTGGCCGAGTCGAGCCTCCGGGAACCTTCATAAATTTCTGCAGGTTATAAACACGTCTGGAGCAGCGGTGGACCCCCCCCCTCTCTCTCCGAGTGCTTCCTGGCTCCTCACACACACAGTACACACTGCCCCCGGGTCAACATTTTGACTCCTCAGCTCCCTCCTCCCTTTTTTCTATTAGGGCAGTTGATGAATTTCTTTCTGGCTGGCTGACTTGTGTGTGTAGGAGTGTGTGTGTGCGTGTGTGTGTGCGTGTGTGTGTGTGTGTACTCACCTAATTGTGGTTGCAGGGGTCGAGACTCAGCTCCTGGCCCCGCCTCTTCACTGATCGCTACTGGGTCCTCTCCCTCTCTGCTTCCTGAGCTTTGTCATACCTCTTCTTAAAACTATGTATGGTTCCTGCCTCCACTACTTCACTTGCTAGGCTATTCCACTTCCTGACGACTGACTGAAGAAATACTTCCTAATGTCCCTGTGACTCGTCTGAGTCTTCAGCTTCCAGTTGTGACCCCTTGTTGCTGTGTCCCCTCTCTGGAACATCCTATCTCTGTCCACCTTGTCTATTCCCTGCAGTATCTTGTATGTCGTTATTGTGTCTCCCCTGACCCTTCTGTCCTCCAGTGTCGTCAGTCCGATTTCCCTCAACCTTTCCTCGTACGACATTCCCCTGAGCTCTGGGACTAGCCTTGTTGCAAACCTTTGTACTTTCTCTAACTTCTTGACGTGCTTGACCAAGTGTGGGTTCCAGACTGGTGCTGCATACTCCAGTATGGGCCTAACATACACAGTGTACAGTGTCTTGAACGATTCCTTATTAAGGTATCGGAACGCTATTCTCAGGTTTGCCAGGCGCCCGTATGCTGCAGTAGTTATTTAGTTGATGTGTGCCTCCGGTGACGTGTTCGGTGTTATGGTCACTCCAAGGTCTTTCTCCCTGAGTGAGGTCTGTAGTCTTTGTCCACCTAGCCTATACTCTGTCTGCGGTCTTCTTTGCCCCTCCCCAATCTTCATGACTTTGCATTTGGCAGGGTTGAATTCGAGAAGCCAGTTTCTGGACCACATGTTCAGCCTGTCCAGGTCTCTGTGCAGTCCTGCCTCATCCTCATCCGATTTAATTCTTCTCTTCAACTTCACATCATCTGCGAATAGGGACACTTCAGAGTCTATTCCTTCCATCATGTCGTTCCCATATCAAAAATAGCACTGGTCCTATAACTGACCCCTGTGGGACCCCGCTTGTCACAGGCGCCCACTGTGGTACCTCTTCACGTACCATGAATCGTTGTTGCCTCCCTGTCAGGTATTCCCTGATCCATTGCAGTGCCCTCCCTGCTATATGCGCCTGATCCTCTAGCTTTTGCACTAATCTCTTGTGAGGAACTGTGTCAAAGGCCTTCCTGCAGTCTAGGAAAATGCAATCAACCCACCCCTCTCTCTCGTGTCTTACTTCTGTTACCTTGTCATAAAGCTCCAGAAGGTTTATGACACAGGATTTGCCTTCCATGAACCCATGCTGGTTTTCATTTATAATCTTGTTCCGTTCCAGGTGTTCCACCTCTCTGCTCCTGATAATCTTCTCCATGACTTTGCACACAATACATGTCAGAGACACAGGTCTGTAGTTTAGTGCCTTGTTTCTGTTTCCTTTCTTAAATATAGGGACTACATTTGCTGTCTTCCATTTCTCAGGTAGTTGCCCAGTTTCAAGGGATGTGTTGAAGATTGTGGTTAGGGGCATGCACAGCATCTCTGCTCCTTCTCTAAGGACCCACGGGGAGATGTTCGGTCCCATCGCCTTTGAGGTATCAAGGTCACTTAGCAGCTTCTGCACCTCCTCCTCGGCTGTTCGTATGTCATCCAACACTTGTTGGTATGTTCCCTACTGTAAAAACTTCCTTAAATCGCCTGTTTAGCTCCTCACATACCTCCTGATCATTTCTTGTGAGTTCTCCACCTTCTGTCCTCAGTCTGATCACCTGGTCTTTGATTGTTGTCTTCCTCCTGATGTGGCTATACAACAGTTTCGGGTCAGTCTTGATTTTCGATGCTATGTTATTTTCATACTGTCGTTGGGCCTCCCTCCTTACCTGTGCATACTCGTTCCTGGCTCTGCGACTGATCTCCCTATTTTCATGTGTTCTCTGCCTCTTTACTTTTTCCATTCTCTATTGCACTTTGTTTTTGCCTCCTTACACAGTCGGGTAAACCAGGGGCTAGTTTTGGTCTTCTCATTGTTTCTGTTGCCCTTGGGAATAAACCTTTCCACTGCCTCCTTGCATTTTGTTGTTACATATTCCATCATTTCATTTACTGGCTTTCCTGCCAGTTCTCTGTCCCACGGAACCTCCTGCAGGAAGTTCCTCAACCCTATGTAGTCCCCTCTTTGTTAGTCTGGCTTTTCCCATTCAACTCCTGTTACTCTCTCCACTTGCAACTCTACTATGTATTCAAAGCACAGAACCACGTGGTCGCTAGCTCCTAGGGGACTCTCATACTTGATGTCCTCAATGTCTGAGTTGCCCAGGGTGAACACAAGGTCCAATCTTGCTGGTTCATCCTCCCCTCTCACTCTGGTAGTGTCCTTAACATGTTGGTGCATGAGGTTTTCCAGCACTACGTCCAATATCTTGGCTCTGCATATTTCGGGACCCCCATGTGGCTCCAGGTTTTCTCAGTCAATCTCCCTGTGGTTGAAATCCCCCATAACCAGCAACTTTGCTCTGCTGGAGTGAGCTCTTCTTGCCACCTCAGCAAGTGGTGGTGGTGGTGGTGGTGGTGGTGGTGGTGGTGGTGGTGGTGGTGGTGTGTGTGTGTGTGTGTGTGTGTGTGTGTGTGTGTGTGTGTGTGTGTGTGTGTGTGTGTGTGTGTGTGTGTGTGTGTGTGTGTGTGTGTGTGTGTATGTATGTGTGTGTGTGTATGTATGTGTGCGTGTGACGTCATTCCACTTGATACCACACTTGCAGAGCGAAACGTTTCCCCAATAGCAGCTTGCTCAACAATGTGTGTTTTCCGCTGTATTATCGGCAACCTGCTGTTCGCATCCAATATGCAGTTCGCTCGTCGCTCGCCGAGCAGCACTGTATCACACGATAGAATTTTCCTTCTCTGAAACTCTGGTGTTCCCAAACGAATCCTCTTCTATCAAGGTGTTCAACCAGGTTCTTTCTTATTGTTTCTTCTGTCACTCTACATGAGATACTTGTCAGGCAAATGAATGCGAACCTTACTACTGCCTGTTTGTCTCTTTGAGAGTGATGTTTGTTTTTCACTGTTTGTCTCTTTGAGAGTGATGTTTATTTTTATGTTTGTCTCTTTGAGAGTGATGTTTATTTTTATGTTTGTCTCTTTGAGAGTGATGTTTATTTTTATGTTTGTCTCTTTGAGAGTGATGTTTATTTTTATGTTTGTCTCTTTGAGAGTGATGTTTATTTTTATGTTTGTCTCTTTGAGAGTGATGTTTATTTTTATGTTTGTCTCTTTGAGAGTGATGTTTATTTTTATGTTTGTCTCTTTGAGAGTGATGTTTATTTTTGTCTGTTTGTCTCTTTGAGAGTGATGTTTATTTTTGTCTGTTTGTCTCTTTGAGAGTGATGTTTATTTTTGTCTGTTTGTCTCTTTGAGAGTGATGTTTATTTTTGTCTGTCTCTTTGAGAATGATGTTTATTTTTGTCTGTTTGTCTCTTTGAGAGTGATGTTTATTTTTGTCTGTCTCTTTGAGAGTGATGTTTATTTTTGTCTGTTTGTCTCTTTGAGAATGATGTTTATTTTTGTCTGTTTGTCTCTTTGAGAGTGATGCTTATTTTTGTCTGTTTGTCTCTTTGAGAGTGATGTTTATTTTTGTCTGTTTGTCTCTTTGAGAGTGAACTTCACTACTGCCTATCTGTCACAGTGGTGGCCCATGCTAACCTCCGTATGGTGTCTAGAAATGTACCTTGTTGAATGAATCTTATTGTAGCCAACTGGCCCAGTGGCTTACGCGCTGGCCTTGAGTACTGCAACTCACTCGCCACGGGTTCAAATCTCACCCGTTCCCTTGTTTGAATAGAAAGTGATATAATATTGCAAATATGAGATAAAGAGAGAGAGAGTCTTAAATGTTATTGTTAAAAAAAATGAAGACACTGGGAGATCGTAAGAACGAAATCGTGAGACCCTGATGATGATTTGTTCTGATGAATTATAAAATAACCTTCAAGTATATGTCTTTAAAAATTCTTAAAAGGTAGTTTGTAATATATATTGAGCCAAAAGTGGGATATGTAGCGGTTATGTGATGGCCACTGATAAAAACATATAGAAAATTTAGAAAAGAACCAAGCTACAGTTTCAAAATGGCTATCATAATTAAAAAAAAAAGTTGTAATAGAAGGTTAAAAGACATTAAAGATGTCTACATTAGCTGACAGGAGGGAAAAACAAGGAGACACGATAACTGCATACAGTGGAACCTCGGTGTTCGAACGTACTAGACCTCGAACAAACCGGAATCCAAACAATTTTGTTCAGAAAAAAATGACCCGGTCTTTGAAAGTTTTTCTGGAGACCGAACTCACTGACTTGTTTACAATTCAGTTGTATAAAAACTTTAAGAACATAAGAACATAAAAAAGAAGAAACACTGCAGCAGGTTTATTGGTCCATGCGAAGCAGGTCCAATTCTCCCACCGGTTTAGGCCAATACCTTGACCTAGTCAGGTCAGTCACATTCACTTAAGGGAGGAGCACGGCATCCGACCTAATAACACAAGCTAGTCAGGTCCAACTCACACCAACCCACACCCACTCATGTATTTATCCAACCTATTTTTAAAACTACAAAAACGTCTTAGCTTCTATAACGGTACTCGGTAGTTTGTTCCACTCATCCACAACTGTATTACCAAACCAGTGCTTTCCGATATCCTTCCTGAATCTGAATTTTTTCATTTGTAAACCATTGCCGCGAATCCTGTCTAGGCTAGATATTTTTAGCACACCATTTACACCCCCTTTATTAATTCCTGTTTCCCGTTTATACACCTCAATCATATCCCCCCTAATTCTATGCCTTTGTAGAGAGTGTAGATTGTAGGGCTCAGTCTATACTTATCGGGAAGCTTTCTGATACGTGGATCAACTTTGTCATCCTCCTTTGTACGTTTTCCAGTGCATTTATATCCATTCTGTAATACGGTGACCAGAACTGTGCAGCATAGTCTAAATGAGGTCTAACCAAAGATATATAGAGTTGAAAAACAACCTGAGGACTTCTATTATTTATGCTTCTTGCTATGAAGCCAAGGATTCTGTTAGCTTTATTGCGAACACTTATGCACTGTTACCAGAACTCCTAAATCCTTTTCGCATTAAAATCTACATTATTTAGTTTATATGTGGCATGGTTATTTTCCTGTCCAACATTTAGAACTTTGCATTTGTCTATATTAAACGCATCTGTCACTTCTCAGACCACTGCGTCAGTCTATTCAAATCATCCTGGAGTGCTCTAATGTCCTTATTAGAATGAAATGGACGGCCTATTTTGGTGTCATCAGCAAATTCCCTCATCTATGTCGTGTATGTAAATTGTGAACAACAATGGGCCCAATTCTGACCCCTGTGAAACACCGCTTGTGACGTGCCCCCATTTTGATTTCTCCCCATTTATGCAAACTCTCTGCTGCCTATTTGTCAGCCATGCCTCTACCCAGGAAAAAAATTCTCCTACCTGTATACCTGCCTTAAGTTTTCTCAACAGCCTCTGATGTGGAACTCTATCAAAAGCCTTACTGAAGTCCATATACACAATATCATATTCAATACCATGATCTACCTCCTCAAATACCTTGGTGAAGAAAGTTAGTAAATTTGTAAGACATGAACGCCTCTTTGTAAAACCGTGCTGAGATTCATTAATCAATTTACGCCTTTCAAGATGGCTACGAATTGCTTCGGCAATTATTAATTCCATAAATTTACCAACTATTGGTCTATAGTTTGAAGCTAAGGATCTGTCACCTGCCTTGTAAATAGGTATTACGTTTGCCATTTTCCACTTATCAGGCACTATGGCAGTTGGTAGTGATATATTGAAAAGATTAGCCAGAGGTATGCTAAGTCCTTCTTTACATTCCTTTAAAACCCTTGCAAACAGTTCATCAGGGCCTGGAGATTTGTTAGGTTTTAATTTATCTATTTGTCTGAGAAACATGTCGCTAGCTACCCCAATAGTGCATAGTTTATTATCGTCCTGTTCTACAAAATTTATTATTTCTGGCATTTCGCTAGTATCTTCCTGAGTAAAAACTGAGAGGAAGTAGGTATTGAAAATTTCACACATATCCTTATCACTGTCAATGATCTGACCTGTGTTACTCTTAACTGGGCCTGTCTTGTCCCTAATCTTACTTCTGTATACCTGAAAGAACCCTTTTGGGTTAGTCTTCATAATCCCTTTTTGCTCTTCTTATTCCTTTTTTTTTATTTCTCTCCTTAATTGAATATATTAGTTTCTTAACTGCCCATCCTCTCTTTTGATACGCCTATATATGCCTCTCTTTTGACCAATGAGATGTTTTAATCTATTGTTTATCCATTTGGGATTATTTTAGTTAGATCTATTTTCCCTACTCGGGACATAAGTCGTCTGGGCAGCTATCACTATGCTCTGAAATATGTCATATTGGCAACCAACCCTTTCTACCTGACCCATAGTAAGGTCATCCCATTTTAGTCCACCCAGGTAACTTTTCAGTCCTATGAAGTCGGCCAAGCGGAAATCTGAGACAGCGACTTGATTGCAGTTATCTGGGTAATTCCATGATATATTAAAACTAAGTGATTTGTGATCGCTTTCTCCTAGCTCATCATTAACCTCAAGATTATTAACTAGTGCTTCTTTGTTGGCAAGACCCAAGTCAAGCAAGGGTGTTAAAAGAATGTAAATAGGAACTTAGCATACCTTTGGCTAATCTTTTTAACATATCTCTACAAACTGACATAGTGCCTGATAAGTGGAAAATGGCAAATGTAATACCTATTTACAAGGCAGGTGACAGGTCCTTGGCTTCGAACTATAGACCAATAAGCCTTACCTCCATAGCGGGAAAATTTATGGAATCAATAATTGCCGAAGCAATTCGTAGCAATCTTGACAGGCACAGATTGATTAATGAATCTCAACACGGTTTTACAGTGGGGCGTTCCTGTCTTACGAATTTACTAACTTTTTTCACTAAGGTGTTTGAGGAGGTAGATCATGGTGTTAGGTAAGACACATATGCAACAGTTAGGTATCTTTATTTCGAAATAAAGATACCTAACTGTTGCATATGTGTCTTACCTAACAATCTGTCGGTATTTTAAACCATTTTAATGTTCAGGTAGATCATGGTAATGAATATGATATTGTGTATATGGACTTCAGTAAGGCTTTCGATAGAGTTCCACACCAGAGGCTATTGTGGAAACTTAAGGCACACGGAATAGGAGGAGAAATTTTTTCCTGGGTAGAGGCATGGCTGACAAGTAGACAGCAGAGAGTTTGCATAAATGGAGAGAAATCAGAATGGGGGCACGTCACAAGCGGTGTTCCTCAGAGGTCAGTGTTAGGCCCGTTGTTGTTCACAATTTACATAAACGACATAGATGAGGGAATAAATAGCGACATAAGCAAATTTGCTGATGACACCAAAATAGGCCGTTCAATTCATTCTAATGAGGACACTAGAGCACTCCAGGATGATTTGAATAGACTGATGCAATGGTCGGAGAAGTGGCAGATGCAGTTTAATATTGACAAATGCAAAGTTCTAAATGTTGCACAGTTAAATAACCATGCCACATATAAACTTAATAATGCAGATCTTAATACTACTGATTGCGAAAAGGATTTAGGAGTTTTGGTTAGCAGTAATCTAAAACCAAGACAACAGTGCATTAGTGTTCGCAATAAAGCTAACAGAATTTTTGGCTTCATAACTAGAAGTATAAATAATATAAGCCCTCAGGTTGTTCTTCAACTCTATATATCCTTGGTTAGGCCTCATTTAGACTATGCTGCTCAGTTCTGGTCACCGTATTACAGAATGAATATAAATGCTCTGGAAAACGTACAGAGGAGGATGACAAAGATGATCCCATGTATCAGACATCTTCCCTATGAGGATAGACTGAGGGCCCTGAATCTGCACTCTCTCGAAAGGCGTAGAATTAGGGGGGATATGATCGAGGTGTATAAATGGAAAACAGGAATAAATAAAGGGGATTTAAATAGCGTGCTGAAAATTTCCAGCCAAGACAGGACTCGCAGCAATGGTTTCAAGTTAAGAACATAAGAACATAAGAACGAAGGAACACTGCAGAAGGCCTACTGGCCCATGCGAGGCAGGTCCAAGTCTCCTACCGGCTTAAGCCAATGCACCCAACCTAGTCAGGTCAGGTCACATTGACTTAAGGGAGGAACACGGCAACCGACCTGTTAGCACAAGCTATCAGGTCTAACTTACACCCACCCACATCTACTCATGTATTTATCCAACCTATTTTTAAAGCTACACAACGTTCTGGCCTCTATAACGGTACTTGGGAGTTTGTTCCACTCATCCACAACTCTATTACCAAACCAGTACTTTCCTATATCCTTCCTGAATCTGAATTTTTCCAACTTAAAACCATTGCTGCGAGTCCTGTCTAGGCTAGATATTTTCAGCACACTATTTACATCCCCTTTATTTATTCCTGTCTTCCATTTATACACCTCAATCATATCCCCCCTAATTCTACGTCTTTCTAGAGAGTGCAGTTTCAGGGCCCTCAGTCTATCCTCATAGGGAAGGTTTTTGATACATGGGATCATCTTTGTCATCCTCCTTTGTACATTTTCCAGAGAATTTATATCCATTCTGTAATACGGTGACCAAAACTGTGCAGCATAATCTAAATGAGGCCTAACCAAGGATGTATAGAGTTGAAGAACAACCTGAGGACTCCTATTATTTATGCTTCTTGATATGAAGCCAAGGATTCTATTAGCTTTATTGCGAACACTTATGCACTGTTGTCTTGGTTTCAGATTACTGCTAACCAGAACTCCTAAATCTTTTTCGCAATCTGTAATATTAAGATCTACATTATTTAGTTTATATGTGGCATGGTTATTGTCCTGTCCAACATTTAGAACTTTGCATTTGTCTATATTAAACTGCATCTGCCACTTCTCCGACCACTGCATCAGTCTATTCAAATCTTCCTGGAGTGCTCGAATGTCCTCGTCAGAATGAATTCGACGGCCTATTTTGGTGTCATCGGCAAACTTGCCGATGTCGCTCTTTATGCCCTCATCTATGTCGTTTATGTAGATTGTGAACAGCAGGGGGCCCAACACTGACCCCTGTGGAACACCGCTCGTGACGCTTCCCCACTCTGATTTCTCCCCATTTATGCAAACTCTCTGCTGCCTATTTGTCAACCATGCCTCTATCCAGGAAAAAATTTCTCCTCCTATTCCATGTGCTTTAATTTTCCTCAATAGTCTCTGATGTGGGACCCTGTCAAAAGCCTTACTGAAGTCCATATACACAATATCATATTCATTACCATGATCTACCTCCTCAAATACCTTAGTGAAAAAAATTAATAAATTCGTAAGGCAGGAACGCCCCTTTGTAAAACCATGCTGAGATTCGTTGATTAATTTATGCTTTTCAAGGTGGCTACGAACTGCCTCGGCAATTATTGATTCCATAAATTTTCCCACTATGGAGGTTAGGCTTATTGGTCTATAGTTCGAAGCTAAGGACCTGTCACCTGTTTTGAAAATAGGTATCACATTTGCCATTTTCCACTTATCTGGCACCATGCCAGTTTGTAGTGATATGTTGAAAAGATTAGCCAAAGGTGTGCTAAGCTCCTCTTTACATTCCTTTAGAACCCTTGCATACAGTTCATCAGGGCCTGGGGATTTGTTAGGTTTTAATTTATCTATTTGCCTAAGGACCATGTCACTTGTGACCCTAATAGTGCACAGTTTATTATCGTCCTGTTCTACATAATTTATCATTACTGGAATATCGCTGGTATCCTCCTGTGTAAAAACTGAGAGGAAGTATGTGTTAAAAATTCTACACATTTCCTTATCACTGTCAGTGAGCTGACCCGAGGAACTTTTGAGTGGGCCTATCTTGTCCCTGATCTTACTTCTGTATACCTGAAAGAATCCTTTTGGGTTAGTCTTCGATTCTCTTGCAACTTTAACCTCATAATCTCTTTTTGCTTTTCTAATTCCCTTTTTTTATTTCTCTCTTTAACTGAATATATCGATTTCTTAATTGCCCCTCTCCTCTTTTGATTTGCCTATATATGCCTCTCTTTTGACCAATCAGATATTTTAATCTATTGTTCATCCATTTAGGATCATTTTTGTTTGATCTGATTTCCCTATTTGGAACATAATTTGACTGAGCAGCTAGAACTATGCCCTGGAAAGCATCATATCGGCAACCATCACCACCTACCTGACCCTTAGTCAGGTCATTCCAGTTCAGCCCACCTAAGTAATTTTTCAGTCCTATGAAATCAGCCAAGCGAAAGTCAGGGACGGAGACTTGATTGCCATTATTAGGGGAATTCCATGATATATTAAAACTGAGTGATTTGTGATCACTCTCCCCAAGCTCATCATTAACCCCAAGATTATTAATTAGTGTTTCCCTACTGGCAAGAACCAAGTCAAGGAGGTTATTTCCCCTAGTTGGCTCCGTCACAAACTGTTTCAAAAAACAATCCTGGATCGTATCAAGAAAGTCACCCGACTCCAAATTTCCTGTCAAATTGCTCCAGTCAATCTGTCTATAGTTGAAATCTCCCATTAGCACAACATTTTCGTATGTAGATGCCTTACGAATTTCGTCCCATAGAAGTTTACTGCACTCCCTATCAAGATTTGGGGCCCTGTAAATCACACCCAAAATTAGTTCTTCTCGGCCCTTGAGAAGCTGTAACCAAACAGATTCAGTGGCTGACGCTTCTAATTTAATATCTTGTCTAACACAACAATTTAAATTGTCTCTGACATACATCGCTACTCCACCACCTTTCCTGTTGACCCTGTCAGTGTGGAATAATTTATAGCCTTGTATGTGACATTCAGAGGGCATCTCTCTATCTTTCAGATTGAGCCAGGTCTCTGTTATAGCAATAATATCTATGTTTCCTGCACTTGCAATTAATCTTAGCTCATCTATCTTATTTCTAACACTCCTGCTATTAGTATAGTAAACCTTAAGGGAGCTAGTCCCTTGCTGCCCTCTGCTGTCCCCCTTTGTTTGCTGACCTGTTCTATTGTCTTTATTTATAACTTCATGCTGAATGCCTTTTATACATTTACTGTTTCCAACCCTAGTGTTGCAACCTGCTTGTTTCCCACACACACCCATACCTCTATCTTCCATCAGTTTAAAATCATAGGCATTTCACCAATGGCCTTCTCAATCGAGTCTGCAAGTGCTACCACCCCAGCCCCAGAGAGATGTACCCCATCCCTTGCATACATATCATGTTTGCCATAAAAGTTGTTCCAGTTGTCAATGAATGGGATTGCAAGTTCCTTGCAGTATCTGTCTAGCCAGCAATTGCCCTAGACAACCATTCATTTCCTACTCCCCTTCTAGGCAAGATGCTACATATGATTGGGATCCCTCCCTTAGACTTAATGAAATCTATAGCTGACCTGTACTTATCTAGCAGCTCTTCTCTCCTACCCTTCCCAATATCATTTCCACCAGCACTGAGACAGATAATGGGCTTGTTCCCATTACCTGACATGATATTATCCAGCCTGTTGACAATGTCCCCAACACCAGCTCCAGGGAAGCACACTCTATCTCTCATCTTCTTATTCCTATTACAAAAAGCACGGTCAATATATCTTACCTGAGAGTCACCAACCACAAGAATGCGCTTACCTTCATTAGCAGGGGCAGTAGTACCCTTACCTTCACTGGCCACTGAAGTACATTCATCCTGGAGAACAGAGAAGCGATTTCCTACCTTCAGATCTTCACTCTTAACTTTCCTTACTCTGATGCGCCTCCCATTACTGTGAACAACTCGCCACTTGTAGCAGGTGCTGGGCTGCACCTCACTGCTGGTAGCCGTTGCTACCTCCCCAACTACAGCCTCCTCACAGCGAGAGACAGACTGCACCTCACTGCTAGAAGTCTCATTCCCCACAACTCCAGCCACCTCACACTCTCTCCCAGACCCATTGAGGTGGACCTTCAGCCTCCTAATCTCCTCCTGGAAAAATTCAGATTCAGGAAGGATATAGGAAAGTACTGGTTTGGTAATAGAGTCGTGGATGAGTGGAACAAACTCCCGAGTACAGTTATTCAGGCTAAAACGTTGTGTAGTTTTAAAAATAGGTTAGTTAAATACATGAGTGGGTGTGGGTGGGTGTGAGTTGGACCTGACTAGCTTGTGCTGCTGGGTCTGGTGCCGTGCTCCTTCCTTGAGTGAAGTTGACCAGACTGGGTGGGTCATTGGGCTAATCCGGGGGGGGGGGTCATTGGTCTAATCCTGGGGTGGGGGACATGGACCTGCTCCGCATGGGTCAGTAGGCCTGTTGCAGTGTTCCTTCTTTCTTAGGTTCTTATATAGTTAGTTCTGTCACAAACTGTTTTAAAAAGCAGTCCTGAACCGTATCAGCTCAACATCCTCCAGTGTGTGAGGCTGATAATTAAAACCTGGGAAATATTGTTTGGGCCATTGAACTTTTCACAGTTCGAAAACCACCTAGGAACCAATTAAGTTCAAAAACCAAAGTTCCACTGTGTAAGGTTATGCAGTAATCATAAACAAACTATGTTGCACCCCCTAAATGATGCCCAATGTATATAATGTAAAATTTATGTATAAATTTACCTTTACATATAAATTTATATTGCTGATATTTTCATTAGTATCTAGAATGAAAATATTTTGCTTTATATTATTATCTGACTTATATTTTTAGCTATGTATGTAGATGAAATGTAAAAACTCCACTTCTCACTGTGCTCACTGTTGAAGAGTTGTGATTGGCTGTCCACCATTGCAAACTGCCTTGCACACTACCGCTTGCTTGTTTGTGTCAGGCTGTACCTCACACCGTTGCTGGAGTAGTACAGACGAGTCGCCTGATTTCACCAGATGTGAGGCCTGTAGTCGAGAAATCGTGCTCTCTTCACAGCTGGTCATCGCTCAACAAGCATGGCTCTCTCCATCTGCTCCTGCTCCGGAGAGCACGTCTCTCATCTCTGTCTATTTGTTCGTTATTTAGACTATGTTTTGCTAGAGTATGGTTTCGCTGGTGAGTCGAAACATACTTCTTGTAACTCTGTTCACAGAGCATAGTTTAGACTTAGTGATTTTTGAAGTTTTGCTGAAGTTGTGTGTCAAAATGACACTAAGTCAACGCAAGTCCGAAGCTAAAGCTTCTGACATATTTTATGTGGCATCTACGCACCGTCGTAGTCTGGGATTTAGTTATGCTGAAAGTAGATTCAGTACTAAGGGAGTTTTATGACTTTTATGGAGGATGTGCTGATAGTCTCCAGTTAGGGAACCATCATCACTGGACCAGGATACTGACTACTTGTTACGAAAACCCAGTAAGAAGCTGAATGCTAGAAATGTCTGCCCCTCTAGCATTCAGCCTGTTACTGGGTTTTCGTAACAAGTAGCCAGTATCCTGGTCCAATTATCCGTTAGAATTACAATAAGTTGAATAGTGCTTTTGGATTACAACTGGTAGGTTACTAACTAATCCATAGATTAATTAACAAAGTTAAAGTTGTCTTGGAGGACAAAATCAAAGTAAATGATTAATGTAGGAAAAACGACGAATCATTCGCTTTTGCAAAAAACGCGATATCTATTAAGCATAGACACCTCCAGTGAATAATAAACCTTTCTATTATTCACTTGAGATGTCTGTGCTTAATAGACAGCGTTTTTCGTAACAACGAATGATTCGTCATATTGTTCAAGCAAGCTGTCTTGATTGCCTTGTTGATCAAGAAGATAGATTATTTGAGAACGTTTAGTCAGTCACTGTTTAAGTCTAAGTCTAAGTCTAGTCTTATTGAGACATAACGAACAACTTTGAGCACATACACACATTCTCACACACACGCTTGTATATACTAGTATTTTCATACTTGATAGTAACGTACCAGACGGTGCTTAAGAGTCGTACTGTTACGAAATGTACCTTCAGCACTATGCTACTGTATGTACAATTTAACGTTGCACTACAAGAGAAGTGTAGGAACTTATATCCTAAATTATACCAAATTCATTTACTTTGATTTTGTCCACCTAGACAACTTTGTTAATAAACTTATCAATTTTTATTTCGTTACTTAGTATCCTATCAGTTGCAATCCTAAACCACTATTAAAATTGATCATAATTTTAAAGGATAACTAAACCAGAATACTTTCTGACTACTTGTTACAAAAACCAGAAACAACCTGAGTGCTGGAGGTGGAGACCTTCTAGTATATTCTCTGGATATCTCTTTTTATTACAAGCTATACAAGATGCAGAACAACCACGGGGGAAGTTGAATGATAGCTCTAGGCCTTTTGTGTTACAATCAACGCGTGTTGCAGAAGTGAACAGGAAGTCCAGGTAGATTCGTTCTAGGGAACGACTCTAGCGGGCTTTAGACATATGACGAATCCACAGCTGGAACTTTTGGTCATCTGACCGAGGCCTTCCACTGGCTTACCCGCCCACCCCCTTGGAAAATTATGGTTATAATTACAACCACTGATACCTCTAAGAAACTCTGCTTTTGTAGACACACACGAACACACACACACGAACACACACACACACACACACACACACACACACACACACACACACACACACACACACACACACACACACACACACATATGCGCAACAACTTGCAGAGAATATCCTGCCAACGTTGCAATACTTTACTGAAGCGACCAATACATAAATGGACTTGATAGCTCCCTGACCATTTAGCAGTTTCCCCCTTCACCCTGCCTCCTCCCATCCCCTCCCTCCCTCTCCCCTCCTTACCTCCCTGTCCTTCATCCCTCCCTCCCTCAATACCCTCTCCCCCCGGTTCTCTCTCTCTCTCTCATCTCCTTGATTCTTTCTTCTTTCATTCTTTCCCTAGTTTCTCCCTAACTTCCCCCTGTTCTTTTCCCCTCACTTCCTCACTTTCATTCTCATCTCTCCACCCACCTCCCTTCCCTTTCTACTTAGTTACCTTTCCCTTTTCATTCCTGCACTTTCCCCTCCCCGCCTCTCTCCTTCTCTCAGTATCTATATTCTCTCCTTCATTCACGTCCTCCCCTCTTTTCCCTCTTCTGTCCCCTTCCCACTTTTCCCATACCTTCCAGTTCTACCCTCTTAGCTCTCTGCTACCTTACACTCTCTTTCACTATCACCACCGTCACCATCACCATCATCATGTCCACCATCATCACTACCATCACCATGTCCACCCTCTCTGACACTGTAACCACCACCATTACCACTATCACCACTACTGCTACCATCACTACCATCGTTACCACTACCACCGTCATGATTACTGTCGCCACCTACACTACCAGTACCACCACCACAACCACCAACCCCAACCACCACCAACCATCACAACCATAACTACCATCACCAATCTCTATCACCACCACCAACCCCCATCATCACCAACCACCACAGCCAGCAACCCCCATCACCACCAACCACTACAACCACCAGCCCCATCACCACCAACCACCACAACCACCAACCCCCATCACCACCAACCCCCATCACCACCAACCACCACAGCCACCAACCCCCCCACCACCACAACCAAAACTACCATCACCAATCTCCACCACCACTACCACCAACCACCACAATCACCACTGCCATCACCAACCACCACCACCATCCACCACTACCATCACCAATTACAACCATCACCACTAACCACCACCACAACCACCAACCACCACCACTACCACCACCAACCACCTTCACCACCACAAACCACCACCACTACCACCACCAACCACCTTCACCACCACCAACCACCACCACCAATCACCACCATCATCCATCACTACCATCACAAATCACAACCACCATCAACCACCACCGTCACTACCCCCACCACCACTAACACTATCACCACCACCACTGCTACCACCACCAATCACTACCACCACTACCACCATTAACCACCACCACCACCAGCCACCACCACTACCAGCCCCGGCCGTTCCTCTGACTGGTTTTAAAATGGGATCGTAAAAGTTTAATTTTTAAAGCTTACACGCCATGAAATATAGGGCAGGTCTCTTTATTCCTCTGTGAATTATGTACTAACTGATGTACAGGTGTTTTGTGCACCTGTGGAGGGCTGGGGTGTACGGGGACGGTACGAGTGTTGCAGGAGTGAGAGCTGGAGGAAGTGGAGTGAGTGATGAATTAGTGGGAGTGAGTAATAAATTAGTGGAGGTAAACAAACAATGAGTTTAGTTGATGTGGAGTTCTGCAGCTGCTAGACACCATTGTTTATCATGAAAAGTAAAAGGACATAAGTGCAACTAATGTGACATTTTATTGTGGCAACGTTTCGCTCTCCAGGAGCTTTGTCAAGCCGTTACGGCTTGGCATTAGTTACATTAGTTACAGTAAATACATTAGTTACGGCTTTGTCAAGCCGTAACGACTTGACAAAGCTCCTGGAGAGCGAAACGTTGCCACAATAAAATGTCACATTAGTTGCACTTGTGTTCTTTTACTTTAAACATTGTCGGTAATTCTACCAACTTTATTATTGCTTATTATGACAGGTCAAAGCTGCTAGACAGCATTGCTTATTATGACAGGTCAAAGCTGCTAGACAGCATTGCTTATCATGACAGGTCAAAGCTGCTAGACAGCATTGCTTATCATGACAGGTCAAAGCTGCTAGACAGCATTGCTTATTATGACAGGTCAAAGCTGCTAGACAGCATTGCTTATCATGACAGATCAAAGCTGCTAGACAGCATTGCTTATTATGACAGGTCAAAGCTGCTAGACAGCATTGCTTATTATGACAGGTCAAAGCTGCTAGACAGCATTGCTTATCATGACAGGTCAAAGCTGCTAGACAGCATTGCTTATCATGACAGGTCAAAGCTGCTAGACAGCATTGCTTATTATGACAGGTCAAAGCTGCTAGACAGCATTGCTTATCATGTCAGGTCAAAGCTGCTAGACAGCATTGCTTATTATGACAGGTAAAAGCTGCTAGACAGCATTGCTTATTATGACAGGTCAAAGCTGCTAGACAGCATTGCTTATCATGACAGGTCAAAGCTGCTAGACAGCATTGCTTATCATGACAGATCAAAGCTGCTAGACAGCATTGCTTATTATGACAGGTAAAAGCTGCTAGACAGCATTGCTTATTATGACAGGTCAAAGCTGCTAGACAGCATTGTTTATCATGACAGGTCAAAGCTGCTAGACAGCATTGCTTATTATGACAGGTCAAAGCTGCTAGACAGCATTGCTTATCATGACAGGTCAAAGCTGCTAGACAGCATTGCTTATCGTGACAGGTCAAAGCTGCTAGACAGCATTGCTTATTATGACAGGTCAAAGCTGCTAGACAGCATTGCTTATTATGACAGGTCAAAGCTGTTAGACAGCATTGCTTATTATGACAGGTCAAAGCTGCTAGACAGCATTGCTTATCATGACAGGTCAAAGCTGCTAGACAGCATTGCTTATCATGACAGGTCAAAGCTGCTAGACAGCATTGCTTATTATGACAGGTCAAAGCTGCTAGACAGCATTGCTTATTATGACAGGTCAAAACTGCTAGACAGCATTGCTTATCCTGACAGGTCAAAGCTGCTAGACAGCATTGCTTATCATGACAGGTCAAAGCTGCTAGACAGCATTGCTTATCATGACAGGTCAAAGCTGCTAGACAGCATTGCTTATCATGACAGGTCAAAGCTGCTAGACAGCATTGCTTATTATGACAGGTCAAAGCTGCTAGACAGCATTGCTTATCATGACAGGTCAAAACTGCTAGACAGCATTGCTTATCATGACAGGTCAAAGCTGCTAGAAAGCATTGCTTATTATGACAGGTCAAAACTGCTAGACAGCATTGCTTATCATGACAGGTCAAAGCTGCTAGACAGCATTGCTTATCATGACAGGTCAAAGCTGCTAGACAGCATTGCTTATCATGACAGGTCAAAGCTGCTAGACAGCATTGCTTATCATGACAGGTCAAAGCTGCTAGACAGCATTGCTTATCATGACAGGTCAAAGCTGCTAGACAGCATTGCTTATCATGACAGGTCAAAGCTGCTAGACAGCATTGCTTATTATGACAGGTCAAAACTGCTAGACAGCATTGCTTATTATGACAGGTCAAAGCTGCTAGACAGCATTGCTTATAATGACAGGTCAAAGCTGCTAGACAGCATTGCTTATTATGACAGGTCAAAGCTGCTAGACAGCATTGCTTATTATGACAGGTCAAAGCTGCTAGACAGCATTGCTTATCATGACAGGTCAAAGCTGCTAGACAGCATTGCTTATTATGACAGGTCAAAGCTGCTAGACAGCATTGCTTATCATGACAGGTCAAAGCTGCTAGACAGCATTGCTTATCATGACAGGTCAAAGCTGCTAGACAGCATTGCTTATTATGACAGGTCAAAGCTGCTAGACAGCATTGCTTATTATGACAGGTCAAAGCTGCTAGACAGCATTGCTTATTATGACAGGTCAAAGCTGCTAGACAGCATTGCTTATTATGACAGGTCAAAGCTGCTAGACAGCATTGCTTATCATGACAGGTCAAAGCTGCTAGACAGCATTGCTTATCATGACAGGTCAAAGCTGCTAGACAGCATTGCTTATCATGACAAGTCAAAGCTGCTAGACAGCATTGCTTATCATGACAGGTCAAAGCTGCTAGACAGCATTGCTTATCATGACAGGTCAAAACTGCTAGACAGCATTGCTTATCATGACAGGTCAAAGCTGCTAGACAGCATTGCTTATCATGACAGGTCAAAGCTGCTAGACAGCATTGCTTATCATGACAGGTCAAAGCTGCTAGACAGCATTGCTTATCATGACAGGTCAAAGCTGCTAGACAGCATTGCTTATCATGACAGGTCAAAGCTGCTAGACAGCATTGCTTATCATGACAGGTCAAAGCTGCTAGACAGCATTGCTTATTATGACATCAAAAGAGACAGCATTGCTTATCACGACCGGTCAAATCTGCTAGACAGCATTGCGTATCATGACAGGTCAAAGCTGCTAGACAGCATTGCTTATCATGACAGGTCAAAGCTGCTAAACAGCATTGTTTATCATGACAGGTCAAAGCTGCTAGACAGCATTGCTTATCATGACAGGTCAAAGCTGCTAGACAGCATTGCTTATCATGACAGGTCAAAGCTGCTAGACAGCATTGCTTATCATGACAGGTCAAAGCTGCTAGACAGCATTGCTTATTATGACAGGTCAAAGCTGCTAGACAGCATTGCTTATCATGACAGGTCAAAGCTGCTAGACAGCATTGCTTATCATGACAGGTCAAAGCTGCTAGACAGCATTGCTTATCATCAAAGCTGCTAGACAGCATTGTTATTATGACAGGTCAAAGCAGCTAGACAGCATTGCTTATCCTGACAGGTCAAAGCTGCTAGACAGCATTGCTTATCATGACAGGTCAAAGCTGCTAGACAGCATTGCTTATCTTGACAGGTCAAAGCTGCTAGACAGCATTGCTTATCATGACAGGTCAAAGCTGCTAGACAGCATTGCTTATCATGACAGGCTCAAAAAACTGCTAGACAGCATTGCTTATCATGACAGCAAAGCTGCTAGACAGCATTGCTTATCATGACATCAAAACTGCTAGACAGCACTGCTTATCATGACAGGTCAAAGCTGCTAGACAGCATTGCTTATTATGACAGGTCAAAACTGCTAGACAGCATTGCTTATCATGACAGGTCAAAGCTGCTAGACAGCATTGCTTATCATGACAGGTCAAAGCTGCTAGACAGCATTGCTTATCATGACAGGTCAAAGCTGCTAGACAGCATTGCTTATCATGACAGGTCAAAGCTGCTAGACAGCATTGCTTATCATGACAGGTCAAAGCTGCTAGACAGCATTGCTTATCATGACAGGTCAAAGCTGCTAGACAGCATTGCTTATCATGACAGGTCAAAGCTGCTAGACAGCATTGCTTATCATGACAGGTCAAAGCTGCTAGACAGCATTGCTTATCATGACAGGTCAAAGCTGCTAGACAGCATTGCTTATCATGACAGGTCAAAGCTGCTAGACAGCATTGCTTATCATGACAGGTCAAAGCTGCTAGACAGCATTGCTTATCATGACAGGTCAAAGCTGCTAGACAGCATTGCTTATCATGACAGGTCAAAGCTGCTAGACAGCATTGCTTATCATGACAGGTCAAAGCTGCTAGACAGCATTGCTTATCATGACAGGTCAAAGCTGCTAGACAGCATTGCTTATCATGACAGGTCAAAGCTGCTAGACAGCATTGCTTATCATGACAGGTCAAAGCTGCTAGACAGCATTGCTTATCATGACAGGTCAAAGCTGCTAGACAGCATTGCTTATCATGACAGGTCAAAGCTGCTAGACAGCATTGCTTATTATGACAGGTCAAAGCTGCTAGACAGCATTGCTTATTATGACAGGTCAAAACTGC
Organism: Cherax quadricarinatus; assembly: GCF_038502225.1. Lineage (NCBI taxonomy): Eukaryota > Metazoa > Arthropoda > Malacostraca > Decapoda > Parastacidae > Cherax > Cherax quadricarinatus. The sequence goes on along the minus strand of NC_091294.1, from coordinate 31,895,794 downwards.
TAGACAGCATTGCTTATCCTGACAGGTCAAAGCAGCTAGACAGCATTGCTTATCAGGTAAAAGCTGCTAGACAGCATTGCTTATTATGACAGGTCAAAGCTGCTAGACAGCATTGCTTATCATGACAGGTCAAAGCTGCTAGACAGCATTGCTTATTATGACAGGTCAAAGCTGCTAGACAGCATTGCTTATTATGACAGATCAAAGCTGCTAGACAGCATTGCTTATCATGACAGGTCAAAACTGCTAGACAGCATTGCTTATCATGACAGGTCAAAGCTGCTAGAAAACATTGCTTATTATGAAAGGTCAAAGCTGCTAGACAGCATTGCTTATCATGACAGGTCAAAGCTGCTAGACAGCATTGCTTATCATGACAGGTCAAAGCTGCTAGACAACATTGCTTATCATGACAGGTCAAAGCTGCTAGACAGCATTGCTTATCATGACAGGTCAAAGCTGCTAGACAGCATTGCTTATTATGACAGGTCAAAGCTGCTAGACAGCATTGCTTATCATGACAGGTCAAAGCTGCTAGACAGCATTGCTTATCATGACAGGTCAAAGCTGCTAGACAGCATTGCTTATCATGACAGGTCAAAGCTGCTAGACAGCATTGCTTATCATGACAGGTCAAAGCTGCTAGACAGCATTGTTTATCATGACAGGTCAAAGCTGCTAGACAGCATTGCTTATCATTACAGGTCAAAGCTGCTAGACAGCATTGCTTATCATGACAGGTCAAAGCTGGTAGACAGCATTGCTTATCATGACAGGTCAAATCTGCTAGACAGCATTGCTTATCATGACAGGTCAAAGCTGCTAGACAGCATTGCTTATTATGACAGGTCAAAGCTGCTAGACAGCATTGCTTATTATGCCAGGTCAAAACTGCTAGACAGCATTGCTTATCCTGACAGGTCAAAGATGCTAGACAGCATTGCTTATCATGAGAGGTCAAAGCTGCTAGACAGCATTGCTTATCATGACAGGTCAAAGCTGCTAGACAGCATTGCTTATCATGACAGGTCAAAGCTGCTAGACAGCATTGCTTATTATGACAGGTCAAAGCTGCTAGACAGCATTGCTTATCATGACAGGTCAAAGCTGCTAGACAGCATTGCTTATCATGACAAGTCAAAGCTACTAGACAGCATTGCTTATCATGACAGGTCAAAGCTGCTAGACAGCATTGCTTATCATGACAGGTCAAAGCTGCTAGACAGCATTGCTTATCATGACAGGTCAAAGCTGCTAGACAGCATTGCTTATCATGACAGGTCAAAGCTGCTAGACAGCATTGCTTATTATGACAGGTCAAAGCTGCTAGACAGCATTGCTTATTATGACAGGTCAAAGCTGCTAGACAGCATTGGTTATTATGACAGGTCAAAGCTGCTAGACAGCATTGCTTATTATGACAGCTCAAAGCTGCTAGACAGCATTGCTTATTAGGACAGGTCAAAGCTGCTAGACAGCATTGCTTATCATGACAGGTCAAAGCTGCTAGACAGCATTGCTTATGACAGGTCAAAGCTGCTAGACAGCATTGCTTCTCATGACAGGTCAAAGCTGCTAGACAGCATTGCTTATCATGACAGGTCAAAGCTGCTAGACAGCATTGCTTATTATGACAGGTCAAAGCTGCTAGACAGCATTGCTTATCATGACAGGCCAAAGCTGCTAGACAGCATTGCTTATTTTTGACAGGTCAAAGCTACTAGACAGCATTGCTTATTATGACAGGTCAAAGCTGCTAGACAGCATTGCTTATTATGACAGGTCAAAGCTGCTAGACAGCATTGCTTATTATGACAGGTCAAAGCTACTAGACAGCATTGCTTATTATGACAGGTCAAAGCTGCTAGACAGCATTGCTTATTATGACAGGTCAAAGCTGCTAGACAGCATTGCTTATTATGACAGGTCAAAGCTGCTAGACAGCATTGCTTATTATGACAGTTCAAAGCTGCTAGACAGCATTGCTTATTATGACGGGTCAAAGCAAGCAAAAGTGAGTGATATAAATTTCTATAGAAGTAAAATACATTAGTTACACCATCTTACAATATAAAATGCATTAGTTACACCATCTTACAGCATTTAATACATTAGTTACACCATCTTACAGCATTAAATACATTAGTTACACCATCTTACAGCATAAAATACATTAGTTACACCATCTTACAGCATAAAATACATTAGTTACACCATCTTACAATATAAAATACATTAGTTACACCATCTTACAGCATTAAATACATTAGTTACACCATCTTACAGCATTAAGTACATTAGTTACACCATCTTACAGCATAAAATACATTAGTTACACCATCTTACAGCATAAAATACATTAGTTACAACATCTTACAATATAAAATACATTAGTTACACCATCTTACAGCATTAAATACATTAGTTACACCATCTTACAGCATAACATACATTAGTTACACCATCTTACAGCATAAAATACATTAGTTACACCATCTTACAGCATAAAATACATTAGTTACACCATCTTACAATATAAAATTCATTAATTACACCATCTTACAGCATTAAATACATTAGTTACACCATCTTACAGCATAAAATACATTAGTTACACCATCTTACAATATAAAATACATTAGTTACACCATCTTACAATATAAAATACATTAGTTACACCATCTTACAGCATAAAATGCATTAGTTACACCATCTTACAGCATAAAATACATTAGTTACACCATCTTACAGCATAAAATGCATTAGTTACACCATCTTACAGCATAAAATACATTAGTTACACCATCTTACAGCATAAAATACATTAGTTACACCATCTTACAATATAAAATACATTAGTTACACCATCTTACAATATAAGATACATTAGTTACACCATCTTACAGCATAAAATGCATTAGTTACACCATCTCACAGCATAAAATACATTAGTTACACCATCTTACAATATAAAACACATTAGTTACACCATCTTACAGTATTAAATACATTAGTACACCATCTTACAGTATTAAATACATTAGTTACAACATCTTACAATATAAAATACATTAGTTACACCATCTTACAGCATTAAATACATTAGTTACACCATCTTACAGTATTAAATACATTAGTTACACCATCTTACAGCATAAAATACATTAGTTACACCATCTTACAGCATTAAATACATTAGTTACACCATCTTACAGCATAAAATACATTAGTTACACCATCTTACAGTATTAAATACATTAGTTACACCATCTTACAATATAAAATACATTAGTTACACCATCTTACAGTATTAAATACATTAGTTACACCATCTTACAATATAAAATACATTAGTTACACCATCTTACAGTATTAAATACATTAGTTACACCATCTTACAGCATAAAATACATTAGTTACACCATCTTACAGCATGAAATACATTAGTTACACCATCTTACAATATAAAATACATTAGTTACACCATCTTACAATATAAAATACATTAGTTACACCATCTTACAGTATTAAATACATTAGTTACACCATCTTACAATATAAAATACATTAGTTACACCATCTTACAGTATTAAATACATTAGTTACACCATCTTACAATATAAAATACATTAGTTACACCATCTTACAGTTTTAAATACATTAGTTACACCATCTTACAGCATAAAATACATTAGTTACACCATCTTACAGCATAAAATACATTAGTTACACCATCTTACAATATAAAATACATTAGTTACACCATCTTACAGTATTAAATACATTAGTTACACCATCTTACAGCATAAAATACATTAGTTACACCATCTTACAATATGAAATACATTAGTTACACCATCTTGCAGCATAAAATACATTAGTTACACCATCTTACAGTAGTACATACACTGTGCATTAACCAGTGGTTGGGGTTTATTACTTGGCGCACAACTAATGTATTTACTAAAGTAAGGTGATGGAACTAATGTATTTACTACGAAAGGTTTAGCATACTAATGTAATCTGACTGGTGACTAGAACATAATGGTTCCTCCTTCACCGACACCGAGGAGGAACTTCAAGTTGTTACCAAACTCTAACTGTTGGTGAATATTAAGGGATTTTTGTTCTGTTTTTGGCCTGTGTGGGCGCCACTTTGCTAGTCTTCAACCTTCAAAACAATTTTTTTTTCATATAGTAGTGTAGAGAACTAGATATGGAATATAAATGATGAAAACTTAAAAACTCTCACGAAGTCTTTCTTGGCAACAGACACAAGTGCACGTCCACTGTGTGGCCGAAACGTAGTCAATAAAGGATCATATTAAACAACATCTTGACAAATTTTACTCTGAATAGAGCTTCATTAAGCGTGAAGTTTCATGAAGTCAATATAGAGAGTCACACATACACACAACTGAAGTGTGAAAAATAAGCAGGAAAGCTCCCAGAGGAGGTGAGGTCAGGGTGTTATAATGTAAGGGAAGGTTGGCGGTGTTGTGAGTAGCGGCGCTACACCGGAGAGTTTACTGGGCACAAGTATAATGGCAAGTGTTGCATATACGTTGTCTAGCGCAGCAAGTATATCGGCAAGTGTTGCATATACGTTGTCTAGTGCAGCAAGTATATCGGCAAGTGTTGCATATACGTTGTCTAGCGCAGCAAGTATATCGGCAAGTGTTGCATATACGTTGTCTAGCGCAGCAAGTATATCGGCAAGTGTTGCATATACGTTGTCTAGTGCAGCAAGTATATCGGCAAGTGTTGCATATACGTTGTCTAGTGCAGCAAGTATATCGGCAAGTGTTGCATATACGTTGTCTAGCGCAGCAAGTATATCGGCAAGTGTTGCATATACGTTGTCTAGCGCAGCAAGTATATCGGCAAGTGTTGCATATACGTTGTCTAGTGCAGCAAGTATATCGGCAAGTGTTGCATATACGTTGTCTAGTGCAGCAAGTATATCGGCAAGTGTTGCATATACGTTGTCTAGTGCAGCAAGTATATCGGCAAGTGTTGCATATACGTTGTCTAGTGCAGCAAGTATATCGGCAAGTGCTGCATGTGCATCAGCTAAGTTATTGGGGGGCGCTGACTGACTGGCTTTCTGTGGTGTTGTGAGTGTTAGTGGTTCAGCCAGGCTGAAGGTGCATTAATAGTGATCGATAATGTCTTTGAGTGTTGATTAATGCCGCCTCCAGACATTTTCTAGTTCCTAAGCCTTCTGGGTTTTCAGAGGATCTTGCGATACTGTCTGGATAAGAGATAAGATAGTCTACAAGATAGATATGGACGGATGCACAGGAAACTAGCCTCTACGGTGGCAAAATGTAGAATTTATTCTGGTTTAGAAAGACACGTAAGCAAACGCTATGACATATTTATTAGAAAACGTTTCGGTCCTGGGACGTTGATCACTTCTCAAGTGATCAAGGTCCCAGGACCGAAACGTTTTCTAATAAATATATCCTAGTGTTTGCTTAAGCGTCTTTCTAAACCAACTTGTCGGTATTTATTACCAAGTTTTATACCAGAGTTTATTCAACAAACTTTAACCCTTCCTTTGAGGACAAGCTTGACATTCTTGCACAACGCTGCGTGTTTGTCCTCGTGAATGACGCACGCGTGGTTGCTGCTGTGTCGTACACGCATATTGATACTCCTGGATCTTGGCTTTAGGATTATGGCAGGTGTCGTCTAAGTACTTTTTTTTGGTATAAACCTTTGGTATAAACCTTTTCTTTTTGTCACAGCCTCCACACGGGGCGGTGTTTACTAGTGCACTGATGTCACCTGGCTGCTCCGTCTTTGTTGTGGCCTTTGACGGTACCAGTGGTGTGAATGTCAACAATTTCATCACTTTTCTGAGAGTCTGGTGTGAAAAGGTCCATTGTTTTACCTGTGGGAAGAAAGCGGCTACTCACGCAGGCGCTGTCTTGCTACATAGGTATATAATTTGTTCTCTGAATTGATGAAGTCACTGGTTGGCGAAACATCTTCGTGATGAAGATACTCGGGTATCCTATTCATCATCCCCTGGGTACTCTATTCAACAGTGAGATGACAGCCAAGCTGGTTCATTTCTTAGTCGTCTTGCTAGTGTTTTTGGCTTCGGTACGTCTCACTATCGCAGGTAGGGCGTTGTTAGGCTAGGTTTGTCAGGAAACAGGACAAATATTTCCTAACGCGGGTCTTAAGCATACAATGACCAGCAGCTGGAGCTTTTGGTCATCTGACCGGCGTTGTTGCTGGTTGATAAGCGTTTAGGTCATGGCAAGTGTACCTGCCGAAGTATAGGCTGCACTGGTGAAGGCAGAGGATGCTCTAGGCCTCGCGGGTTTATATTTATGTTTGGAGTCGATGGATGAAAAAAACGATTCTTTTATAGTGACACTAATACCGATGCTTACCTACGTAGGTTCTTTCTTCCTTTCGTAGGATAAGAGATAAGCGCTGCACTCTTCCTTCCCTTCGTAGGTTCAAAGATACGCTCGAAACAGAACTGTTCCTTATCAACGCAAGACGAAAATCTTACGTGGGTTCAGATATGCGCACAAATCTGTTCCTCATCGACGCGTGCAGTTGACATGACTCACGAAATCGCAATGACACGATTGCAAACAAACCATACCACGGGTGGGACTAGAACCCGCGATCAGAGAGTCTCAAAACTCCAGACCGTTGCATTAGTTTGATGAATCTTAGTCTGGCTAGCTGGCCCAGTGGCTAACGCGACGGTCTGGAGTTTTGAGACTCTCTGATCGCGGGTTCTATCCCCGTCCGTGGTATGGTTTGTTTGCAATCGTGTCATTACGATTTCGTGAGTCACGAATGGGACTAGAACCTGCTCTGCCTTCACGCATCCACTCACATGCGCACTCATTCACTGGCATGCTCACTCATTTCACTCACACACACACACACACAAATTCACTCAGTGCTTCACTCATTCCTTCACGCACCGCCGCCTCGCACGATATCATTCCTTCACTCATTCATTCACCTACGCACTCATTCACTCACATTCACCGCCCAAAAGAGCAATAAACGCTAATTGCTTGTCTGTTACCATCAGGGTTCTCGTAAATACTGCTTTCATTCACGCACATGTTATTGCGTGTATAACACTGTTATTGTTTGTATAACTGTTATTGTGTGTATAACACTGTTATTGTTTGTATAACTCTGTTATTGTTTGTATAACACTGTTATTGCATGAATAACATTGTTATTTCATGAATAACGCTGTCGTTGCGTGTAAAACACTGTTATTGCGTGTATAACATTATAATATGTGTATAACACTGTTATTCCGTGTATAACACCGATGCCACCACAACTTCTACTTCTACATCTACCACTACGATTAGTACAACCACCACTACTGTTACCACCACTATAGCCGCCACTGTTACAACTACAACAACCATTTATGTCAGAGCACTCACAGTTAATACCACCACTGTCATTACTACTACCACCACCACTGCTACCACTACAATCATCACAGTTGTCACAGCAATCACAGTTACTACCACCACCACTGTCACTACTACAACCACCACCACCACTATTACCATTCTTAACACTGCAACCACCTTTGTTTTCATGGTCTTACTACCACCACCACCACCACTAATACCACTACAACCATCACTACTACTACTACCACCACCACCACTAATACCACTACAACCATCACTACTACTACTACCACCACCACCACTAATACCACTACAACCATCACTACTACTACTACCACCACCACCACTAATACCACTACAACCATCACTACTACTACCACCACCACCACTAATACCACTACAACCATCACTACTACTACCACCACCACCACTAATACCACTACAACCATCACTACTACTACCACCACCACCACCACTAATACCACTAAAACCATCACTACTACTACTACTACCACCGTCACCACTAATAAAACTACAACCATCACTACTACTACTACCACCACCACCACTAATACCACTACAACCATCACTACTACTACTACCACCACCACCACTAATACCACTACAACCATCACTACTACTACTACTACCACCACCACCACTAATACCACTACAACCATCACTACTACTACTACTACTACTACCACCATCACCACCACTAATACCACTACAACCATCACTACTACTACTACTACTACCACCATCACCACCACTAATACCACTACAACCATCACTACTACTACTACTACCACCACCACCACCACTAATACCACTACAACCATCACTACTACTACTACTACCACCACCACCACTAATACCACTACAACCATCACTACTACTACTACTACCACCACCACCACCACTAATACCACTACAACCATCACTACTACTACCACCACCACCACCACTAATACCACTACAACCATCACTACTACTACCACCACCACCACTAATACCACTACAACCATCACTACTACCACCACCACCAATAATACCACTACAACCATCACTACTACCACCACCACCACCACTAATACCACTACAACCATCACTACTACTACCACCACCACCACTAATACCACTACAACCATCACTACTACCACCACCACCACTAATACCACTACAACCATCACTACTACCACCACCACCACCACTAATACCACTACAACCATCACTACTACTACCACCACCACCACTAATACCACTACAACCATCACTACTACCACCACCACCACTAATACCACTACAACCATCACTACTACCACCACCACCACTAATACCACTACAACCATCACTACTACCACCACCACCAATAATACTACTACACCTGAAACCACCCCGAAGACCTCTGCAAATGAAACCGTTCAGGCCAGTAATAATAATAATAAAACTAATAATAGTAATATATTTCTACAAGTACATGTACAAGGTATACAAGTCTAGCTGACATCATTGACATACTGTTATATAGAAAGCCGTTTGTTATGCTGACCGTTCCGGGCAAATTAGATGAGTTTTGTCCCAGGATGCGACCCACACCAGTAGACTAACCCAGGCACCCATTTGATATTGGTGGGTGAACATAGACAGCAGGTGTCTTATGGAAACACGTCCCTAATGTTATCCAGCCGAATCGGGGATTCGAACTCCGGAACTCAGTGTGTGAGCTGAGTGCCCTAGCAGCAGTCTACGTCTCTCTGATATTCTCCTCATTAGCTAGAGCAGGCTCTTCTCCGCTTGCTTCCAAATTAGGTTTGGTTAATTCGAGAGCCAATAAAGCGAGCGAGTCTTGTGTCGGCCCCGGCACGACTCCACTGGGATTTTGTGTAGTGCTTATCATCTCGGGAACTACCAGGGGTTACGATCACGGGAACGGCCAGGGGTTACGATCACGGGAAGGATCAGGGGTTACGATCACGGGAAGGATCAGGGCTTACGATCACGGGAAGGATCAGGGGTTACGATCACGGGAACGACCAGGGGTTACGATCACGGGAAGGATCAGGGGTTACGATCACGGGAAGGATCAGGGCTTACGATCACGGGAAGGATCAGGGGTTACGATCACGGGAACGACCAGGGGTTACGATCACGGGAAGGATCAGGGCTTACGATCACGGGAAGGATCAGGGGTTACGATCACGGGAACGACCAGGGGTTACGATCACGGGAAGGATCAGGGCTTACGATCACGGGAAGGATCAGGGGTTACGATCACGGGAACGACCAGGGGTTACGATCACGGGAACGACCAGGGGTTACGATCACGGGAAGGATCAGGGGTTACGATCACGGGAAGGATCAGGGCTTACGATCACGGGACCGACCAGGGGTTACGAACACGGGAAGGATCAGGGCTTACGATCACGGGAAGGATCAGGGCTTACGATCACGGGAAGGATCAGGGGTTACGATCACGGGAATGATCAGGGCTTACGATCACGGGAAGGATCAGGGGTTACGATCACGGGAATGATCAGGGCTTACGATCACAGGAAGGATCAGGGCTTACGATCACGGGAAGGATCAGGGCTTACGATCACGAGAACGACCAGGGGTTACGATCACGGGAAGGATCAGGGCTTACGATCACGGGAAGGATCAGGGCTTACGATCACGGGACCGACCAGGGGTTACGATCACGGGAAGGATCAGGGCTTACGATCACGGGAAGGATCAGGGGTTACGATCACGGGAATGATCAGGGCTTACGATCACAGGAAGGATCAGGGCTTACGATCACGGGAAGGATCAGGGCTTACGATCACGAGAACGACCAGGGGTTACGATCACGGGAATGATCAGGGCTTACGATCACGGGAAGGATCAGGGCTTACGATCACGGGACCGACCAGGGGTTACGATCACGGGAAGGATCAGGGCTTACGATCACGGGAAGGATCAGGGCTTACTATCACGGGAAGGATCAGGGCTTACGATCACGGGAAAGATCAGGGCTTACGATCACGGGAAGGATCAGGGCTTACTATCACGGGAAGGATCAGGGCTTACGATCACGGGAAAGATCAGGGCTTACGATCACGGGAAGGATCAGGGCTTACGATCACGGGAAAGATCAGGGCTTACGATCACGGGAAAGATCAGGGCTTACGATCACGGGACCGACCAGGGGTTACGAACACGGGAAGGATCAGGGCTTACGATCACGGGAAGGATCAGGGCTTACGATCACGGGAAGGATCAGGGCTTACGATCACGGGAAGGATCAGGGCTTACGATCACGGGAAGGATCAGGGCTTACGATCACGGGAAAGATCAGGGCTTACGATCACGGGAAGGATCAGGGCTTACGATCACGGGAAAGATCAGGGCTTACGATCACGGGAAAGATCAGGGCTTACGATCACGGGAAGGATCATGGGTTACGATCACGGGAAGGATCATGGGTTACGATCACGGGAAGGATCAGGGGTTACGATCACGGGAAGGATCAGGGGTTACGATCACGGGAAGGATCAGGGCTTACGATCACGGGAAGGATCAGGGCTTACGATCACGGGAAAGATCAGGGGTTACGATCACGGGAATGATCAGGGGTGAGCGATCAGTGCAGAGATCTTGGAAACGTACTCGAGAACGATCACGGGAACGAACAAGTAAATAATCGTAACTGTGTTAACCTAAACACTCACAACTGAACAGAAAACTTTCCTATAAATCCCTAAAAACTTGTACTTTTCCCAAAATAATTTTTTTAGCAATAATATCTAATTTTAGCAATAAAAAAGATTTCTTTAAAAAAATAAAAATCCTTATGAAACGTGGAGATAATGGGCAATTCTAATTTTTTTGTGTCATAAAAAATAATTAACCACACGAGGAACACAAATGGTTAAATTTATAACCTTAATTTTTAAAGGGGTGAAAGGGTAAGCCAGTGGAAGGTCTCAGTCAAATGATCAAAAGCCCCAGTGGCGGGTCATCATCTAAGACCCGCGTCAGGAAACACTTGTCCTGTTTCCTGACGAACCTTACCTAACACAGGCGAAGACAAGAGTTGAGACAGTCGTAGTGATGCAACGTAATCTGTTGTACATGAGTTAAAGCAATGACTCCTCTGATAACTTCTGTCTGGGCAGGTGTGACACAGCGGGAACTTTGCAGCCATAAATTAGGCAGAGTTAGCAATGACAGATGTCAGGATGTGTGTGTGTGTGTGTGTGTGTGTGTGTGTGTGTGTGTGTGTGTGTGTCCCAATCCAAAATCTCTCTCACACAAACCTAAATCTTCCTCACTAAACCTAGATCTCCCTCACTCCAACCAAAATTTCCCTCAAACAAACCTAAATCTCCCTCACAAACCAAAATCTCCCTCACACAAACCTAAATCTCCCTCACACCAACCAAAATTTCTCTCAAACTTAAATCTCCCTCACACAAACAAGAATCTCCCTCACACAAACCACAATCTCCCTCACACAAACCTAAATCTCCCTCACACAAACCTAAATCTCCCTCACACCAAAATATCCCTCACACAAACCTAAATCTCCCTCACACAAACCTAAATCTCCCTCACACAAACAAAAATCTCCCTCACACGAACTAAAATCTCCCTCACACAAACCCAAATCTCCCTCGCACAAACTCAAATCTCCCTCGCACAAACCCAAATCTCCCTCACACAAACCCAAATCTCCCTCGCACAAACCCAAATCTCCCTCACACAAACCCAAATCTCCCTCACACAAACCCAAATCTCCCTCACACAAACCCAAATCTCCCTCACACAAACCCAAATCTCCCTCACACAAACCCAAATCTCTCACACAAACCCAAATCTCCCTCACACAAACCCAAATCTCCCTCACACAAACCCAAATCTACCTCACACAAACCAAAATCTCCCTCACACGAACCAAAATCTCCCTCACGCAAACTAAAATGTCCCTCACGTCAACTAAAATCGCCCTCAAATAACCCTAAATCTCCCTCACTCAAACCAAAATCTCACTCACACAACCAAAATCTCGCTCACACTGCTCTCTTCCCTTTTAGTCGTGATGGTCCAAGTCGGACCGAAATGCCGTAGTAAGCTTCTCTGTCCTATGTACTGGTTATACGTGTGTGATGTGATCTCCAGCGCTGTAAGACGTACGGGCAGACGGCATAGCCATTTTCACCAGTAAACCACAGAGCAAGAACTATGTGATCTTTCCACTTATCACTCAACTAATGAAACCAAAATCTCTCTCAGACGAACCAAATTCTCGCTCAGACGAACCAAAATTTCCCCTCACGCGAACCAAAATTTCACTCGCACGAACCAAAATTTTCCTCACACGGACCAAAATCTCCCTCACACGAACCAAAATCTCCCTCACAGGAACCAAAATCTCCCTCACACGAACAAAAATCTCACACGAACAAAAATCTCACTCACACGCACCAAAATTTCGTCCACTCGAACAAAAATCGAGTCTGATTAAAAAACACTGCATAAAGCTTGGGCACATTTTAACAGTTAATTATGAATGAGTGGCTATTATACAGTCACAAATAACGCCACATATACAACACCATGTGGAAAAATACCTGCTTTTATTGTGGGCTTTTTTTACCTCATTATTTACAATTGGATAACAAAAGTGTTCTGTAATGAGGGAGAGCCCATATACATCAATGTAAACAATACGTTTACAGCGCGTTCGCAGCACATTTACACTTGATTTACAGGAAATTTACAGTATATTTGAACTCCATTTACTGGATGGACATTTACAGGACATTTGATTTACACCTATTGGACTTTTGCAGCAGATTTACAATGCATTTACAGTGCATTTATATTAAACGCTACATTTAAAAGTTTTTTACAACACATTTACGCTACATTTAATGATCATTTACGGTATACTTACACTAAATTTACAGTACATTTACAAGACATTAACACAATACTTACACAAACAGTACATTTACTGTAAATTCACAATATGTTTACAAAACATTTACAGAAGTTACAGAACGTAAATTTTTTTTCGATAAGGGTATTTACACAGTTCTCAGCAAGATGGTGTGATTCTCTTTGCCAAAGGTACCTTTACCGCAGCATCGGTACCTTTACCGCAGTGGCTAACGCGACGGTCTGGAGTTTTGAGACTCTCTGACCGCGGGTTCAAATCCCGCCCGTGGTATGGTTTATTTGCAATCGTGTCATTACGATTTCGAGAGTCAGTTTAGGGGATATCTCTGGTGTGTGTATACCAGAGGCATCCCTCTGGTGTACACACAGACAAGTAACCCCTTGATGCCTCTGTCACTGCAGCAGGGATGGCGGGGATACCCTGGATGAACAGTAACTGAAGCAGCGACTGGCAGTGACTGGCACTGACTGGCACTGACTGGCAGACAATTACAACAGACACACTGACATTTACAACAGCAAAAGCATCACCACAACCACCACCACCACCACCAACACCACCACCACCACCACCACCACCACCACCACCACCACCACCACCACCACCACCACCAACACCAACACCAACACCAACACCACCACCACCACCACCACCACCACCACTACTACCACCACCACT
>NC_091294.1:31862359-31874145 GCF_038502225.1 Cherax quadricarinatus | reverse complement strand
AACAGATGGTATTAAATGATAATTTATTATAGCATAATGGTAAATACACGATTAATATTAATTTAAATTGCATTATAATGGGAAAATTAATTTATTTATTAGTTACCGTTTCCGTTGTGTTCAGTCATCATTTTCGTTGTTTACAACTTTTTACAGATTTTTTTTTATATTTTATTTAAAACAGTACAGAACAATTAATAAAAAAAAATAATACAACTCCTATCCGGCAACAGATGTGATAACCTTCCATCGCCTAATGTAACACACATAACTCCGTGTGGCTTCCAACCCCCCCCTTCCCCCCCCTATACTAAATCAAACAGGTTTGCCACAGAAACATGAATTTATCTTACAGACATATTGACATATATACATTAATATAACAGTTGTCGTGCTTGTCCACAAAGTGTATTAAACGACCACAAGACCGCTTGAACAGTGTACTAACAACAGTCATGGTTTAGATATATATCGCAACAAACAGTACATTGCTACAAGATAAAAGACACGTAGCACACATAAGTAATTCACTACAGGAAAAGACATGTGTCATCCACTGTGTGTTTGGTGGTCGTCAGTGTCGTGTGTACTTCCCAGGAGATGTAACGGGTCACTTTCTCATATTACTGTAACAACAGACGTGTTAAACACTAGGTTGCACTTGAAGTCAATACGGACAAGTATGTGTTCAAGAAGAGGGAGGGAGAAAAGAGGAAGACAATGATCGAGAAATGAGTGAAACAAGAAAGAACAGCTCCCATATTTTAATCAGGGATTTACTTGTTGAGGTGATGAAGTTCATCTTGTGCCCGAATGTTATTTGTGGCTATGGTATAAACCTTGGTAATAAATACCGACAAGTTGGTTTAGAAAGACACGTAAGCTATAACATATTTATTAGTTTCGCCAACCTTGATCACTTCTCAAGTTCCAGTTTTCTAATAAATATGTGTGCTACGTGTCTTTCTAAACCATTTGTGGCTATAAACTGGACAATGAAGCCTGGGTAATCACTAAAGTAAAGAGGCATTTCAATATGAAATGTGATCATCTTACTAACAAATCTCCATCATACTTTGAGACACTTAGAAATGAGCCCAGACAATAGAACGGATGTTTTTTAAAACAGTCAAGGAGGCAGCTGCTTAGTGGCGGAATTACTCGCTAAAAATATGAAGCCTCATACAGAATCAGACACACTTATAAGTGTCTCTGATTCTGCATGAGGCACTGCAAGCAGGGGAAATAATTATTCTCCCTGCTTGCAGTGCCATAGTAAAAACCATGTTTGGCAGTGAAGCAGAATAAGAAGTTACAAAGATTCCTCTCTCAGATGTCATTAGCAGACGGATATATGATATGTCAGCAGACAGAAGAAACTGTGTGTGTCACTGTGAAGGATAGTGAAATTTTTGCACTCCAAGTTGATGAGTTTCAAGATACTAGAGGGAATTATTAACTATTAACATTCATTCGAAACATGAGTGATGCTAAATTATTAAACCAGTTTTGTTGTTGCGAAGATCTTGAAGAAACAACAACAGGACAAGAATATTCACTACAGTAATACTCTCATCCTGCCGATTTAGACGTGGAATAGTTGATCAGGTGAATAACCTTGTCGGTCCTTGACCAAGGACCACCAGGGTTTGGAGTAAACCCTTTCTGAAGCCATTTTTCTTTTTGTATCAGCCTTAAGTAAATACCTGGAAGCTTTTGGTTTGTCCTGGTAATCATGTGTAGGAATCGGCACAGACGTTGCTGCTCCATTAATGGTTGGCAATGCTGAAAATATTTTATCTTCCACTGACAAAATTAATGTTCTAAGAGGTAAATTAGGAATTTAGGCTGTCAAAGCGAAGGAAGGCAACATGGAGGTGTTCCCACAGATTAATCCAACAAAGAAAAAAGACATCGTGCCACTGATTTTTGAAGTACTTACGGAAAACAAATCAGTAATTATGTAGGGAAGAAAAAAGACTGATTGAGAAGCACATTTATTGCATCAATATCAAGCCCATCGACACTCAGTCTCTCAGGAGAAGAGGAATTAACTGAAAAACGTAATGATATCAGTCTAAAATTAAAGAATTCTGGATATCGATTAAGAATGAATAGCCTCAAGTTGCGAAAAAGATCTCTTGCAATTCTCATGCAATTTTCCACATCTTACCTGTGTGAGTTGGAATTTTTCTGTGCTCACAAATACAAAATTAACAAGAAGGAAAGGCTACAATTATTTAAGGAAGAAATGAGGGAATATCTGTCCAATATTCCACCTAATTTCAAATATTTCCCTTTTGTTTACATTATTGTGACCTATAATGTTTGTGTATTACACTAAACAGGCTTGTGTATTTTATATTTCGTATGTGTGTTTTATACGCTGGAATGTTTTTATTAACATTATTATTAGTAAGACTGAGTACTCTTGGGAAGTGGTCATAGAAAACTGAGAAGGGTTGCCACAGATTAAGACATGTGACTTCAGGGTGACATCACTGAAAATTGATTGAAAGCCACCGCTCATACTCTTCACCATCTTCACTCTCCTCACTCTCCTCACCTTCCTGATTCTCCTCACCCTCTTCATCCTCTTCACCCTCCTCATTCTCCTCACCTTCCTGGAGGTAATCTCCTCAAGTTTGTTTTGCTTGAATGTTTTCTTGGGAATTTGGAAATGAATTTCTTTCTCATCCGTGTGTGTGTGTGTGTGTGTGTGTGTGTGTGTGTGTGTGTGTGTGTGTGTGTGTGTGTGTGTGTGTGTGTGTTGTGATGGGCTGCAACTAGTCTTTTAGCACCCACTTTCTCTCTCTCTCTCTCTCTCTCTCTCTCTCTCTCTCTCTCTCTCTCTCTCTCTTTAATTTCTTGTATATATTTCTCTTATTAAATGTATATATTTATATATATTTCTCTTTATATTTCTCTCTATCTCCCAGGGAGATAGAGAGAGAGAAGTACTGCATTTCTTAGTGAGTTTGGTACCAATACAGATACTTTGGTCAGATACTTATGTAGATACTTAGATACTAGAGGAAATACTTCAATGTATAGATACTATTACAGATACTTATGTGGATACTTAGATACTAGAGGAAATGCTTAGAGAGATAGATACTACAACAAATACTTAGAAAGGTAGATAAGTATGAAGATACTTAACTACTAGAGGAGATACTTAGAGAGATACTTTGAGAGATACCATCACAGACAGCTAGATACTTATTTAAATGCTAGAAAAGGTGCTTTGAGAGATACATTCAGAGATACTTAGATACAACGATAATAAAAAAGTTACTTAAAAAGATACCATAACAGTTATTTAGATAGATACTGACGTAGATACTAGAGGAGATACTTAGTGAGATATCATATACTTACTTAGATACTAGATAATTACTTAGATATTGGAAATTTATTTAGATATTAGAAAAGATACTTCGAGAGATACTACCACAGATACTTAGTGATACTACTACAGATACTTAGATTATTACTTAAATACTAGAAAAGATATTTCGAATGAGAGACTAATGGAGATACGGGGAGACAGAGAGATATCTCCCTGGCTTTACTGACTCTTGGTTCATTCTCTTAAGAACATCTCTTCGGGGGTCTCTCTTTGATGTCTCTGTTTCTTTGTTTCATCTCTCTGTCCTTGTTTCTTTGTATTGTTCACCGTGTCTTTGTTAGTGTCCCCTCTTATTGTTCTTGTTGCTATTGTTCTGTTCTCTTTCCCATTGTTCAGCAACGTACTTGTTCTGTATTTGTTTTCCCGTGTTGCGTATTTTATTTGTTTCTTCGTTTATTACTCTTCAACGACCATCTCCTCCTTCTCCTTCTGTCCCCCTTTTCCCCTTCTCTTCTCTCTCCTCCTCCTTCTCCATTCTACCTCCTTCTCACACCCCCCCTCCCGCTAGTTCATCAGCAACAAGGGCAGAAGCAACACACAGACAGACGACCCAGCAAAAGTCTCTCCCGTGTCATGCATACCTGAGTACGTGTGAGACTTGGGGGGGGGAGGGGAGGGGGAGGGGAAGGGGTAACGATGGGGAGGGGTGGGAGATTGGGGGAGGGGGAGGGTAGAAGGTTTGAGAAAGGTTTGAGGTTGAGCAGGATGTGTGAAAACAGGAAGGTCGTATCTGTGTGCGTGTGAAAGTATATATATATATATATATATATATATATATATATATATATATATATATATATATATATATATATATATATATATATATATATATATATATATATCGTTTTGCCGAATATGTAAAACTGGTCAATTAGCAAGAACTCATTTAAAATTAATTCCTTTCTGAAATTTTCTCTTATACGTTTAAAGATATATTTTTTTCATTAATGTTTATGTAACATTTTTTAATTTTGCACCAAAAGAATCTTAGAAAACTTACCTAACCTTATTATAACAAGCGCAATTTATTTTAGCCTAACCCAACTAAATATATTTTAGATTTGTTTACAATAATTTAATACTAAACAAACACAGTGAAATATATTTTTTTCGTTAGGTTCAGAATGATTTTGGCGAAATTATTGCATACACAAATTTTCACTTGTCCTATATGGCAAGATAAGCGTTGCTTTTTAAGCCAAAATCGCAAGTTCTGCCTATTCAGCACGACATATATATATATATATATATATATATATATATATATATATATATATATATATATATATATATATATATATATATATATATATATATATTTCAACAAATCGGCCGTCTCCCACCGAGGTAGGGTGACCCAAAAAGAAAGAATATCCCCAAGAAGAAAATACTTTCATCCTCGTTCAACACTTTCACCTCATTCATACATAATTACTGTTTTTGCAGAGGTGCTCAGAACACAACAGTTTAGAAGCATATACATATAAAAATACACAATATATCCCTCCAAACTGCCAATATCCCAAAACCCTTCCTTTAAAGTGCAGGCATTGTACTTCCCATTTCCAAGACTCAAGTCCGGTTATATAAAATAACCGGTTTCCCTGAATCCCTTCACTAAATATTACCCTGCTCGTCAGGTCCCAAATACCATATGTCTCCATTCACTCCTATCTAACACGCTCACGCACGCTTGCTGGAAGTTCAACCCCTCGCACACAAAACCTCCTTTACCCCCTCCCTCCAACCTTTTCGAGGACGACCACTACCCCGCCTTCCTTCCCCTACAGATTTATACGCTCTCCATGTCATTCTACTTTGATCCATTCTCTCTAAATGACCAAACCACCTCAACAACCCCTCTTCAGACCTCTGACTAATACTTTTATTAACTCCACACCTTCTCCTAATTTCCACACTCCGAATTTTCTGCATAATATTTACACCAATATTTAGACAGGACATCTCCACTGCCTCCAACCGTCTCCTCGCTGCAGCATTTACAGCCCAAGCTTCACACCCATATAAGAGTGTTGGTACTACTATACTTTCATACATTCCCTTCTTTGCCTCAATAGATAACATTTTTTTTCCTCCACATATACCTCAATACACCACTCACCTTTTTTCCCTCATCAGTTCTATGATTAACCTCATCCTTCATAAATCCATCCACTGACACGTTAACTCCCAAATATCTGAAAACATTCACTTCTTCCATACTCCTCCTCCCCAATTTGATATCCAATTTTTCTTTATCTAAATCATTTGATACCCTCATCACCTTACTTTTTTCTATGTTCACTTTCAACTTTCTACCTTTACACACACTCCCAAACTCATCCACTAACCTTTGCAATTTTTCTTTAGAATCTCCCATAAGCACAGTATCATCAGCAAAAAGTAACTGTGTCACTTCCCATTTTGAATTTATTTCCCCATAATTTAATCCCACCCCTCTCCTGAACACCCTAGCATTTACTTCTTTTACAACCCCATCTATAAATATATTAAACAACCATGGTGACATTACACATCCCTGTCTAAGACCTACTTTTACCGGGAAGTATTCTCCCTCTCTTCTACACACCCTAACCTGAGCCTCACTATCCTCATAAAAACTCTTTACAGCATTTAGTAACTTACCACCTATTCCATATACTTGCAACATCTGCCACATTGCTTCCCTATCCACTCTATCATATGTCTTTTCTAAATCCATAAGTGCAATAAAAAAACATATCACGGGCGGGGATAGAACCCGATTGGTATGGTTTGTTTGCAATCGTGTCATTACGATTTCGTGAGTCATGCAATAAAAACTTCCCTACCTTTATCTAAATACTGTTCACATATATGCTTCAATGTAAACACTTGATCTACACATCCACTACCCACTCTAAAACCTACTTGCTCATCCGCAATTCTACATTCTGTCTTACCTCTAATTCTTTCAATAATAACCCTACCGTACACTTTTCCTGGTATACTCAGTAAACTTATTCCTCTATAATTTTTACAATCTCTTTTGTCCCCCTTCCCTTTATATAAAGGGACTATACATGCTCTCCGCCAATCCCTAGGTACCTTCCCCTCTTTCATACATTTATTAAACAAAGTACCAACCACTCCAACACTATGTCCCCCCCCCCTGCTTTTAATATTTCTGTCATGATCCCGTCAGTTCCAGCTGCTTTACCCCCTTTCATTCTACGTAATGCCTGTTGCAACCCCTGAATGGGTTACAATGATTATTATGTATATATATAATGTACATTATCTTTTCATATAATTTTATATTGCTTATATTTGCGATAATAGCTAAATCGTAAATGTATGACTTTATATTATTATTTGACTGTTATATTGTTATTTGACTTATGTTGTTAGGATGTACATATTATGTGCTCAGTTCAAGTCTTGATTGTCTAACTACTGTAATTATCGCTTGTAGCTCGTTATACTGCCGGCTTCTGAGCTGCGCTGTCCACAGGGCTATCACGTGATCGAGGCGGGGGGGGGGTGTCCTCACCTCTCCTGAAGTATTCAGTCTGCTGTAGACTCTCTTGGTGGTTGGACAGATTATCTGTCTCATTATTCTTGTTAGTTCTGTAGAACTCTGTTCACAGAACATTGTATAGACTTCGTGATTTTCGACGTTGTACTGAGGTTGTGTGTAGCTTAGACACTCTGAACATCTCAGGTCCTTAGCTATAGCTTCTGACCTAATTTTATACTGGTTTCTGTGTATTGTCACAGTCAGGGTTTTTCCTATGCTGAACTTAGATTCAGTAGTATGGGAGTTTTGTAACTTTTGTGGAGGATCTGCTGATGGTCCCTACTTAGTGTCGTTATATTATCTCCCTGTTCCTGATTCTGTGTCGCAGTCGCATATTGCATTGCTATTGGGCTTAGCATTCTTTGTTGTTCAAGCAGACTGTTCTGGTTGCCAGTCGGTCAAGAAGTTAGTTTATTAGAGGACTTTATCAGTCACTTGTTTAAGTCTAGTCGAGTCGTGAGACATAGTGAACTACTTAGAGCACTTACACGCATACACAAACTTACTTGTACATATTTGTAACATCTTATTAAATGTTAATGTACCAGACGGTACTTAAGAATTATAAATGTGATATGTGCTTTCAGCACAATAATATTGAACTCGAGAGATTGATTTTATTTTCATTACTGTGATTAATTTAATTTACTTTGATAATATACCTCTAGACAACTTAATGATTAATAAATTTATTAAGTTTTAATTTCTCTAGTTAGTAGCCTACCAGTTGTAATCCTGAAGCACTATTGAATAATACTGAATTTTAATGGATAATTGGACGACGATACTGACTACGAAACGAAAACCCAGTAACAGGCTGGATGCTAGTATTCACTGGAGATCTCTAAGCTTTTAGAATCGCGTTTTTTGTAACAATGCCTCACGCACCTCCCCCACACTCACGTTCTGCTCTTCTTCACTCCTAAAAGATGGTATACCTCCCTGGCCAGTGCATGAAATTACCGCCTCCCTTTCTTCATCGACATTTAAAAGTTCCTCACAATATTCTCGCCATCTACCCAAAACCTCCATCTCCCCATCTACTAACTCACCTACTCTGTTTTTATCTGACAAATCCATTTGTTCCCTAGGCTTAATTAACTTGTTTAACTCACTCCAAATTTTTTTCTTATTTTCATTAAAATTTCTTGACAGTGCCTCTCCCACTCTACCATCCGCTCTCCTTTTGCACTCTCTCACCACTCTCTTCACCTTTCTTTTACTCTCCATATACTGTGCTCTTTTTATAACACTTCTGCTTTGTAAATACCTCTCATTAGCTACCTTTTTCTCTTTTATCACACCCTTTACTTCATCATTCCACCAATCACTCCTCTTGCCTGCTTCACCCACCCTCCTATAACCCACCCTCCTATATATATATATATATAATATAAATATATATATTATATATATAATATATAAATATATTATGTATATATATTATATAAATATATATATATTATGTATATATATTATGTATATATATTATGTATATATATTATGTATATATATTATATATATATATTATGTATATATATTATATATATATTATGTATATATATTATGTATATATATTATTTATATATATTATGTATATATATTATTTATATATATTATGTATATATATTATTATATATATATAATATATATACAATATATATATATATATATATATATAATATATATTATATGTATATACATTATATATATATGTATATATATATTATATATATATATATATATGTATATATATATTATATATATATATATATATATATATTATATATATATGTATATATGTATTATATATATATATACATATATATATATATATATATATATATATATATATATATATATTATATATATATATATTATATATATGTATATATATATATTATATATATATATATATATATATATATATATATATATATATATATATATATATGTATATATATATATATATATATATATATATATATATATATATTATATACATATTATAGATATATATATATTATTTATTTATACATATATATATTATATATATATATATATATATATATATATATATATATATATATATATATATATATATATATATATATATATATATATGCAATAAGATCACAGTAAACAGGTGATTTCGGAATATGCAAAACAATCACTCTGAAAAAATAGAGAAATTCCAAGCGCTTTCGTGACTACTCTCATTATCAAGGAACTATGAAAGTAAAGCATCCAAGGAAGCTATATAAGGGGTCAGGCCAGCACCTCACTATCAGATCCCACAACGGTTAAACACCTGACGCGCGCCGACCCAACTTGGATAGGTCCTTTGCACAACTCACCCCACAAACTATTCTACCCAAGAAAATTTAAAAATTATTTGTCCAGTGTATTATTAAATTCTTCCCAAATTCTATTAATTATAAATTGATCTAATTTACATAAACCAAAGGAAATATTCATATTATTGTCAAAACTGCTTTTTATGAAACAAGATTCAATTATATTCCTGTCGACCATGGACTTGCTTGATACTACTTTCTCAACTTTTTGAAAATCAATTGGATGGTTAAAATCTCTTACATGAATAAATAGAGCATTGGAATCTTGTCCGGTTCTAATGCTATATTTATGTTGTTTTAATCTTAGTTCGAGATTTTTACCAGTTTGACCGTAATAAACTTAATCGCAAATTTTACAAGGAATCTTAAAGACACATCCATCAGCATTTTGGGGGGAATTCTTTATCAAAAGTTTTTTTACTGTATCAAGATTTTTGAATACAACTTTAATATTAAAAGTCTTAAGAAGAGAAGGCATATCAACCAAGTTTTCATGGTAAGGGAGAACCAACATATTTTTAGTTGAATAAGGCTGGTTGTCCCTTTTTGGATTGTAAAAAGTATTTCTAGCAACTTTAAAAGATTTATCAATTACATTTCTTGGGTATTTTAAATCATTACCTATTTCATAAATTTTGGATATTTCCTCATCTATGAACTCAGGACTACAAATTCGTAAAGCTCTCAGAAACATTGATGAGAAAACAGACAGTTTGACTCTATCTTGATGCGAGGAATAATAGTGGACATAGGAACAGTTATTTGTAGGTTTTCTGTAAATTTTAAATTTGAATTCATTATTACCCTTAATAATTAAAACATCTAGAAAAGGCAATGAGTTATTTTCTTCAAACTCAACAGTAAAGTTTATAGAATGGGCTAAGCTATTTAATTTTCCCAGGAAATGGTGTATATCTACATTTTTGAGCATAAGACTCAAAATATCATCAACATATCCGAACCATTTAGCTCTATTAGGGAGGATTGTGTTAAGTAACCTTGTTTCAAAAAATTCCATGTATAGGTTACTAAGAACAGGTGAAAGAGGATTTCCCATTGCCATACCAAACTTCTGAGTGTAAAATTTATCATTAAATACAAATTTTGCATCAACAATGCAAAGTTTAATAAGTTTAATAATAGTAGGAACTGGCAATGGTAAATCATAGTTAACGAGTTCTTCAGATAAGAAACTTAATAAATCATCAACAGGAACTTTCGTAAACAAGGAAGTAACATCAAAACTAACCATGTTAAAATCATTTAAGTTAGTCAAGGAGCTTAATTTATCAACCAAGTCTATGTTGTTTTTAACATTAAAGTTAGAAATTTTCTAGATGTTTTAATTATTAAGGGTAATAATGAATTCAAATTTAAAATTTACAGAAAACCTACAAATAACTGTTCCTATGTCCACTATTATTCCTCGCATCAAGATAGAGTCAAACTGTCTGTTTTCTCATCACTGTTTCTGAGAGCTTTACGAATTTGTAGTCCTGAGTTCATAGATGAGGAAATATCCAAAATTTACGAAATAGGTAATGATTTAAAATACCCAAGAAATGTAATTGATAAATCTTTTAAAGTTGCTAGAAATACTTTTTACAATCCAAAAAGGGACAACCAGCCTTATTCAACTAAAAATATGTTGGTTCTCCCTTACCATGAAAACTTGGTTGATATGCCTTCTCTTCTTAAGACTTTTAATATTAAAGTTGTATTCAAAAATCTTGATACAGTAAAAAAACTTTTGATAAAGAATTCCCCCCAAAATGCTGATGGATGTGTCTATAAGATTCCTTGTAAAATTTGCGATAAAGTTTATTACGGTCAAACTGGTAAAAATCTCGAACTAAGATTAAAACAACATAAATATAGCATTAGAACTGGACAAGATTCCAATGCTCTATTTATTCATGTAAGAGATTTTAACCATCCAATTGATTTTCAAAAAGTTGAGAAAGTAGTATCAAGCAAGTCCATGGTCGACAGGAATATAATTGAATCTTGTTTCATAAAAAGCAGTTTTGACAATAATATGAATATTTCCTTTGGTTTATATAAATTAGATCCATTTATAATTAATAGAATTTGGGAAGAATTTAATAATACACTGGACAAATAATTTTTAAATTTTCTTTGGTAGAATAGTTTGTGGGGTGAGTTGTGCAAAGGACCTATCCAAGTTGGGTCGGCGCGCGTCAGGTGTTTAACCGTTGTGGGATCTGATAGTGAGGTGCTGGCCAGACCCCTTATATAGCTTCCTTGGATGCTTTACTTTCATAGTTCCTTGATAATGTGAGTAGTCACGAAAGCGCTTGGAATTTCTCTATTTTTTCAGAGTGGTTGTTTTGCATATATACATATATATATATATATATATATATATATATATATATATATATATATATATATATATAATTTATTTATTATTATCACATCGGCCGATTCCCACCAA
>NC_091294.1:31834859-31857359 GCF_038502225.1 Cherax quadricarinatus | reverse complement strand
AGAAAGAGGAAGAGTAGGAGGTGGAAGAGGAAGAAGAGGAGTATAAGGAAGTGGAAGAGGAGGAGGGAGAGGAGAAGAAAGAGAAAGAGTAGGATGAGAAAGAAAAGGAAGAGGAGAAGAAGAAGAAGAAGAAGGAGAAGAAGAAGAAGGAGGAGGAGGAGGAGGAGGAGGAAGAGGAGGATGAACACGTGAAAGATTAACAGGAAGATTAAGAGGAGGAGAATTAAGAGGAAAGGCAGGAATAGGAGAAACATTACGATGGAGAACAGAAAGGATTAAGAGGAAGAGGAGGACAGAAGGAGAAGAAAGAGGAGAATAAGGAGGAAGATGAACAGAAACAGAAATGGTGGAAGAGGAAATGAAAATTTTTAATTGTTAATAGTGAGAAGTGTTAAAAAGTCTGGAGTATGAAAAGTCTGAAATGTGAAACGTTTCAAGTCTGAAAAGTCTGAAGTTTCAAAAGCCTCAAGTCTTAAAAAGTTTCAGGTCTGAAACAGTTTGAAATCTGAAAAGCCAAAAGTCAAATCTGAAAAGTCTGAAACGCCTGAAGCCCGAAAAGTTTGATGTCTGAAAAGTCTGAAGTCTGAAAAGTCTGAAGTCTTAAAAAGTCTGAAGTCCGAAAAGTATGAAGTTTTAAACAAGTCTGAAAACCATGCAGTCGGAAAAGTTTGAAGTTCAATAATTATTAAAAATAAGTCAAAAAAATAAAAAAAAGTCTGAAGTCTGAAACTTGTGTATTACTGCCTTACCTGGCGGCTATTTTTAATTGATATGCAAATGAGGCTGCAATTAGAATGCGTGTGACCAATGTTGAGATTCCCCGTGTCAACCCTTTATTGATGGCGTTATCCTGCATTTTTTTAATACAGATTATTGTGTGTACCTGGCAGGGTGTTGTGGTGTACCTGGCAGGGTGTTGTGGTGTACCTGGCAGGGTGTTGTGGTGTACCTGGTAGGGTGTTGTGGTGTACCTGGCAGGGTGTTGTGGTGTACCTGGCAGGGTGTTGTGGTGTACCTGGCAGGGTGTTGTGGTGTACCTGGTAGGGTGTTGTGGTGTACCTGGCAGGGTGTTGTGGTGTACCTGGCAGGGTGTTGTGGTGTACCTGGCAGGGTGTTGTGGTGTACCTGGCTGGGTGTTGAGGTGTACCTGGCAGGGTGTTGTGGTGTACCTGGCAGGGTGTTGAGGTGTACCTGGGAGGGTGTTGTGGTGTACCTGGCAGGGTGTTGAGGTGTACCTGGGAGGGTGTTGTGGTGTACCTGGCAGGGTGTTGTGGTGTACCTGGCTGTGTGTTGTGGTGTACATGGCAGGGTGTTGTGGTGTACTTGGCAGGGTGTTGTGGTGTACTTGGCAAGGTGTTGTGGTGTACCTGGCAGGGTGCTGAGGTGTACTTGGCAGGGTGTTGTGGTGTACCTAGCTGTGTGTTGAGTTGCACCTGGCAGGGTGTTGAGCTGTACCTAGCTGGATGTTGAGGTATACCTGCCAGGGCGTTGTGGTGTACTTGGCAAGGTGTTGACGTGTACCTGGCAGGGTGTTGTGGTATACCTAGCTGTGTGTTGAGGTGCACCTGGCAGGGTGTTGAGGTGTACCTGGCAGGGTGTTGTGGTGTACCTGGCAGGGTGTTGTGGTGTACCTGGCAGGGTGTTGTGGTGTACCTGGCAGGGTGTTGTGGTGTACCTGGCAGGGTGTTGAGGTGTACCTGGGAGGGTGTTGTGGTGTACCTGGCAGGGTGTTGTGGTGTACCTGGCTGTGTGTTGTGGTGTACCTGGCAGGGTGTTGTGATGTACCTGGAGGTGTGTTGTGGTGTACCTGGCAGGGTGTTGTGGTGTACGTGGTAGGGTGTTGTGGTATACCTAGCTGTGTTTTGAGGTGTACCTGGATGGGTGTTGTGGTGTACCTGGCTGTGTGTTGAGATGTGCCTGGCAGGGTGTTGTGGTGTACCTGGCAGAGTGTTTTGGTGCATCACAGCTGGGTGTTGTAGTGTACTTGGCTGTGTTGTGGTGCACCTGGGTGTATAAGGAAAGAGAGAGAGAGAGAGAGAGAGAGAGAGAGAGAGAGAGAGAGAGAGAGAGAGAGAGAGAGAGAGAGATATAGAGAGAGATAGAGAGAGAGAGAGAGAGAGAGAGAGAGAGAGAGAGAGAGAGAGAGGAGTAATATTCTTACTATTTCCTTTCAGTAAATTCTAATATTTCCAGAACGTCAAACAAATACCCAAGCAGAATAGTTCCGCCTGGTATTCTCGTTGGAAATATTTCCAGCTCCCCGTTTTCAGAAAACGGGAATATTATATATGCCCTCGCTTCAGAAATCAAGAATATTCCAGCCAGCCGTCTTCTCAATCCTGGAATATTCCCACGTAGTCCATGGTCCAGTGGTCGCTGGCCCCTTAACGATTCCAGTGGTCACTACCAGACCCAGCACTGCCTACAGGTTTTGCGCTTTCCCCAAAAATATAATAATAATAATCATAGTCATAATAATATATTATTATTATTATTATTATTATTATTATTATTATTATTATGATTATTATTATAATAATAATATTAATAATAATAATAATAATAATACTAGGTAGTAGGGTGGTAGACAGCAACCACCCAGGGAGGTACTACCGTCCTGCCAAGTGAGTCTGAAACAGAAACCTGTAACTGTTTTACATGATGGTTGGATTGCTGGTGTTCTTATTTCTGTGTCATGAACACGCTGGATAACGGGTATATCTTGCTACTTCTACTTATATTTAGGTCACACTACACAGCCACGCACATGCATGTATATACATACTGTTACAAAAAACGCGATTCTAAAAGCTTAGAGATCTCCAGTGAATACTAGAAAGGACTGCCCTTCTAGCATCCAGCCTGTTACTGGGTTTTCGTAACAATTAGTCAGTATCCTTGTCCAATTATCCATTAGAATTCAGTATAATTCAATAGTGCTTCAGGATTACAACTGGTAGGCTACTAACTAGATTATTATTATTATAATCAAAAAGAAGCGCTAAGCCACAAGGGCTATACAGCTACTAACTAGAGAAATTAAAATTTAATAAATTTATTAAGTCTAGAGGTATATTATCAAATTAAATTAAACAGCAATCAAAATAAAATCAATCTCTCGAGTTCAATATTATTGTGCTGAAAGCACATATCACATTTATAATTCTTAAGTACCGTCTGGTACATTAACATTTAATAAGATATTACAAATATGTACAAATAAGTTTGTGTATGCGTGTAAGTGCTCTAAGTAGTTCACTATGTCTCACGACTCGACTAGACTTAAACAAGTGACTGACAAAGTCCTCAAATAAAATAACTTCTTGACCGACTGGCAACCAGAACAGTCTGATTGAACAATGAAAAGAATGCTAAGCCCAATAGCCATATAACAAGCGACTGCGACACAATCAGGATGAAGGAGATAATATAACGACACTAAGTAGGGACCATCAGCAGATCCTCCACAAAAGTTACAAAACTCCCATACTACTGAATCTAAGTTCAGCATAGGAAAAACCCTGACTGTGACAATACACAGAAACCAGTACAAAATTAGGTCAGAAGCTATAGCTCGGGACCTGAGATGCTCAGAGTGTCTATGTGACACACAACCTCAGTACAACGTCGAAAATCACTAAGTCTATACAATGTTCTGTGAACAGAGTTCTACAGAACTAACAAGAATAATGAGACAGACAATCTGTCCAACCACCAAGCGAGTCTAGAGCAGACTGAATACTTCACGAGAGGTGAGGACACCCCCCCTCGATCACGTGATAGCCCCGTGGACAGCACAGCTCAGAAGCCGGCAGTATAACGAGCGACAAGCGATAATTACAGTAGTTTGACAATCAAGACTTGAACTGAGCACATATTATGTACATCCTAACAACATAAGTCAAATAAGAATATAAAGCAATATATTTACGATTTAGCTATTATCGCAAATATAAGCAATATAAAATTATATGAAAAGATAATATACATTATATATATATACATAATAATCATTGTAACCCATTCAGGGGTTGCAACACCCCCCCAACACGACAGACGGTCGCACTAGGAGTTGCATTAATGTCTTTCACATTATTACTGATTACTCATATCAATACAATTTAATATAAATATTAATCAAAGTCTCTCTTGTGCCAAGCACCTCTACCATTTCACAGCGTCCGTCACTAGGATATGCCCCTAGTACTAGGGCAGTACACAGTATCGTATCTCTGCATACTCGTGGTTATATACATCAGTGTAGAGACAGGATAGCGTAGACGAGCAGGGCACTGAGGCTCGATCATAGTAGAGGAGACTGCATTCCACTCTTAAGTAGTGGTTGTGGAATGCGAGGCAGTACGAACATCTGAGTATGAAACAGCTTAAGGTGTGTAGTGAAGGGGGAAGGTCTGCGACAGGACAGTGTTGCGTCACGCAGTACATCACCCGCACCACACTACCCACTCAACACTCAGCTTGTCTCCTCCTCACACAACAATACTGTGAATACATAAATATAATAATTAGACATGACACGAGTATATATAGTTAATATGGGCTGGAGGGATTAAGTTACTTTACTGAATTTGACATAGCAAGTAACAAAAGGTATTTGGGCATAAAATTACGTTAATTTAATGTAACTGATAATTATTAAGGACGAGACAGAGCGTCAGCAATTACATTACAATGACCACTTATGTGTTTTATACTAATAGAATAAGGTTGGATTCTGAGGGCCCACCTCATGATCCTAGCATTTTTACTTTTCATGGTGTTAATGTAAGTGAGTGGATTGTGGTCTGAAAAAACGTTAATTTTAAATGGGGAAGTGCTAGACACCACAAGAGCTAGAGCCTCTTTCTCAATAGTGGCATAATTTTTCTGGTGTCGTTTAAGCTTAGATGAATAGTAACATATAGGATGGAGAATATCAGTGGATGTTGACTGTTGGAGTAGCACAGCACCCACTGCATAGCCACTCGCATCTATATGTAAAAAGAAGGGAAGATTGAAATTAGGACTCTTCAACACAGGAGCAGAGGATAGCAAGCGCTTCAACCTTTTGAACGAGTCTGAACAATCTCTAGTCCAGGTGAACTGAACTTTGCTATTAGTAAGCTCAGTGAGAGGAGCTGCAATCTGAGAAAAGTTTGGACAGAACCTGCGATAATATCCTGCCATACCCAGGAATCTCTGTACTCCTTTCCTATCCTGTGGCACTGGAAATTCAGAAATTGCACGAACCTTAGCCTCAATAGGAGCAACCTCACCTTGGCCGATACAAAAGCCTAGATAGGTAATCTTGGCTTGACCAAAACTACATTTAGCTAAGTTAACAGTGAAGTTGTAGTGCGCCAGTCTCTCAAACAATGCTCTGAGACGCGACAAGTGCTGTTCCCACTCATCACTGTACACCACTAAGTCGTCAAGGTAGGCTTCTACTCCTTCTAAGTTGTGGGTCAACTCGTTCATTATACGTTGGAATGAAGAAGCCGCGTTACATAGGCCGAAGGGGGTGACGAGGTAGTTAAACAATCCATCTTGAACAGTAAAAGCAGATATTTCTTGAGCACGTTCAGTAAGCGGGACTTGATAATAGCCTCGTAAGAGATCTAAACGGCTGACAAACTGGGCTCCTGACACACGGTCAATAAGGTCGTCAATGCGAGGTAGGGGATAACCATCAGGCAAGGTGACAGAGTTCACTTTCCTGTAATCAGTGCACATCCTGAAACTACCGTCAGGTTTAGGCACTAAAATACAGGGAGATGCCCATGGACTTTTACTGCGCTCAATAAGTCCGTGAGATAACAGAAAATCAACCTCTTCTCTCAATGCTTTATGCTTCGTTGGACTCATTCTATATGGTGATTGCTTAATGGGTGATGCTCGCTGTACATCAACGTCACGTACACCCAGAGTACAACGTTTAGGAACATCACTGAACAATTCAGGGAAATGCAAAATCATGTTTTTAATATCACCAGCTTTATCAATCTCAAGGTTACTAAGAAAATCGTCTAGTGACTGTAGAGTCACAGAATTTTCTAAACGCACCTCTATACCTCTAGAGATGTCAGGTAGACTAACGTTTTCTTCCTCTGTCCTAGGAAGAATAGAAGTAGTAGGTAGAGGACTAGCGTAGTATGCCTTGAGCTGGTTAACATGGTACACATGATTAGATTTCTTTTTCCCAGGCGTACGTACCAAATAATTTACGTCGCTAAGCTTTTTCACTACTTCCAGGGGACCATCATACCTGGCTTGTAGAGCATGACCTGGTACTAATTTCCGAGCCATCACCTTATCTCCTGCTTTAAAAGAACGAGAGACAGCACGCTTGTCATAATGTTGCTTCATTCTAGCTTGGGCTGAAACTAGGTTTTTCGAAGCTAGTTCTCTAGCGGCTGTCAAATGTTGCTGCATTAATGAAGGTGAAGTACTCAATGATGGATTTGATTTTCCTGTCCACACGTCTTTCAACACTGCGAGAGGACCACGCACTTGGTGTCCGAATATTAGTTCAAACGGACTAAACCCGAGACTTTCTTGCTCACTTTCTCTCATAGCGAACAGAAGAAAAGGTATACCCTCATCCCAGTCTCTAGAAAAATGTTCACAATAAGCTCTCATCATGGACTTCAGTGTCTGATGAAATCTCTCTAGAGCACCTTGTGACTGTGGATGATAACTGGTTGAAAGTACAGACTTTATTCCTAGGTGGGATAATGCTTCTCGAAAGATCTTAGAAGTGAAATTAGATCCCTGATCTGATTGTATCTCTCGTGGCAATCCAACCTGGGAGAAAAATTTCATCAGCGCTCTCACAATAGCACGAGCATTAATTTTTCTCATAGGAATAGCTTCGGGATAGCGTGTTGCAGCATCCATAATAGTAAATAAGTATTGGTTTCCTAGTTTGGTTCTAGGCAAAGGACCAACACAATCAATAATAAGACGTGAGAATGGTTCACCATGCACGGTGATAGGAATGAGAGGCGCAGGTGGAGGTGTGTGCGCTGGCTTGCCTGTCACTTGACACACGTGGCAACGTCGCACATGATCAGCTACTGTTTCCTTCATCTTTGGCCAAGTAAAATGTTTTGCCCGTTTACCGAGTGTCTTCTTGACACCCAAATGTCCTCTTATGGGACTATTGTGAGCAAAATCAATGGCTTGTTCACGAAATGTAACTGGTAACACAACGAGATGCTTGACTGTGGTGGAAACACTATCAGCTGACAACTTACATGTATTTTTCTCCATCAGTACACCATTACTATAACAGTAACAATTATCGAGATCCTTTGCTTCACTCTCAGTAACTGCTATATCTCTCAGTCTTTCCAGTGACTGATCAACAAACTGATCCTTGATTAAATTATCATGAGTTAGAAATTTAACGACAGTTGTGTCCTGACTAGGTTGATGACCGGGCGGAGTCAGTGTTAATGATCCTGGGCGCAGAGCGTCACTAAACAACATATTCAACCCCAAATCATTGTCATCAACTAATTCAACAGGAGACAAGGATGGTTGTTGTATCTTTGACATAGCTCTAGTAATTGCGCTGAGAGGAAATAAAATAGGTTTCTCTTTACAAGCTTCAATGGCATAAATATCATCAGTGTTATTATCAATCACAAGTGGTTCTTTACATATACCAGCATGAAGGATATCGTTCCCTATCAACAAGTCCACTGACCTGATGGGAAATACACCACTGGATATACACACTGAAATATAACCAGTATAATAGCTTGTTTCAATATAAACTTTGTGCAGAGGCACTTTTATAACAGCCCCTCCATAGGCTTCTAACAATACATCTATCTTGCAATAGGTATCATCAGTTAAGGGCAGTACATCTTCTCTTAATAACGTGAGATAACTGCCAGTGTCTCTGAATGTAATTATCTCAGTCAGATGAGATTCGTCAAATCCTATTCTACCTCTCGAAAAGTAAGGACTCATCGCTGAACGAATCTTTTCGTCAGATACACTTTCTGACGCTAGTCATCTGTTCTGAGTAACATTATCTAAAACAGTAGGATCAGAGGTATTACTAGGATTTTGGTGCCTTTGTTACTCGGAAGAGGATACGACTTGAGTGGGGGCGCCAGCCGCACGACTGTTTCTCGTATCTTTTTCTAACTTATAGCAATACTCTCTAGTATGTCCTTTTCTGTTACAATAGGTACATTTAACTTTCTTCCTTCTTGATATCAGATTTCTGTCTAGCCACAGAGACAGATTCAGGATTGTGAGTTTTCCTGGTAAAGGTATGAGAAGTTACAGTAGCAGATACATCAGGCCGGCAATGAGCAGCTGATTTAGGTTGCCAACTTCTAGGACAATTTTTAGTTACCTTGTTTCTCTGTGTTTTAGTACGTACAAGTTTGTGAGAAATCTCGTAATTGTCTGCTAATGCTGCAGTTTCCAGAATATCTGAGGTAGTATGATCGATCAGATATTCTTGTATGTCAGCAGGCATACAGTTGTTAAACTCTTCGTGTAGTAACAACTGAACAAAGCTGTCGTAGTTGTTACATTTAGCAGCTCTACACCACCTCTGAAATGCAACTTTTTTCTCACGAGCAAACTCTACACAAGTTTGATCTTGTCGTCGTTGTAACGTACGAAATGCTCTTTGATAACTTACAGGTAACAAGTTATACGTCTCTAGAATAGTTTGTTTGACAGTGTCATAACTAATGTACTTAGCAAATGGCAAAGCTGCAGTACAGGTTTGAGCTCTTCCCGTCAAAGCAGTATGCAACAATGTTGCCCAGTGCTTACGTGGCCAATTCATAGCACGTGCCTGGTTCTCAAACACATCAAAATATGTGTCTAAGTCACTTTCAAAAAACTTAGGAACCATGGATGCAGCTTTCTGCACATTAAATGTGTCCTGTGATCTATCAGTCTGTTGTCTTCCCAGACGAACATTTTCTCTTTGGAAATCTTCTTCGTTCAATTTCCTCTGTGCCTCTATTTGTGCAGTCTGCAACATAATGAGGCGTTCAAACCTCTCAAACTGTTCCTGAGAGATAGGACCAGTAGGTAATGGAGGAGTAGGGAAATTAACATGTCTTTCTGGACTGTCCTTAGGTCGGACACCTCGTCCAGCCGTCTCTAGAGTGTCTAGATCTGGTCTAGCATAAGTAGATACAGGTGTATCATACACTGTACTAGTATTAGGCTGTGTCATACTACCAGCTATACTCTGTACTATAGTGTCAGTGAAGGAAGGAGCGAGCGAGAACTGATCTACACTAGGCTCAGACACTAGGCTCACTTCTGCTCTAGTTGCTCTTTCATCTTCATCAAATAGAGTCATGCTTCCTAATTGTGACACTAGACTTTCTGAATCTGAATCATAATCAGACATCTCTGTATGAGCAGGAAACAATATATCTTTAATTAATGCTCTGACAGTTTCAGCTGTGTAATTCCTGTTATACGTCACACCGAGATACTTGGCTACTTGCCAACACGTCTGAAGTTTTAAAGTCAGAGTATCAATTAACTGTTTCACTTTGGCATACATCACAAAAATAATTGTACTACGAGAGAGTGATTATGGCAAACTATAATCCTGATAGGAATTTTAGTGTTAGTTGTCTTAGAGCTAGAACTCATAAACAGTATTTCCATCTCCTTGGATCAAGAGACTCAGTCAAGTACATACATCCACCTGGTATGTTGTACAAGACTAAACTCAAAGTCTTCAGATTAGGAAAGTACTCAAAGTGTTTGATCATAGAAGTACTAGTATGTCAAACTGGACAATTTCTCCAACACCTTGGATCAAGAGCATCCCGGACAGGCCCCCATTTGTTACAAAAAACGCGATTCTAAAAGCTTAGAGATCTCCAGTGAATACTAGAAAGGACTGCCCTTCTAGCATCCAGCCTGTTGCTGGGTTTTCGTAACAATTAGTCAGTATCCTTGTCCAATTATCCATTAGAATTCAGTATAATTCAATAGTGCTTCAGGATTACAACTGGTAGGCTACTAACTAGAGAAATTAAAATTTAATAAATTTATTAAGTCTAGAGGTATATTATCAAATTAAATTAAACAGCAATCAAAATAAAATCAATCTCTCGAGTTCAATATTATTGTGCTGAAAGCACATATCACATTTATAATTCTTAAGTACCGTCTGGTACATTAACATTTAATAAGATATTACAAATATGTACAAATAAGTTTGTGTATGCGTGTAAGTGCTCTAAGTAGTTCACTATGTCTCATGATTCGACTAGACTTAAACAAGTGACTGACAAAGTCCTCAAATAAAATAACTTCTTGACCGACTGGCAACCAGAACAGTCTGCTTGAACAATGAAAAGAATGCTAAGCTCAATAGCCATATAACAAGCGACTGCGACACAATCAGGATCAAGGAGATAATATAACGACACTAAGTAGGGACCATCAGCAGATCCTCCACAAAAGTTACAAAACTCCCATACTACTGAATCTAAGTTCAGCATAGGAAAAACCCTGACTGTGACAATACACAGAAACCAGTACAAAATTAGGTCAGAAGCTATAGCTAAGGACCTGAGAAGCTCAGAGTGTCTATGTGACACACAACCTCAGTACAACGTCGAAAATCACTAAGTCTATACAATGTTCTGTGAACAGAGTTCTACAGAACTAACAAGAATAATGAGACAGACAATCTGTCCAACCACCAAGCGAGTCTAGAGCAGACTGAATACTTCACGAGAGGTGAGGACACCCCCCCCTCGATCACGTGATAGCCCCGTGGACAGCACAGCTCAGAAGCCGGCAGTATAACGAGCGACAAGCGATAATTACAGTAGTTTGACAATCAAGACTTGAACTGAGCACATATTATGTACATCCTAACAACATAAATCAAATAAGAATATAAAGCAATATATTTATGATTTAGCTATTATCGCAAATATAAGCAATATAAAATTATATGAAAAGATAATATACATTATATATATACATAATAATCATTGTAACCCATTCAGGGGTTGCAACATACACACATCTACATTTCTCTTTTTTCTTAATCACTGTTGTCCTTCTTTATTTGATCTATTTTCCATTGGAAAGTGGAAAAGAATCTTTCCTCCGTAAGCCATGCGTGTCGTATGAGGCGACTAAAATGCCGGGGGTAAGGGGCTAGTAACACCTTCTCGTGTAGAAAATACTAAAAAAGAAAAGAAGAGAAACTTTATAAAACGGGGATGCTTGAATGTGCGCGGATGTTGTGCTGATGATAAGAAAGAAATGATTGCTAATATTATAAACGAAAAGAAGTTGGATATCCAGGCTCTTAGTGAAACAAAGCTGAAGGGGGTTGGTGACTTTCAGTAGGGAGAAATAAATGGGATTAAATCAGTAGTATCTGAGAGAGTTAAGCTGAGGAAGGGGTAGCAATAATGTTGAAGGATCAGTTATGGAAAGAGAAGAGGGAATATAAATGTATAAATCAAGGATTATATGGATTAAAATAAGGGTCGGATGTGAAAAGTGGGTCATAATAAGTGTGTATGCACCTGGAGAAGAGAGGAGTGCAGAGGAGAGGGAGATGTTAAGCGAGTATGTAGGAACTTTTGAACCCAGTGAGAGAGTAATTGTGGTAAGGGATCTAAATGCTAAGGTAAGAGAAACATTTAAAGAGGGTGTGGTAGGTAAGTTTGGGGTGCCAGGTGTTAATGATAATAGCGGCCCTTTGATTGAACTTTGTATAGAAAGGAGTTTGCTTATAGGTAATATATATTTTAAGAAAAAGAGGATAAATAAGTATACAAGATATAATGCAGGGCGTAATGATAGTAGTTTGATGGATTACATATTGTTGGGTAGGCCTCAAGATGTACATGTTTATAGAGGGAACACAGATATATCAGATCACCTTTTGGTTGTATCTTCAGTAAGAGTAAAAGGTATATTGGATACAAGGAAAGTGGAAAGCAACAGGTATGAGAGAGGTGAAGGTTTATAAGCTAAAGGAGGAGGCAGTTAGGGTAAGATATAAACAACTATTGGAGGATAGATGGGTTAGTGAGAGTATAGGCAATGGGGCTGAAGATGTATGGGGTAGGTTTAAAAATGTAGTGTTAGAGTGTTCAGCAGATGTTTGTGGTTAAAGGAAAGTGGGTGCGGGAGGGAAGAAGAGCGACTGGTGGAATGATGTAAAGAGAGTATTGAGGGAAAAAAAGCTAGTATATGAGAGTTTTTTACAAAGTAGAAGTGATGCAAGGAGGAAGGAGTATTTGGAGAGGAAAATAGAGGTTAAGAGAGTAGTGAAGCAATATAAAAAGAGATCAAATGAGAGAGTGGGTGAGATGTTATCAATCAATTTTGTTGAAAATAAGAAAAAAAATTTGGAGTAAGATTAATAAGTTAAGGAAGCCTAGGGAACGAATGGATATGACAGTTAAAAATAGGAGAGGAGAGTTATTAAATGGAGAGTTAGAGGTATCAGGAAGATGGAGGGAATATTTTGAGGAATTGTTAAATGTTGATGAAGATAGGGAAGCTGTGATTTCGAGTATTTGGGAAGGAGGAATAACGTCTTGTAGGAGTGAGGAGGAGGGACTTGTGACTGTGTTGGAAGTTTGTGAGGCGGTGGGTAGAATGAAAGGGGGTAAAGTGGCTGGGACTTATGGAATAAATATAGAAATAATGCAATATGGAATGTAAAGAGGAGCTTAGCACACCTTTGGCTAATCTTTTCAACATATCACTACAAACTGGCATGGTGCCAGATAAGTGGAAAATGGCAAATGTGATACCTATTTTCAAAACAGGTGACAGGTCCTTAGCTTCGAACTATAGACCAATAAGCCTAACCTCCATAGTGGGAAAATTTATGGAATCAATAATTGCCGAGGCAGTTCGTAGCCATCTTGAAAAGCATAAATTAATCAACGAATCTCAGCATGGTTTTACAAAGGGGCGTTCCTGCCTTACGAATTTATTAACTTTTTTCACTAAGGTATTTGAGGAGGTAGATCATGGTAATGAATATGATATTGTGTATATGGACTTCAGTAAGGCTTTTGACAGGGTCCCACATCAGAGACTATTGAGGAAAATTAAAGCACATGGAATAGGAGGAGAAATTTTTTCCTGGATAGAGGCTTGGTTGACAAATAGGCAGCAGAGAGTTTGCATAAATGGGGAGAAATCAGAGTGGGGAAGCGTCACGAGCGGTGTTCCACAGGGGTCAGTGTTGGGCCCCCTGCTGTTCACAATCTACATAAACGACATAGATGAGGGCATAAAGAGCGACATCGGCAAGTTTGCCGATGACACCAAAATAGGCCGTCGAATTCATTCTGACGAGGACATTCGAGCACTCCAGGAAGATTTGAATAGACTGATGCAGTGGTCGGAGAAGTGGCAGATGCAGTTTAATATAGACAAATGCAAAGTTCTAAATGTTGGACAGGACAATAACCATGCCACATATAAACTAAATAATGTAGATCTTAATATTACGGATTGCGAAAAAGATTTAGGAGTTCTGGTTAGCAGTAATCTGAAACCAAGACAACAGTGCATAAGTGTTCGCAATAAAGCTAATAGAATCCTTGGCTTCATATCAAGAAGCATAAATAATAGGAGTCCTCAGGTTGTTCTTCAACTCTATACATCCTTGGTTAGGCCTCATTTAGATTATGCTGCACAGTTTTGGTCACCGTATTACAGAATGGATATAAATTCTCTGGAAAATGTACAAAGGAGGATGACAAAGATGATCCCATGTATCAGAAACCTTCCCTATGAGGATAGACTAAGGGCCCTGAAACTGCACTCTCTAGAAAGACGTAGAATTAGGGGGGATATGATTGAGGTGTATAAATGGAAGACAGGAATAAATAAAGGGGATGTAAATAGTGTGCTGAAAATATC
Source organism: Cherax quadricarinatus (assembly GCF_038502225.1). Classification (NCBI taxonomy): domain Eukaryota; kingdom Metazoa; phylum Arthropoda; class Malacostraca; order Decapoda; family Parastacidae; genus Cherax; species Cherax quadricarinatus. The sequence continues at coordinate 31,843,439 of NC_091294.1, read as the reverse complement.
TAGCCTAGACAGGACTCGCAGCAATGGTTTTAAGTTGGAAAAATTCAGATTCAGGAAGGATATAGGAAAGTACTGGTTTGGTAATAGAGTTGTGGATGAGTGGAACAAACTCCCAAGTACCGTTATAGAGGCCAGAACGTTGTGTAGCTTTAAAAATAGGTTGGATAAATACATGAGTAGATGTGGGTGGGTGTGAGTTAGACCTGATAGCTTGTGCTACCAGGTCGGTTGCCGTGTTCCTCCCTTAAGTCAATGTGACCTGACCTGACTAGGTTGGGTGCATTGGCTTAAGCCGGTAGGAGACTTGGACCTGCCTCGCATGGGCCAGTAGGCCTTCTGCAGTGTTCCTTCGTTCTTATGTTCTTATGTTCTTATATAGTTTTGGAGTGGTTAGCGTTTTTATATAATAAATGTATGGAAGGGATTGGCAGAGAGCATGCATAGTTCCTTTGTATAAAGGCAAAGAGGACAGAAGAGAGTGGAAAAATTTTAGGGGGATAAGTCTGTTGAGTATACCTGGTAAAGTGTATGGTAGACTTATTGTTGAAAGAATTAAGAATAAGACGGAGAATAGGATAGCAGATGAACAAGGAGGCTTTAGGAAGGGCACGGGGAGTGTAGATCAAGTGTTTACAGTGAAATATATAGGTGAACAGTATTTAGATAAGGGTAAAGAGGTTTTTGTGGCATTTATGGATTTGGAAAAGACGTATGGGAGGGTGGATAGGGTGGCAGTGTGGGAGATGTAAATGTAATGATTAGGAGATATGTTATTGAAAGAATGAAAAGTTTTTACGAGGATAGTGAGGCTCAAGTTAGAGTATGTAGGAGGGGGGAGATTATTTTCCAGTAAAAGCAGACCTTAGACAAGGATGTGTGATGTCACCGTGGTTGTTCAACATATTTATAGATAGGGCTGTAAGAGAAGTGAATACTCGAGTGTTGGCAAGAGGTGTGGGGTTAAAAGATAACGACTCTAGCACAAAGTGGGAGTGTCAGAGTTGCTCTTTGTTGATGACACTGTGCTTTTAGGAGTTTCTGAAGAGAAACTGCAGAAGTTGGTCGATGAGTTTGGTTGGGTATGTAAAAGAAGAAAATTAATAGTGAATATAGGAAAGAGTAAGGTGATGAGGATAACAGAAACATAGGTAACGAAAGATTGGATATCAGATTGGAGGTAAAGAGTATGGAGGAGGTGAATGTATTCAGTTGGGTCTATGAAAGATGAGGTGAATCATAGAACTGACGATGGGAAAAAGTTGAGTGGTGCACTGAGGAGTCTGTGGAGACAAAGAACTTTGTCCACGGAAGCAAAGAGAGGAACGTATGAGAGTATAGTTAAACCAACGCTCTTATGTGGGTGTGAAGCATGGGTCGTGAATGTTGCAACAAGGAGAAGGCTGGAGGCAGTGGAGATGTCATGTCTGAGGGCAATGTGTGGTGTGAATATAATGCAGAGAATTCGTATTTTGGAAATTTGGAGGAGGTGCGGGATTACCAAAACTATTATCCAGAGGACTGAGGAGGGGTTGTTGAGGTAGTTCGGACATGTAGAGAGGACAGAACAAATTAGAATGACTTCTGTAGTGAAGGGAAGGCGGGGTATTGGTTGACCTAGGAAACTTTGGAGGGAGGGGGTAAAGAAGGTACTGTATGCAAGGGATTCGATTCGGACATGCCTGCTGAATGTCACATACAGGGTTTTAAATTGTTCCAAGTAGACAGAAGTATCGGGAAGTGAGGTGGAGTGGCACTGTATGTCCGAGATCGCTTGAACTGTTGCATAAAAACGGGTATTAAGTCTGAAGTAACACACACAGAGTCTGTTTGGATAGAATTTTCAGAGGGACATGAAAATTTGATTTTAGGTGTGATATACCGTCCTCCAAACTTAGATAGGGACCAAGGGAGACTACTATGGGAGGAAATTGTTAAGGCCACAAGGCACGATAATTTAGAAATTCTAGGAGACTTTAACTTTAGTCATATTGATTGGAATTTCTTGACTGGGAATTTAGAATCAAACGATTTCTTAGAAGTAGTTCAGGATTGTTTTTTGAAGCAGTTTGTGATACAGCCTACAAGGGGAAATAACCTTCTTGACTTGGTTTTGGCAAACAAGGAAACTCTTGTTAATAATTTAGAAATTACAGAGGAACTCGGCACAAGCGATCACAAATCAATTACCTTTAGCATTGAATGGAAGTATGACAGTAGGGATAATTCAGTACTGGTCCCAGATTTTCGCTTAGCAGATTACGATGGGTTTAGAGAGCACTTATATCTGTGGACTGGAGTAACGAAGAGAGCTATCAGTATGACAGCTTTCTTAACACAATACATGCTGCCCAAAGGACATTTATCCCATATAAGGAAATTAGATCGAATAGAAATGACCCCAAATGGATGAATAATAGGCTAAGATATCTTTTAGGACAGAAAAAAAGAATTTATAGGCTCATCAAAAGAGGTGAGGGTCATCTTATGAATCAGTATATTGACATTAAGAGGGACGTTAGAAAGGGGATAAGAAAAGCTAAACGGGACTATGAAATTAAAGTTGCTAGGGATTCAAAAACTAACCCAAAAAGTTTTTTCCAGGTTTATAGAACAAAAGTTAGAGATAAGATAGGTCCCCTTAAAAATAACTCAGGGCATCTCACTGACAAGGACAATGAAATGTGCTCTATTCTTAATAATTATTTTCTCTCGGTTTTCATTCAGGAAGACACTAACAATATCCCAGTAATTAATTTTTATAGTGGGCCTGATGATGATAATTTATGCAGTATCACAGTCACTACCGAATTGGTTATCAACAAATAGACCGGTTAAAGCAAAATAAATCCCCGTGCCCCAATGAACTTTTTTCAAGGGTTCTTAAAGAGTGTAAAATGGAACTTTGTGAACCATTGACTAATATTTTTAATATTACTCTTCAAACAGGTGTAGTGTCTGATATGTGGAAGATGGCTAATGTAATTCCTATTTTTAAAGCAGAGGACAAGTCGTTACCGTCAAATTACCGCCCAATAAGCCTGACCTCGATTGTGGGCAAGTTACTAGAGTCAATTATAGCTGATAATATAAGAAGCCATCTGGATAAGTACAGCTTGATTAATGATACTCAGCATGGATTCACGAGGGGCCGTTCCTGCCTAACTAATTTATTAACCTTCTTCAGTAAAGCTTTTGAGGCCGTTGATCATGATAAAGAATTCGATATTGTTTATTTAGATTTTAGTAAGGCTTTTGATAGAGTACCTCACCAGAGACTGTTAAAAAAAGTGGCAGCTCATGGCACTGGGGGAAAAGTGCTGTCATGGATCGAGTCATGGCTCACTAATAGGAAGCAGAGAGTATGCTTAAATGGGGTTCAATCCGAGTGGGGATCTGTAACAAGTGGCGTACCACAGGGATCAGTCTTAGGCCCGTTGTTGTTTATAATATATATCAATAACCTTGATGAGGGTATTACTAGTGATATGAGCAAATTCGCCGATGACACAAAGATAGGTAGGGTAATTGATTCAAACGTAGATGTTAGGGAACTTCAGGAGGATTTAGACAAACTCTATTCTTGGTCAGAAAAGTGGCAGATGCAGTTCAATGTAGATAAATGCAAGGTTCTGAAGCTCGGGAGTGTCCATAACCCTAGCACTTATAAGTTAAATAATGTAGAACTTAGCCATACAGATTGCGAAAAGGACTTGGGGGTTATGGTGAGCAGCAACCTTAAACCAAGACAGCAATGCCTAAGCGTACGTAATAAGGCAAATAGATTACTGGGATTTATATCAAGAAGTGTAAGCAACAGAAGTCCAGAGGTCATACTGCAGCTTTATACATCATTAGTAAGGCCTCACCTAGATTATGCAGCTCAATTCTGGTCTCCATATTACAGAATGGACATAAATTCGTTAGAAAATACTCAGCGTAGAATGACTAAATTAATACATAGCATTAGAAATCTTAAATTACATTCACTTGTTAGACGAAGAATGAGGGGAGACCTGATCGAAGTGTATAAGTGGAAGATGGGTATTAATAAAGGAGACATTAATAAGGTCTTGAGGATGTCTCTCCAAGAGAGAACCCGCAGTAATGCATTTAAACTGGACAAGTTTAGATTTATAAAGGACATAGGAAAGTATTGGTTTGGAAATAGGGTAGTTGATGAGTGGAACGGTCTACCTAGTTGGGTTATTGAGGATAGGACTTTGGGTAGTTTCAAATTTAGGTTGGATAAATATATGAGTGAGAGGGGTTGGATTTGAGTGGGACTTGCAAATGAGTGGACATAGTTATCAGAGCTTATTTCTTGGGTAGCATTGAAAATTGGGTTGGGCAGATGTTTTGTAAGTGGGATGGATTGTAAAGGACCTGCCTAGTATGGGCCAACAGGCCTGCTGCAGTGATCCTCCTTTCTTATGTTCTTATGCGTGAGCGTGTTAGATGGAAGCGAATGGGGACAAATGGTCTTTAGGACTTGACGTGCTGTTGGAGTGTGAGCAAAGTAACATTTATGAAGGGATTCAGGGAAACCGGCAGGCCGGACTTGAGTCCTGGAGATGGGAAGTACAGTGTCTGCACTCTGAAGGAGGGGTGTTAATGTTGCAGTTTTATAACTGTAGTGTAAAGCACCCTTCTGGCAAGACAGTGATGGAGTGAATGATGGTGAAAGGTTTTTCTTTTTCGGGCCACCCTGCCTTGGTGGGAGACGGTCGATGTGTTAATAATAATAATAAAATAATAATAATAATGATATTATTATTATTATTATTATCATTATTATTATTATTATTATTATTATTATTATTATTATTATTATTATTATTATTATTATTATTATTATTATGAAGAATACATTTTCTTGCATAGAGGCTTTAATCACTCGATTATTCCCATGTTATCTGTGAGAGTGCTGGAGTGTAAATCATCGTCACTCTCTCTCTCTCTGTCTCTCTCTCTCTCTGTCTCTGTCTGTCTGTCTGTCTGTCTGTCTGTCTGTCTCTGTCTCTGTCTCTGTCTCTCTCTCTCTCTCTCTCTCTCTCTCTCTCTCTCTCTCTCTCTCTCTCTCTCTCTCTCTCTCTCTCTCTCTATCTATCTATCTATCTATCTATCTGTCTATTTCTCACTCTCTCTCTCTCTCTCTCTCTCTCTCTCTCTCTATCTATCTATCTATCTATCTATCTGTCTATTTCTCTCTCTCTCTCTCTCTCTCTCTCTCTCTCCCTTTGTATCAATTCACCTACCATTAGTGCTAAGCACATTACAGATCTCGACTCAGAGACTAAAATAGGTACATAGGGATTATTACTACCCAATACTGGTCTCTATGGGTCGGCTGATCTCTCACGTGAAGAAAGCAGGGTATTCCCGCAGACTGACAGACCAGTGTGGGGAGGGTAGAAACTGACAGACCAGTGTGGGGAGGGTAGAAACTGACAGACCAGCGTGCGGGAGTTAATAATTTCTCCCCACCATGTCTACGTGTTATGTAATTGATGTGTTTTACTCTTGCGGGAGGGAGGAAGGGAAGGAGGGATAAATATATTAAAGGGAGAAATTGAGGCAGAGAGGAAGGATCTAAGGAGATGGAGAAGGGTAACACATAAAGAGACATTAACAGTAACAACAGCAGCAAAGACAGCAAGAATGTTGACAGCAGAAGCACAGTATATACATATTTACAACAACATCAGTAACAGTAGGAACAAAAACATAAACAGTAGCAACAAGAGCAGAATAAAAATAGCAATAGCGCTAATAGCCAGGTTATCGATATCGGTGAAAAGTTGCCGATACCGACCGATACTTTCTAAGCACATTTTGAAATACACATTCTTGAAAATATTAAAATAAACAATTTTAGAGTCACCGAGGTAACAAAAGAAACAATACATTAATTCAACATCTCAACTTTCAAAATGCATTTAATAGCACTTGATAACACTGCTAATGTTGTCAAAGGAACTGACAACTTTGACATGCTTTCTATGTTCACTTTAACTGGGTAACCAAGATTGTTTGCTGGAGCAGAGAGCAATAAAAGACATTCTTGCTAACTGTAGGCAAATAGTGAGCTGCTTTTATCATTCTCCTCTAGCCTGTGGCAGAACAAAAACGTATATATATATATATATATATATATATATATATATATATATATATATATATATATATATATATATATATATATATATATATATATATATATATATATAAATATATATATATATATATAAATATAAATATATATAAATATATATATATAAATATATATATAAATATATATATATATATATATATATATATATATATATATATATATATATATATATATATATATATATATATATATATATATCGTGCCGAATATGTAAAACTGGTCAATTAGCAAGAACTCATTTAAAATTAAGTCCTTTTTAAAACTTTCTCCTATACTTTTAAAGATATATTTTTTTTCATTAATGTTAATGTAATTTTTTTTTAATTTTGCACTAAAAGAATCCTAGAAAACTTACCTAACCTTATTATAACAAGAGCAATTTATTTTAGCCTACCCTAACTAAATATATTTTAGATTTGTTTACAATAATTTAATAGTAAAAAACCCCAGTGAAATATATTTTTTTTCGTTAGGTTCAGAATGATTTTGGCGAAATTATTTCAAAATAATTTTATATATGTCGTGCCGAATAGGCACGACATATATTTTTTTTTTTTCAACAAGTCGGCCGTCTCCCACCGAGGCAGGGTGACCCAAAAAAGAAAGAAAATCCCCAAAAAGAAAATACTTTCATCATTCAACACTTTCACCACACTCACACATTATCACTGTTTTTGCAGAGGTGCTCAGAATACAACAGCTTAGAAGCATATACGTATAAAGATACACAACATATCCCTCCAAACTGCCAATATCCCAAACCCCTCCTTTAAAGTGCAGGCATTGTACTTCCCATTTCCAGGACTCAAGTCCAACTATATGAAAATAACCGGTTTCCCTGAATCCCTTCACTAAATATTACCCTGCTCACACTCCAACAGATCGTCAGGTCCCAAGTATCATTCGTCTCCATTTACTCCTGTCTAACACGCTCATGCACGCTTGCTGGAAGTCCAAGCCCCTCTCCCACAAAACCTCCTTTACCCCCTCTTTCCAACCCTTTCGAGGACGAACCCTACCCCTCTTTCCTTCCCCTATAGATTTATATGCTTTCCATGTCATTCCACTTTGATCCATTCTCTCTAAATAACCAAACCACCTCAAGAACCCCTCTTCAACCCTCTCACTAATACTTTTATTAACTCCACACCTTCTCCTAATTTCCACACACCGAGTTTTCTGCATAATATTTACACACACATTGCCCTTAGACAGGACATCTCCACTGCCTCCAACCGTCTCCTCGCTGCTGCATTTACCACCCAAGCTTCACATCCATATAAGAGTGTTGGTACTACTATACTTTCATACATTCCCTTCTTTGCCTCCATAGATAACGTTTTTTGACTCCACATATACCTCAAAGCATCACTCACCTTTTTTCCCTCATCAATTCTATGATTAACCTCATCCTTCATAAATCCATCCGCCGACACGTCAACTCCCAAGTATCTGAAAACATTCACTTCTTCCATACTCCTCCCCAATTTGATATCCAATTTTTCTTTATCTAAATCATTTGATACCCTCATCACCTTACTCTTTTCTATGTTCACTTTCAACTTTCTACCTTTACACACATTCTCAAACTCATCCACTAACCTTTGCAATTTTTCTTTAGAATCTCCCATAAGCACAGTATCATCAGCAAAAAGTAGCTGTGTCAATTTCCATTTTGAATTTGATTCCCCATAATTTAATCCCAACCCTCTCCCGAACACCCTAGCATTTACTTCTTTTACAACCTCATCTATAAATATATGAAACAACCATGGTGATATTACACATCCCTGTCTAAGACCTACTTTTACCGGGAAGTATTCTCCCTCTCTTCTACACACCCTAACCTGAGCCTCACTATCCTCATAAAAACTCTTTACAGCATTTAGTAACTTACCACCTATTCCATATACTTGCAACATCTGTCACATTGCTCCTCTATCCACTCTATCATATGCCTTTTCTAAATCCATAAATACAATAAAAACTTCCCTACCTTTATCTAAATACTGTTCACATATATGCTTCATCGTAAACACTTGATCTACACATCCCCTACCCACTCTGAAGCCTCCTTGCTCATCCGCAATTCTACATTCTGTCTTACCTCTAATTATTTAAATTATAACCCTACCGTATACTTTTCCTGGTATACTCAGTAAACTTATTCTTCTATAATTTTTACAATCTCTTTTGTCCCCTTTCCCTTTATATAAAGGGACTATACATGCTCTCCGCCAATCCCTAGGTACCTTCCCCTCTTTCATACATTTATTAAACAAAAGTACCAACCACACAACACTATATCCCCCCCCCCTGCTTTTAACATTTCTGTCATGATCCCATCAGTTCCAACTGCTTTACCCCCTTTCATTCTACGTAATGCTTCACGTACCTCCACCACACTT
>NC_091294.1:31824859-31827359 GCF_038502225.1 Cherax quadricarinatus | reverse complement strand
AGGAGGAGAAAAACTAGGAAGAGGCTGAGGAGGAGGAGGAAGGGGAGGAGAAAATGGAAAAGGAGAGAGGAGAAAATGGAGGAAGAAAAACAGGAGAGTGAAAAAAAGAATGGAACTACCCAAAGTATTCATTCCTTCTATATGACATAACGCATTGTTCCACTTATTTACCTCTATAATACCAAACAAGGTGCTCTCTTGTGTTCCATCCAGAGGACCCGAGTTTGACTCCCGGGTTGAGCAGGACGTAGGACAAAGTCTTCGTACACCCGAAGCCAGTGTTCATCAGTCAGTAAAATAGGTACCTCGATATTAGTCGACTGCTGAATATAGCATCCTGGGCGGAAGGCAGTGATAATGTACCTTAGACAAGGCTGGAAGGCAGTGATAATATACCTTAGACAAGGCTGGAAGGCAGTGATAATATACCTTAGACAAGGCTGGAAGGCAGTGGTAATAAATCTTAGACAAGGCTGGAAGGCAGTGATAATATACCTTAGAAAAGGCTGGAAGGCAGTGATAATATACCTTAGACAAGGCTGGAAGGCACTGGTAATATACCTAAGATAGGGCTGGAAGGCAGTGGTAATATACCTTAGATAAGGTAGGGTAAGGTGTAATAGCGGCTCAGTCTTGAAATTGGAGGGTAGGGTGTAAAGGCCAGATTATGACCATTTCTCTAGTGGGATTTCAATGGTCTAAATCTATCTCAGAAGGAAACAAGCCTGAGAGAGGAGATTAATTTTATCATTCTTTTCTATGTGTTCACTACAGGGTACACACACACACACACACACACACACACACACACACACACACACACACACACACACACACACACACACACACACACACACACACACACACACACAGCTACAGGATGCACACATGCCATGGAATGATCACAGGTTCCAGCACTACAGACCCGCCTTGTATTTGGATAACTTTCTGCATATTGTTCCTTCGTTGGCACACTTACCACAGAGATTTTTGGCCACAGAAGTGATTAACATGTCATAATAACTGGTAGAAGCAGCGCCTCATTGCATATGCAACTTAAAGTTTGAGAGGGAGCAAAAGTCAGGCATCCTTAACACCCTTAATAAGCAGGATAAGAGATCTTGCTGGCGTCAAGTTAAGAATCCAAAGGCACTTTGTCTCTATGGTCAGAAGAAAAAGAGCGGGTGTTGTCCTAAGACTCCGACCCACGGTGTCTGCCTTTCACAAACTTCTCTACTAGGCGAGTCTTCATCTCCTTGAGAATCTTCCCAGACGAACTCATTATGTCCCGCTAGATTGCCATGAGCAGCACACGCTGCTTCAGTCCACTGTCCATCCGATGACTTGCGTCAGCCTCTGAACTGACAGAGACCACCATGAGCAGGCTTCCATTTTGAACTTTATTACTTAGGCTTAAATGAAAGTTGATGGCCATGATAATGCCTAATTACAAGATTGCGTAAACGGTTAACTCTTTAATAACCACATATTTTTGCATATGCAATGGGCTCAAAGATCCACAGGTTGAACTTCATCACAAATTTTCGTATCACCATGAGGTCTTTTTAGCCTCTGGTCTACCCAAGGAGGATGTTTGTAAACTCATGGTGCTTCAGCCGGAAGAGGAAGACAAACGAATTTGGTGAAAGCAAATAAACCCTTCATGCGAATGGCTAATCTAGTGAAGACCATGTATAGGTAGGTAGAGGCGGCGTCGCCAGACAGACACGATACCGAAGGGAAAAATCTTTTTATTTTACGCGACGGCAGCACCATAAGAGTAATTTCTTCAACCAACTTAGTTATAAGTCCTAGAGGATATAATTTGTAAATTGAACCCCGGTGCCTGCAGGAGTCCACTCGCGGGATGGGCTGAGCACCAGTCGAGGCGGTTCATTGAGCTCCTCCCTGAACCTTCGGGACCTGAAGAACCAAACACCCAGCCATCTGTCACAGTCACCCAGCCATCTGTTACAGACACCCAGCCATCTTTTACAGACACCCAGCCATCTTTTACAGACACCCAGCCATCTGTTACAGACACCCAGCCCTCCACCACAGACACCTAGCCCTCCACCACAGACACCCAGCCCTCCACCACAGACACCCAACCCTCCAACACAGACACCCAGCCCTCCACCACAGATACCCAGCCCTCCACTACACCCAGCCCTCCATCACAAACACCCACCTTTCCATCACAGACACCCAGCCCTCCACCATAGACACCCAGCCCTCCATCACAGACACTCAGCTCTCCACCACAGACACCCAGCCCTCCACCACAGACACCCAGCCCTCCACCACAGACACCCAGCCCTCCACGACAGACACCCTGCCCTCCACCACAGACACTCAACCCTCCACCACAGACACCCAACCCTCCACCACAGACGCCCAGCCCTCCACCACAGACACCCAGCCCTCCACCACACACACCCAGCCCTCCACCACAGACACTCAGCCTTCCACCACAGACACCCAGCTCTCCACCACAGAC
>NC_091294.1:31817359-31819859 GCF_038502225.1 Cherax quadricarinatus | reverse complement strand
TCCTCCTCCTCCTCCTTCTCCTCCTCATCTCTTCTTCCTCCTCCTTCTCTCTCCTTCTCTACTCCTCCTCCTCCTCCTCCTCCTCCTCCTCCTCCTCCTCCTCCTCCTCCTCCTCCTCCTCCTCCCCCTCTCCTCTTTCTTTCCTCCTCCTCGTCTTCACAGTAATATGCTCACTAGGTAGCGTGTGTTGGCTTCGTTTCTCATGTTCGCAATCTTACATAATTACTTCCTCACCTACTTCATGCCGCCTGGTCTTGTTTACATCACGTTTACTCTCTTCTGGTTTTGTCTTGGTACTGGTCCGGTTTTTTTTTATCTTGGTAATGGTTTGATTTTTGTCTTGATAATGGTCTGGTTTTTGTCTTGCCAATGATCTGGTTTGGTCTTCATAATGGTCTGGTGTTTTCTTGGTAATTCTCTGTGTTTTCCCTGTTTTATTTACTGTGTGTCTGGCAGCTACTCGGTTATAAAATACCAACACCAGGACCAGGAGACACACACGTACGTTCGGTTATAAGGAACCATTAACCAAGACTTTTCGCCCACGCAGTGGCCTTTATCTGGTCACGGAAAATCGTTTCAACTGATATTCTCTTCGTTGTGCCCGGTATCCTCTTCTTTGCGACTGGTATCCTCTTCCTTGTGGCTGGTATCCTCTTCCTTGTGGCTGGCATCCTCTTCTTTGTATCGGGGCTGAATCTTGTATCCATCTCTAAAACAATGAATCTCAGAATAACGTTTCCTAACCAACACTTAAGGATGTGGCGGACGACCTTCACGCCTTCATGTCCTACACTGCACCTCGAATTGGAATCTGGTGAGGAAATGTGTGCAAATTTTTCGCAGTGAGTAGCGATGAGGTGGACCCGTCGATATAGCTGGGTCACAATACTCTCCATTCGACTCTTAGAGGTCAAAAGGTTACGTTTCTTACGGAGGATCGAGCCTCCGCGTGTCAAACACACAGTCAAAAGCGTTGAAGTGAGGAGCGAGTGATGCGCCAAGTCACATATATTCCTCAAAGGTTCTTGATTTTTTTTTTTTTTTAGCAAGAGATCCATCCAGTTGTGGAAACTGTTCTCCAGGCTACAGCTGTTGAAGATACTGAAGAACGGAGACTGAAAGGTTATTTTCTACTTGCCTAGGAGGACGTTAACCTTGGTTAACGTCCTCCTAGGCAAGTAGAACTGCGCCATTATATTTCATTGTTTGTGATTACCTTAACACTGCAGGCATTGTTGGGTTGCTTGTTCTGCTGGCTTCTTAGTGTTCTGAAATTCGTTTGTGGAGGTCTCTGGATGTTTCATCAGAGCAATAGTTCTGTTTGTGGTGTCTGGTGATGTATTTAATGGTAGTCGAGAGTGCCGTTGAAGGGCATGATGGAGACGTCTGACAAAGTCGGTGATGCTATGGGCACGTCCTCTGCAGTTCTTGGAGGAAAGAACATACCTCTTCAGGAACATCTGTACTGCAGATGAGGAGACAGATCAGTGGGACAAAAATAAAACTAGTAGAGCACCGAGGTTAGTCATGGTGTTGTGTGGTGAACGAAAGTCAAAAATCATCATATTTGTTGGGGGAGAGCGGCAAACGTCTTCGATAAACCTGGTAATTAATCTCGTCGTCAGGTTTACAGAGTGAGCTTGACAACGAGCTTAAGTTCTTCCCAGATTTGATGATTCTGATTTGTCAAACACAGAGATAAAATTCTACTCAAATTTTGCTAATTATAAATAAACCTAATTGTATAATCCTAAACCATTATTCACATTCAGAATCAAAATTATTATTTATGAGGCTTGATTCAATTATATTTCTCCAAACAAACCTAGGCAGTGAAACGTTAGTTTTATCCTTAGTTAACAATTGTATGTAAAGTTCGCCCTGCTTAAGTCTGTCTTGCTGGGGCGAGACGTCAAACGTTCTCCTTGTAACCAATAAGTAGATTAACCGAACAGAGAGAACTAAGTAATACAACGAACACCTCCGAATACAACGAACACCTGAGTATTACAATGAACATCTCAGTAATACAACGAACACCTTAGTAATATAACGAACACCTCAGTGATACAACAAACACCTCAGCTTTACAGCGAACATCTCGGTAATACAACGAACACTTCAGTAATACAACGAACATCTCCGAATACAACGAACACCTGGGTATTACAACGAACACCTCAGTAACACAACGAACACCTGAGTAACACAAACAACCTAGTAACAGTCGATACTTATTAAAAAAAAAAATTATGCATCACCGTGACGAATGTGAAAAAAAAATCCAAAAAATAAAAAAAGTATTAAATTTGTGATTGTTCACTTAATAAAAAATAACTACGAGAGTAAATTACATTCTAATTCCTGTTAGGAAAAAATAATGATTTTTTTTTTTACGTGTCGGAAAAAAAATTGTAGTAACGTATTTTTTTTAGCGAAATAAAAATTTCAGAGAAAAAATAATAATAATGGCAGAAAAAAACTGCTATTCACATTC
>NC_091294.1:31794859-31809859 GCF_038502225.1 Cherax quadricarinatus | reverse complement strand
ACTGCTGTCTAGACCAAACATCAACACTGCTGTCTAGACCAAACATCAACACTGCTGTCTAGACCAAACATCAACACTGCTGTCTAGACCAAACATCAACACTGCTGTCTAGACCAAACATCAACACTGCTGTCTAGACCAAACATCAACACTGCTGTCTAGACCAAACATCAACACTGCTGTCTAGACCAAACATCAACACTGCTGTCTAGACCAAACATCAACACTGCTGTCTAGACCAAACATCAACACTGCTGTCTAGACCAAACATCAACACTGCTGTCTAGACCAAACATCAACTGCTGTCTACTGCTGTCTAGACCAAACATCAACACTGCTGTCTAGACCAAACATCAACACTGCTGTCTAGACCAAACATCAACACTGCTGTCTAGACCAAACATCAACACTGTTGTCTAGACCAAACATCAACACTGCTGTCTAGACCAAACATCAACACTGCTGTCTAGACCAAACATCAACACTGCTGTCTAGACCAAACATCAACACTGCTGTCTAGACCAAACATCAACACTGCTGTCTAGACCAAACATCAACACTGCTGTCTAGACCAAACATCAACACTGCTGTCTAGACCAAACATCAACACTGCTGTCTAGACCAAGCATCAACACTGCTGTCTAGACCAAACATCAACACTGCTGTCTAGACCAAACATCAACACTGCTGTCTAGACCAAACATCAACACTGCTGTCTAGACCAAACATCAACACTGCTGTCTAGACCAAACATCAACACTGCTGTCTAGACCAAACATCAACACTGTTGTCTAGACCAAACATCAAGACTGCTGTCTAGACCAAACATCAAGACTGCTGTCTAGACCAAACATCAACACTGCTGTCTAGACCAAACATCAACACTGCTGTCTAGACCAAACATCAACACTGCTGTCTAGACCAAACATCAACACTGCTGTCTAGACCAAACATCAACACTGCTGTCTAGACCAAACATCAACACTGCTGTCTAGACCAAGCATCAACACTGCTGTCTAGACGAAACATCAACACTGCTGTCTAGACCAAACATCAACACTGCTGTCTAGACCAAACATCAACACTGCTGTCTAGACCAATCATCAACACTGCTGTCTAGACAAGCATCAACACTGCTGTCTAGACCAAACATCAACACTGCTGTCTAGACCAAACAACACTGCAACCAAACATGCTGTCTAGACCAAACATCAACACTGCTGTCTAGACCAAACATCAACACTGCTGTCTAGACAAACATGACTGCTGTCTAGACCAAACATCAACACTGCTGTCTAGACCAAACATCAACACTGCTGTCTAGACCAAACATCAACACTGCTGTCTAGACCAAACATCAACACTGCTGTCTAGACCAAACATCAACACTGCTGTCTAGACCAAACATCAACACTGCTGTCTAGACCAAACATCAACACTGCTGTCTAGACCAAACATCAACACTGCTGTCTAGACCAAACATCAACACTGCTGTCTAGACCAAACATCAACACTGCTGTCTAGACCAAACATCAACACTGCTGTCTAGACCAAACATCAACACTGCTGTCTAGACCAAACATCAACACTGCTGTCTAGACCAAACATCAACACTGCTGTCTAGACCAAACATCAACACTGCTGTCTAGACCAAACATCAACACTGCTGTCTAGACCAAACATCAACACTGCTGTCTAGACCAAACATCAACACTGCTGTCTAGACCAAACATCAACACTGCTGTCTAGACCAAACATCAACACTGCTGTCTAGACCAAACATCAACACTGCTGTCTAGACCAAACATCAACACTGCTGTCTAGACCAAACATCAACACTGCTGTCCAAACATCAGACCAAACATCAACACTGCTGTCTAGACCAAACATCAACACTGCTGTCTAGACCAAACATCAACACTGCTGTCTAGACCAAACATCAACACTGCTGTCTAGACCAAACATCAACACTGCTGTCTAGACCAAACATCAACACTGCTGTCTAGACCAAACATCAACACTGCTGTCTAGACCAAACATCAACACTGCTGTCTAGACCAAACATCAACACTGCTGTCTAGACCAAACATCAACACTGCTGTCTAGACCAAACATCAACACTGCTGTCTAGACCAAACATCAACACTGCTGTCTAGACCAAACATCAACACTGCTGTCTAGACCAAACATCAACACTGCTGTCTAGACCAAACATCAACACTGCTGTCTAGACCAAACATCAACACTGCTGTCTAGACCAAACATCAACACTGCTGTCTAGACCAAACATCAACACTGCTGTCTAGACCAAACATCAACACTGCTGTCTAGACCAAACATCAACACTGCTGTCTAGACCAAACATCAACACTGCTGTCTAGACCAAACATCAACACTGCTGTCTAGACCAAACATCAACACTGCTGTCTAGACCAAACATCAACACTGCTGTCTAGACCAAACATCAACACTGCTGTCTAGACCAAACATCAACACTGCTGTCTAGACCAAACATCAACACTGCTGTCTAGACCAAACATCAACACTGCTGTCTAGACCAAACATCAACACTGCTGTCTAGACCAAACATCAACACTGCTGTCTAGACCAAACATCAACACTGCTGTCTAGACCAAACATCAACACTGCTGTCTAGACCAAACATCAACACTGCTGTCTAGACCAAACATCAACACTGCTGTCTAGACCAAACATCAACACTGCTGTCTAGACCAAACATCAACACTGCTGTCTAGACCAAACATCAACACTGCTGTCTAGACCAAACATCAACACTGCTGTCTAGACCAAACATCAACACTGCTGTCTAGACCAAACATCAACACTGCTGTCTAGACCAAACATCAACACTGCTGTCTAGACCAAACATCAACACTGCTGTCTAGACCAAACATCAACACTGCTGTCTAGACCAAACATCAACACTGCTGTCTAGACCAAACATCAACACTGCTGTCTAGACCAAACATCAACACTGCTGTCTAGACCAAACATCAACACTGCTGTCTAGACCAAACATCAACACTGCTGTCTAGACCAAACATCAACACTGCTGTCTAGACCAAACATCAACACTGCTGTCTAGACCAAACATCAACACTGCTGTCTAGACCAAACATCAACACTGCTGTCTAGACCAAACATCAACACTGCTGTCTAGACCAAACATCAACACTGCTGTCTAGACCAAACATCAACATGCTGTCTAGACCAAACATCAACACTGCTGTCTAGACCAAACATCAACACTGCTGTCTAGACCAAACATCAACACTGCTGTCTAGACCAAACATCAACACTGCTGTCTAGACCAAACATCAACACTGCTGTCTAGACCAAACATCAACACTGCTGTCTAGACCAAACATCAACACTGCTGTCTAGACCAAACATCAACACTGCTGTCTAGACCAAACATCAACACTGCTGTCTAGACCAAACATCAACACTGCTGTCTAGACCAAACATCAACACTGCTGTCTAGACCAAACATCAACACTGCTGTCTAGACCAAACATCAACACTGCTGTCTAGACCAAACATCAACACTGCTGTCTAGACCAAACATCAACACTGCTGTCTAGACCAAACATCAACACTGCTGCTGATCCACTGCTGTCTAGACCAAACATCAACACTGCTGTCTAGACCAAACATCAACACTGCTGTCTAGACCAAACATCAACACTGCTGTCTAGACCAAACATCAACACTGCTGTCTAGACCAAACATCAACACTGCTGTCTAGACCAAACATCAACACTGCTGTCTAGACCAAACATCAACACTGCTGTCTAGACCAAACATCAACACTGCTGTCTAGACCAAACATCAACACTGCTGTCTAGACCAAACATCAACACTGCTGTCTAGACCAAACATCAACACTGCTGTCTAGCCCAAACATCAACACTGCTGTCTAGACCAAACATCAACACTGCTGTCTAGACCAAACATCAACACTGCTGTCTAGACCAAACATCAACACTGCTGTCTAGACCAAACATCAACACTGCTGTCTAGACCAAACATCAACACTGCTGTCTAGACCAAACATCAACACTGCTGTCTAGACCAAACATCAACACTGCTGTCTAGACCAAACATCAACACTGCTGTCTAGACCAAACATCAACACTGCTGTCTAGACCAAGCATCAACACTGCTGTCTAGACCAAACATCAACACTGCTGTCTAGACCAAACATCAAGACTGCTGTCTAGACCAAACATCAACACTGCTGTCTAGACCAAACATCAACACTGCTGTCTAGACCAAACATCAAGAATGCTGTCTAGACCAAACATCAACACTGCTGTCTAGACCAAACATCAACACTGCTGTCTAGACCAAACATCAACACTGCTGTCTAGCCCAAACATCAACACTGCTGTCTAGACCAAACATCAACACTGCTGTCTAGACCAAACATCAACACTGCTGTCTAGACCAAACATCAACACTGCTGTCTAGACCAAACATCAACACTGAATATGTAGATCACTCGACTCTCATTCCTTTAGAAACCAAAAAATGAAGAATATTTTTTGACTCTTGGAATGGAACTTGATCTCATTATATTTCGTGCAAGAAGGAAAAAAATGATTCGCTTCCGTCGATTATACATAAAAATACGTGAGAAAAATACTCCGAAAAGCACTTTCGACTTGGTGAGGAGGGGTCAAAAAAAGGAGGAGAGATAAGTGTGGCTTTCATATTCCTAAAAGGGAGTTCATCTCATCCCATTCTCTGAGCCGCGGGAAAGCGCTTAGAAAAACGTCAACAAATCCAATCCGCAAAAACGCCTACGCTTGTGTTTACATGTGGATTTTTTTGCTCTGCGTTTGAGAGGTGGAGGAGGAGGAGGAGAAGCATCTAGAAGAGATAGAGGATGATGAAGAGAAGGAGGAAGAGGAGAGGAGGAAGAGCAGGGAAGGAACAGGAGGAGAGGAGAAGGAACTAAGGAACAGCAACAAGAAAAGCAGGAGGAAAAGGATGAGGAAGAATAAGAAGAGGGAGAACGAAAGGAAGAGGTTGAGGAGGAGAAGGATGTGGAAGAGGGGTAAGGGAAAGGATAGAAAGGAAGAGAAAGGAGGAGAGGAAACGAACAAAAAAAAATGAAGAGGATGAATGAGGGAGAGGGAAAGCATTTGACTTCAAGAAAGGGAAAGAGAAAGAGAGAAGAAGGCAAAAGAAGGAAGGATAATTGTAGAAGGAGGGTAGAGAGAGAGACACTGGTTGTGTAAGTGAGGAAGGAGAATGAAAGATTAGAAAGAAATAAGGGAATATGAAAGTATATGAGAGAGGAAAGAGGAGGACGATGGAAACGGAATATGCAAGAACAGAGATAAATTGAAAATATAATGGAGAAGGAAGAGGTGCATGCGTAAGGACAGGAAAGAAGGAAAAAGAAGGGAACAAACAAGACGTGTGAAATCACGAATAAAAAAACAATGAGAAATATGAATATGAAACCTGATAAACGTTTCACACTCTGACAGGACAGCGACACCTTTTTCTCTCTCTCTGATTGAAAAAAAAAATCCCAAATTTGGGAATTTTGAACCAATGGAAAAAAATATATTTTGGGAGACATTATCGTTGAAATGGGAAGCAAATTTAGAAGGTAGTGCAGGGAAGTTTGCAGTGAAACAGGTAAATGTTAATGTAATTAAAAAGAAATCTATCAATAGATAATACGAGTTTCTAGGAACGATGCTACGTTACTGGCGTGTTTGTTTATGGCAGTGACGTGTACACACTAACAAAAATAACCGTAATACCGTGGCAGGAACAAGACAGGAAAACCCGCACTTGGGAGAGGAACGTTTGGACGACGTATCAATCCATCCTGGGCCATTAATAACTTGATAATTGTCTTGGACGGATCGAAACGTCATCATAACTTCCTCTAGTAACTGCGGGATTCTAGTGATACGACTTATGTACCTGATAACTGCTAGATGTTATTCATGACTGAGAACAAGGGAAAGTTGGGTACAACGAGAATACTTTCTGAGTTAAATAGAACAATAAGTGAATTAATATAACACTATATATATATATATATATATATATATATATATATATATATATATATATATATATATATATATATATATATATATATATATATTTATTTATTTTTTATTAACACACTGGCCGATTCCCACCAAGGCAGGGTGGCCCGAAAAAGAAAAACTTTCACCATCATTCACTCCATCACTGTCTTGCCAGAAGGGTGCTTTATACTACAGTTTTTAAACTGCAACATTAACATCCCTCCTTCAGAGTGCAGGCACTGTACTTCCCATCTCCAGGACTCAAGTCCGGCCTGCCGGTTCCCTGAACCCCTTCATAAATGTTACTTTGCTCACACTCCAACAGCACGTCAAGTATTAAAAAACCATTTGTCTCCATTCACTCCTATCAAACACGCTCACGCATGCCTGCTGGAAGTCCAAGCCCCTCGCACACAAAACCTCCTTTACCCCCTCCCTCCAACCTTTCCTAGGCCGACCCCTGCCCCGGCTTCCTTCCACTACAGACTGATACACTCTTGAAGTCATTCTGTTTCGCCCCATTCTCTCTACATGTCCGAACCACCTCAACAACCCTTCCTCAGCCCTCTGGACAACAGTTTTGGTAATCCCGCACCTCCTCCTAACTTCCAAACTACGAATTCTCTGCATTATATTCACAACACACATTGCCCTCAGACATGACATCTCCACTGCCTCCAGCCTTCTCCTCGCTGCAACATTCATCACCCATGCTTCACACCCATATAAGATCGTTGGTAAAACTATACTCTCATACATTCCCCTCTTTGCCTCCACAGACTCCTAAGTGCACAGCTCACCCTTTTCCCCTCATCAATTCTATGATTCACCTCATCTTTCATAGACCCATCCGCTGACACGTCCACTCCCAAATATCTGAATACATTCACCTCCTCCATACTCTCTTCCTCCAATCTGATATCCAATCTTTCATCACCTAATCTTTTTGTTATCTTCATAACCTTACTCTTTCCTGTATTCACTTTTAATTTTCTTCTTTTGCACACCCTACCAAATTCATCCACCGACCTCTGCAACTTCTCTTCAGAATCTCCCAAGAGCACAGTGTCATCAGCAAAGAGCAACTGTGACAACTCCCACTTTATGTGTGATTCTTTATCTTTTAACTCCACGCCTCTTGCCAAGACCCTCGCATTTACTTCTCTTACAACCCCATCTATAAATATATTAAACAACCACGGTGACATCACACATCCTTGTCTAAGGCCTACTTTTACTGGGAAACAATCTCCCTCTTTCCTACATACTCTAACTTGAGTCTCACTATCCTCGTAAAAACTCTTCACTACTTTCAGTAACCTACCTCCTACACCATACACCTGCAACATCTGCCACATTGCCCCCCTCTCCACCCTGTCATACGCCTTTTCCAAATCCATAAATGCCACAAAAACCTTTTTAGCCTTATCTAAATATGTTTCACTGTAAACACCTGGTCCACTCACCCCCTACCTTTCCTAAAGCCTTCTTGTTCATCTGCTATCCTATTCTCTGTCTTACTCTTAATTCTTTCAATAATAACCAAAGGAACCACGCATGCTCTCTGCCAATCCCTAGGTACCTTACCCTTTTCCATACATTTATTAAATAATTGCACCAACCACTCCACAACTATATCCCCACCTGCTTTTAACATTTCTATCTTTATCCCATCAATCCCGGCTGCCTTACCCCCTTTCATTTTACCTACTGCCTCACGAACTTCCCCCACACTCACAACTGGCTCTTCCTCACTCCTACAAGATGTTATTCCTCCTTGCCCTATACACGAAATCACAGCTTCCCTATCTTCATCAACATTTAACAATTCCTCAAAATATTCCCTCCATCTTCCCAAAACCTCTAACTCTCCATTTAATAACTCTCCTCTCCTATTTTTAACTGACAAATTCATTTGTTCCTTAACTTGTTAATCTCACTCCAAAACTTTTTCTTATTTTCAGCAAAATTTGTTGATAACATCTCACCCACTCTCTCATTTGCTCTCTTTTTACATTGCTTCATCACTCTCTTAACCTCTCTCTTTTTCTCCATATACTCTTCCCTCCTTGCATCACTTCTACTTTGCAAAAACTTCTCATATGCTAACTTTTTCTCCCTTACTACTCTGTTTACATCATGATTCCACCAATCGCTCCTCTTCCCTCCCGCACCCACTTTCCTGTAACCACAAACTTCTGCTGAACACTCTAACACTACATTTTTAAACCTACCCCATACCTCTTCGACCCCATTGCCTATGCTCTCATTAGCCCATCTATCCTCCAATAGCTGTTTATATCTTACCCTAACTGCCTCCTTTTTTAGTTTATAAACCTTCACCTCTCTCTTCCCCGATGCTTCTATTCTCCTTGTATCCCATCTACGTTTTACTCTCAGTGTAGCTACAACTAAAAAGTGATCTGATATATCTGTGGCCCCTCTATAAACATGTACATCCTGAAGTCTACTCAACAGTCTTTTATCTACCAGTACATAATCCAACAAACTACTGTCATTTCGCCCTACATCATATCTTGTATACTTATTTATCCTCTTTTTCTTAAAATATGTATTACCTATAACTAAACCCCTTTCTATACAAAGTTCAATCAAAGGGCTCCCATTATCAATTACACCTGGCACCCCAAACTTACCTACCACACCCTCTCTAAAAGTTTCTCCTACTTTAGCATTCAGGTCCCCTACCACAATTATTCTCTCACTTGGTTCAAAGGTTCCTATACATTCACTTAACATCTTCCAAAATCTCGTTCTCTCCTCTACATTCCTCTCTTCTCCAGGTGCATACACGCTTATTATGACCCACTTTTCGCATCCAACCTTTACTTTAATCAACATAATTCTTGAATTTACACATTCATATTCTCTTTTCTCCTTCCATAACTGATCCTTCAACATTACTGCTACCCCTTCCTTAGCTCTAACTCTCTCAGATACTCCAGATTTAATCCCATTTATTTCCCCCCACCGAAACTCATCCGCACTACATCCACGCACATTCAAGCATCCCAGTTTTACAAAGTTTTTCTTCTTCTCTTTTTTAGTAAATGTCTACAGGAGAAGGGGTTACTAGCCCATTGCTCCCGGCATTTTAGGTAGTAGGCTGGTAGACAGCAACCACCCAGGGAAGTACTACCGTCCTGCCAGATGACTGTGAAACAGAAACCTGTAACTGTTTTACATAATGGTAGGATTGCTGGTTTCTTTTTCTGTCTCATAAACACGCTAGATAACAGGGATATCTTGCTACTCCTACTAACACTTTGGTCACACTTCACAGACACGCACATGCATATATATATACATACATCTAGGTTTTTCTCCTTTTTCTAAATAGCTCTTGTTCTTCTTTATTTCTTCTATTGTCCATGGGGAAGTGGAAAAGAATCTTTCCTCCGTAAGATATATATATATATATATATATATATATATATATATATATATATATATATATATATATATATATATATATATATATACATGTATATATATATTTTATTAATTTTGATTACTAAGTTAAAAGAAAAGTAAGTGAACATCGTTGTGCTAAATCCGCAGAATTTATTTACTTTTATCGAGACACTTCAGTTTGTCAGCTGTATCAGTTTCCCAGGACTCACAGCAAAATTTATTTATTGAATAAATCAAACTCCCTCGTCTTGCCAGTGTTACTGAAAAAAATGAAATTCATTATATCATTAATTTTTGTCACCCGTCAATGTTTTCGCTGTTAAATAAAATTCTCTTTCCTCCAAAAATTGATCAAAATTTTGTAATTCTCAAGAGTGCTTTCAAATTTGTCTCTGGAGATCTTTCCTGATATTTTATTTCCTCTGTTAATTCAGCTGGTTGAAAGTCTAGTTTGCCTTTGTTTAAGAGTACTCGTAGCGCTGCTGGAGTCGCTGTTTCTCTCTGAGTCTTATTGATGATACCGAGAGGAAGGTTGGTCGTGTCACAAGCGGACCTCGACTCTTGAATTATGTTGAAACATTTGACTCTTGGCGACAGTGATGATTCTATCTTGCTTCTCCTGACACTCCTCTTGTCCTAAGAGGACGAGAGTGCTGCTTCGACACACAAACGTCCAAACAAACGCATATCCTCACAGACATAACAAGCTAAACACATACATTTACAAACACACTGAGCTGCACATATGCACATTAACAAATACACTACATAACATATATACCCTAAAACAAACATACTAAGCTACACACATACAAGTTTTCAAACACACTACACTACATATATACACTCTGACAAACACACTGAGCAACACACATACACACTAGCAAACACACAAAGGAACACATCACTCCTCACAACACCTCCATTACTCCACTTACAACTCCTCCATTCCCGTGAATAGCAATCTTTCAAGTGTATGTCACAGTGTTGTAGACTCGAGCCTCCGTTACTCGGAATGCAATGTTGATGTACCTATCTCCCTTCCCTCAGGTAACTATCGCAGCAGCTGACCCTGGTAGACTGCGTTTACCCATCTACCCACTGCAACTACCCACTGTCGATTTTCACCACCAACTGGTAAGGTCCTTGTGGAAGACTGGGAGTACACAGTAAGAAAGAGGGAACGAGAGAGAGAGAGAGAGAGAGGGAGAGAGAGAGAGAGAGAGAGACCTATATATACCATCTCCATCACGCAATTTAGCTTCACAGAGATTTGCAGTTCAATATACTCTATCCTCCAGCTCTCCCCTCTCTCATCTCTCCCTTCTCTCTCCCCCTTTCCTTCCTCCCCTTTCACTTCTCCCATACATTTCGTTCCCCTCTGTCCCCCTGCCTGTCTCTTCTTTCCTCTCTCTTTCTCTCTCTCTCTGTTTCCTCTATCTTCCATCCCGTTCTATCTTCATCCTCCGTCCATCCCTCATCCACCTCTCTTACCTCCTCCCTCTCTCTCTTCTCATTCTTCACAAGTTTTCGTTTTTCTTTTCCTGTCTCTCCACTCCCATTTTTTTACACACAATGGTAACCTAAGTTATACTTTTTCCACGTAGCATAAATATTGTTTTACACGCTAAACCATGTACCTTATTCTACAAACTAAACCCTACCTTGTTTTACAAGCAGACACATACCGTATTTTACAATTTTAGATATAACCTATTTTAGAAGATAAGACTTTCCTTATTTTGAAATCTAAGATTTACCTTATTTTACATTCCTTGTTTTACAAGCTAACACATCCTTTGTTTTACAGTCTTAAGCTATCTGTACCTTATTGTACAAGCTAATACATTCCTTGTTCTGCAATTTACTGTAAGATATACCTTGCTTTACATGCAAAGACATACCTTGCTTTACACGCAAAGACATACCTTGCTTTACAAGATATTTCTTGAATTACAGTCTAAAACATACCTTGTTTTACAAGATATTTCTTGTTTTACAATCTAAGACATATTTTTTGACAAAAGCTACGACATTCAATGTTTTACAGTCCAAACTACACCCTGATTTACAAACTAAGAAATTCTTTGTTTTACAAGCTAAGACATATTTTATTCTGCTACCTAAGACATACCTTGTTTTACAATCTAAGACATATTTTATTCTGCTAGCTAAGACATACCTTGTTTTACAAGCTAAGACATATTTTATTCTGCTAGCTAAGACATACCTTGTTTTACAAGCTAAGACATATTTTATTCTGCTAGCTAAGACATACCTTGTTTTACAAGCTAAGACATATTTTATTCTGCTAGCTAAGACATACCTTGTTTTACAGGCTAAGACATATTTTATTCTGCTAGCTAAGACATACCTTGTTTTACAAGCTAAGACATATCTTGTTTTGCTAGCTAAGACATACCTTGTTTTACAATCTAAGACATATTTTATTCTGCTAGCTAAGACATACCTTGTTTTACAAGCTAAGACATATTTTATTCTGCTAGCTAAGACATACCTTGTTTTACAATCTAAGACATATTTTATTCTGCTAGCTAAGACATACCTTGTTTTACAGGCTAAGACATATTTTATTCTGCTAGCTAAGACATACCTTGTTTTACAATCTAAGACATATTTTATTCTGCTAGCTAAGACATACCTTGTTTTACAATCTAAGACATGTTTTATTCTGCTAGCTAAGACATACCTTGTTTTACAATCTAAGACATATTTTATTCTGCTAGCTAAGACATACCTTGTTTTACAATCTAAGACATATTTTATTCTGCTAGCTAAGACATACCTTGTTTTACAATCTAAGACATGTTTTATTCTGCTAGCTAAGACATACCTTGTTTTACAATCTAAGACATATTTTATTCTGCTAGCTAAGACATACCTTGTTTTACAATCTAAGACATATTTTATTCTGCTAGCTAAGACATACCTTGTTTTACAATCTAAGACATATTTTATTCTGCTAGCTAAGACATACCTTGTTTTACAATCTAAGACATGTTTTATTCTGCTAGCTAAGACATACCTTGTTTTACAATCTAAGACATATTTTATTCTGCTAGCTAAGACATACCTTGTTTTACAATCTAAGACATATTTTATTCTGCTAGCTAAGACATACCTTGTTTTACAATCTAAGACATGTTTTATTCTGCTAGCTAAGACATACCTTGTTTTACAATCTAAGACATATTTTATTCTGCTAGCTAAGACATACCTTGTTTTACAATCTAAGACATATTTTATTCTGCTAGCTAAGACATACATTGTTTTACAATCTAAGACATATTTTATTCTGCTAGCTAAGACATACCTTGTTTTACAATCTAAGACATATCTTGTTTTGCTAACTAAGACATACCTTGTTTTACAGCCTGAAGCATACCTTTTTATACAAGGTAGGAGCTATTACCTACCTCATCTTATTAAAATAAACTAACAATATATTCCAACTGCCTCTAAGTCCATATATCTTTGAAACAATCTTCATATTATCCATTAGAAAGAATTGAATAAATTCTTTTTCCAGTCATAAATTCCTATCAACACTGAGAGTGAAATATTCCACAAAATTAAGAGGCACATATAAATGTAAATCCGTTGTCAGTAAATCTAGGCAGAAAATGAGGGCATTTAAAGTTTTCACGCTGCCAGAAGTAGCATATTTGTAAAAAAAACATCTTTAAGCACATGACGCTGAGATATGGGGAGGATGATGGCGGTGTTACCAGCCGGTGAACCAAAGATTTCGTCTGGTCAGCCGAGTTGCCTTTGATCATGTTTGGAAGCTGTACGAACGTGTTCCTGGATCGTGTCGGTCTAGGACGGCAGGATTGTAGGCAAACTGATGCTTCTGGGAAAGCCCTAGCTAGTACTCGCGTAGTTGAGGTTGCAGGGGTCGAGTCCAAGCTCCTGGCCCCGTGTACGCGTGTGTGTGTGTGAGTGTGTGTGTGTTTGTGTGTGTGTGCGTGTGTGTGTGTGTGTGTGTGTACTCACCTAATTGTAGTTGCAGGGGTCGAGACTCAGCTCTTCGCCCCGCCTCTTCACCGAGTGCTACTAGGTCCTCTCTCTCTCTGCTCCATGAGCTTTATTATACCTTATCTTAAAGCTATGTATGGTTCCTGAATCCACTACCTCACTTGCTAGGCTATTCCATTTCCTGACTACTCTATGACTGAAGAAATACTTCCTAACATCCCTTTGACTTATCTGGGTCTTCAATTTCCAATTGTGACCCCTTGTTTCTGTGTCCCATCTCTGGAACATCCTGTCTCTGTCCACCTTGTCTATTCCACGCAGTATTTTGTATGTTGTTATCATGTCTCCCCTAACTCTCCTGTCCTCCAGTGTCGTCAGGCCGAGTTCCCTTAATCTTTCTTCATAG
Organism: Cherax quadricarinatus; assembly: GCF_038502225.1. Classification (NCBI taxonomy): domain Eukaryota; kingdom Metazoa; phylum Arthropoda; class Malacostraca; order Decapoda; family Parastacidae; genus Cherax; species Cherax quadricarinatus. Next base: position 31,795,936 of record NC_091294.1, on the reverse strand, counting down.
GACATTTCCCTCAGCTCTGGAACTAACCTTGTCGCAAACCTTTGCACTTTCTCTAATTTCTTGACGTATTTGATCAAGTGCGGGTTCCAAACAGGTGCTGCATACTCCAGTATGGGCTGACATACACGGTGTACAGTGTCTTGAACGATTCCTTACTAAGGTATCGGAACGCTGTTCTCAGGTTTGCCAGGATCCCTTATGCTGCAGCAGTTATCTGGTTGATGTGTGCTTCCGGAGACGTGCTCGGTGTTATACTCACCCCAAGATCTTTCTCCTTGAGCGAGGTTTGCAGTCTTTGGCCACCTAGCCTATACTCCGTCTGCGGCCTTCTTTGCCCTTCCCTGATCTTTATGACTTCGCATTTGGCGGGGTTAAATTCGAGAAGCCAATTGCTGGACCAGGTGTCCAGCCTGTCCAGGTCTCTTTGAAGTCCTGTGTGTGTGTGTGTGTGTGCGCTTACCTATTTGTACTCACCTATTTTTGGTTGCAGGGGTCGATTCATAGCCCCTGGCCCCGCCTCTTCACTGATTGCTACTGGGTCCTCTCTCTCTCTCTGCTCCATGAGATTTATCAAACCTCTTAAAACTATGTATGGTTCCCGCCTCCACTACGTCACTTTCTAGGCTATTCCACTGCCTGACAACTCTATGACTTAAGAAATACTTCCTAACATCCCTTTGACTCATCTGAGTCTTCAACTTCCAATTATGACCCCTTGTTTCTGTGTCCCATCTCTGGAACATCCAGTCTTTGTCCACCTTGTCTTTCCGCGCAGTATTTTATATGTCGTTATTATGTCTCCCCTGACCCTCCTGTCCTCCAGTGTCGTCAGGCCGATTTCCCTTAACCTTTCTTCGTAGGACAATCCCCTTAGCTCTGAGTCTAGTCTTGTTGCAAATCTTTGCACTTCCTCTAATTTCTTGACGTGCTTGACCAGGTGTTGATTTCAAACTGGTGCTGCATACTCCAGTATGGGCCTGACGTATGTGGTGTACAGAGCCTTGAACGATTCCTTACTGAGGTATCGGAACGCTATCCTTACGTTTGTCAGACGCCCATATGCTGCAGGAGTTATCT
>NC_091294.1:31782359-31789859 GCF_038502225.1 Cherax quadricarinatus | reverse complement strand
TTATTAAATGTTAATGTACCAACACTCACTGAACACCCACTAACACTCACTGAACACCCACTAACACTCACTGAACACCCACTAACACTCACTGAACACCCACTAACACTCACTGAACACCCACTAACACTCACTGAACACCCACTAACACTCACTGAACACCCACTACACTCACTGAACACCCACTAACACTCACTGAACACCCACTAACACTCACTGAACACCCACTAACACTCACTGAACACCCACTAACACTCACTGAACACCCACTAACACTCACTGAACACACACTAACACTCACTGAACTCCCACTAACACTCACTGAACACGCACTAACACTCACTGAACATGCACTAACACTCACTGAACACCCACTAACACTCACTGAACACCCACTAACACTCACTGAACACCCACTAACACTCACTGAACACACACTAACACTCACTGAACTCCCACTAACACTCACTGAACACGCACTAACACTCACTGAACATGCACTAACACTCACTGAACACCCACTAACACTCACTGAACACCCACTAACACTCGCTGAACACCCAGTAACACTCACTGAACACCCACTAACACTCACTGAACACGCACTACCACTCACTGAACTCCCAATAACACTCACTGAACACGCACTAACACTCACTGAACATGCACTAACACTCACTGAACACCCGCTAACACTCACTGAACACCCACTAACACTCGCTGAACACCCAGTAACACTCACTGAACACCCACTAACACTCACTGAACACGCACTAACACTCACTGAACTCCCACTAACACTCACTGAACACACACTAACACTCACTGAACTCCCACTAACACTCACTGAACACCCACTAACACTCATTGAACACCCACTAACACTCACTGAACACCCACTAACACTCACTGAACACCCACTAACACTCACTGAACTCCCACTAACACTCACTAAACACCCACTAACACTCATTGAACACCCACTAACACTCACTAAACACCCACTAACACTCACTGAACACCCATTAACACTCAATGAACACCCACTAACAGATAATGAACACTCACTAGCAATCAAATAATGAACACTCTCGATAGAATGTCAGAATTAATTAGGCAAGAATTTCATAAAGGCTTAAATACACCGAACATTGAACACTGGAATACTAAACAATGAACAAACAGTTGCAGAAGATGGAGAAACATGGTACAAATACTGAACACTGAAAAAGTCACTAAAAACTGTAGAAAAATCTGAACAAATGCTGAACTTCGAGAGGTTAAACACCGACCGTTGAACGAACATTTAACAATAACTAGAGAAAGTAGTGAACAATGAACACTAAACTGTGATTATTGAACACTAAATAATAAACAATCAACAGTGTATAGTGAACACTGAAGGATGAGAAATGAACACTGAACACTGAAACATGAACACTGTATAATGAAGACTGACCGGTGAACAGTGAACACTGAATCGTGGACAATGAACCGAGAAAACTGAACATTGAACACCGAGCACTGAACACTGAACACTATGTCAGAGTTCACTACTAAAATAGATTTGATACTAATTATTTTTTCCATACCAGTCTAAAGACCAATAATTATTTTTAAGGCGCCGTGAATAATGTAATTTGTGTGTGTGTGTACTCACCTAGTTGTGGTTGCAGGGGTTGAGTTACAGCTCCTGGCCCCTCCTCTTCACTGGTCGCTACTACGTCACCCTTCCTGCTCCATGAGCTTTATCATACCTCTTCTTAAATCTATGTATGGAACCTGCCTCCACTACATCACTTCCCAGACTATTCCACTTCCTGACAACTCTGTGACTGAAGAAATACTTCTTAACATCTCTGTGATTCATCTGTGTCTTTAGATTTCAATTGTGACTTCTTCTTGTTGTCTCCCATCCCTGGAACATCCTGTCACTGTCCACCTTGTCAATTCCTCTCAGTATTTTATATGTCGTTATCATGTCCCCCCTATCTCTCCTGTACCCCAGTGTCGTCAGGTCGATTTCCCTTAACCTCTCCTCGTAGAACATGCCCCTTAGCTCCGGGACTAGTATTGTTGCAAACGTTTGCAATTTCTCTGTTTTTCTTACGTGCTTGGCAAGGTGTAGGTTCTAAACTGGTGTTGCATACTCCAATATAGGCCTGAAATACACGGTGTACAGAGTGCTTAACGATTCCTTATTGAGATGTCGCAATGCTGTTCTTTGGTTTGCTAGGCTCTCATACGCTGCAGCAGTTATTTGATTAATGTGCGCCTCTGGAGATGTGCCCGGTGTTATACTCACCCCAAGATCCTTTTCCTTGAGTGAAGTTTGTAGTTTCTGGCTCCCCTAGACTGTACTCCGTCTACGGTCTTCTTTGTCCTTCCCCGATCTTCATGAATTTGCACTTGGTGGGGTTGAACTCCAGGAGCCAGTTGCTGGAAAGGCCTGCAGCCTGTCCAGATCCCTTTGTAGTTCTACCTGGTCCTCGTCCAATTGAATCTTTCTCGTCAACTTCACATCATCTGCATAAAGGGACACTTCTGAATCTATTCCTTCCATCATGTCAGTCCTAGGACTGAACCCTATGGAACCCCGGTCGTCACTGGCGCCCACTCACTCGCTTCTTCTCGTACCATGACTCTCTGATGACTTCCAGACAGGTATTCCCTGATCCAATGCAGAGCCTTCCCTGTTATACCTGCCTGGTCCTCCAGCTTATGCACTAATCTCTTGTGTGGAACTGTGTAAAAAGCCTTCTTACAGTCCAAGAAAACGAAATCTGCCCACAACTCTCTCTCTTGTCTTACTGCTGTCACCCTGTCATAGAACTCCAGTAGGTCTGTGACACAGGATTTCTCATCCCTAAAACCGTGCTAGTTGTCGTTGATAAGGTCATTCCTTTCCAGGTGCTCCACCACTCTTCTCCTGATAATCTTCTCCATGACTTTGCATACTATACATGTCAGTGACACTGGTCTGAAGTTTAATGCTTCGTGTCTGTCTCTTTTTTTTAAAAAATTGGAACTACGTCTGTTGTCTTCCATACCTCAGGTAGTCGCCTTGTTTCGAGAGATGTGTTGAAGATTGTTGTTAGTGGCACACATAGCGTCTCTGCTCCCTCTCTCAGGACCCGTGGAGAAATATTATGCGACCCCATCGCCTTTGAGGTATCTAGCTCGCTTAGCAGCCTCTTCACTTCTTCCTCGATGTGGTGTGTCTAACACTTGATGGTAGACCGCATCTCTCCGTCTTTCTGGGGTCCAATCTGTCTCCTCTGTGAACACTTCTTTGAATCTCATGTTGAGTTTCTCATATACTTTTGGGTTGTTTTTTGTGATCTCTCCTCCTTCCTTCCTCAGCCTGATTACCTGGTCCTTGACTGTTGTTTTCCTCCTGATGTGGCTGTACAACAGCTCCGGGTCAGATTTGGCTTTCGCTGCTATGTCAGTTTCGTATTGTCTTTGGGACTCTCTTCTTATCTGTGCATATTCGTTTCTAGCTCTACGACTGCTCTCCTTATTCTCTACTTATTGCCTTCTATACTTCTTCCATTCTCTAGCACGCTTGGTTTAGGCCTCTACACCTTTAAGTGAACAAAGGGCTTATCCTAGCCTTCTCATTATTTCTGTTATCCTTGGATACAAACTGCTCCTCAGCTTCCTTGCACATTGTTGTCACATATTCCATCATCTCTTTTACTGACTTCCCTGCCAGTGCTCTGTCTCACTGAACCTCGTACAGGAAATGCTTCATGCCTGTGTAGTCTCCTCTCTTGTAGTTTGGCTTCATTTGTCCTGCCCTTCCTGCTTCCCTCTCCACTTGTAACTTTGCTATGTATTCGAAGCTCAGAGCCATGCGGTCACCGGCCCCGAGGAGTATTTCATATGTGATATCCTCAATATCTACACTACTGAAGGAGAATACTAGGTCCAGTCTCGCTGGTTCGTCCTCTCCTTTCTCTCTGGTAGTGTCCCTTACATGTTGGTACATGAGGTTTTCCAGTACCACCTCCACCATCTTAGCCTTCCACGTTTCTGGGCTCCCATGTGGCTCCAGGTTCTCCCAGTCAACTATCGCTCTGTTACTCTCATCACATTCTTACCTTGGCCTCCTGTTCTGTTGTAGGTTATGCATCACTACAATTACCACCTTGGGGCCTCCAGACTGACATGTTCCTATTATGTAATCTCTTGCTTCTCTTCTGTCTCCTCTTTCCAGCTCGTCAAAATCCCATTGATGTTTGACGAGCAGTGCCACTCCTCAACCCCCAACAGTTATCGTTCCTGTGAGCTTGGTTTCGGTGAGAACCATGATGTTTGGTGAAGCCTCTTTGATTCTTTCGTGCCACTTCCCCCACTTATTTGTTATTCCATCAACGTTGGTGCATAATACCTTCAGTTTCCTCTCCAATACCGTGTTCTGGGGAGTCCATGGGGGTGAACAACCTGGCATTGTGCCGTGGAGTTCTAGAGCATAGTCTGGGGTGGGGGCTGTAAGTGTGGATTGTGGTTTGTGTTGAGATAGAGTGTTTGGCTGTGTGGTTCTGAGGGTGCTTGTTGCTCTACCTGGCTCTGGTTGTCCTCGGCTGTCTCTGTCCTTGTCTCTCTAGCCCCTTTTGTTTGTGTCTTCTCCTACAGCTGCTGTCGTTCTGTTCTCGTTCTGTTGCAGTCTAGGAACACTCACTTGTATGTTGATTCCTGACAACTCTATGACTGAAGAAATACTTCCTGACATCTGTGTGTGTTAGTTTGCTCACATAAATTGTGGTTGCCAAGGTTGAGCCTCAGCTCCTGGCATGAGCCATTTTGTACCTATTTTTAAAACGTGTTGATCCTGCCTCTACCACTTCAGTGCCCGCGTCACTCCACTTCCTGTAAGGCTGAAGAAGAATTTCCTAACATCCCTGTGACTAATCGACGCCTTTAACTTCAAGCTGTGACCTCGTGTACTAATTTCGCACCTCTCGAGCAGTTTATCCCTGTCTGCCCTGAGTATTTTGTATGTGGTTGCCATGTCTCCCCTCGTTCTTCTATCCTCTAATGTCAGGTTCAGTTCCTTTAGTCTCTCTTCATCGCTCATTCAGCTTAGCCTTACTGGTAGTTTTCTTGCATGCCTCTGGACCTTTTTCAGTTTATTGACATGTTTTATCAGGTGTGAGAGTATATGACGGTACAGTATACAATACGATGGGCCTCACATTTGTACACAGAGAGTCGTAAAATATTTTTTATTGATGTTCCTGAGAGATAATTTTAGATTTGCCAAGTGAACACTCGCTGCAAAGATTATTAGGTTAATGTGAGACTCTGACGATAATCCTGTTACTATGCTCACCTCAAGCAAGGTCTTTCTTCAATAAGTGAGGTCTGCAGCCTCTCTTTCCCGGGATCTATATTCATTTTCTGATCTAACCCCTTAACCAATTTTCATAACTTTGCATTTGTTTGGGTTAAATTTCAGTAACGTCTTGTGTGGCCAGACCTGCAGTTTGTCCAGGTCCATTTGTAGCTCTTTCTTGTTTTCATTCATCTTAACTTTACATCATCTGCAAAAAAAAAAAAAGGATACACGACTCTATCTCTTCTGCTATACAATAAACATATTCAAAAAAAGGAGTAAGAGTGGGAATATATAAACTTATGAAACTCCCTTTGATACGATATCCTATTTATGATATTTATTTTTGCTCTTTCATTGTCTCCTTTCCATAAGCTACATTTTGATCCATTGTAATGCATTTATTATTATGCCTGTCTGCATCTCAAGTTTTTATCCAAGTCTCTTGATAGGTACTGTGTCCAGTGTTTTCTTGTAGTAGTGTAAGAATATGTGGACCACTCATCCGTTTCTCTTCTGCCTCATCACTGTTACTTCGTCATAAAATTCCAGCAACTTTGTCAGAGAGGATTTGCTGTCTCAAAACACGTGTTTGTTGTTTTTATATGAAATCGCATCTCTCCAGATGCTCCATCACTCTCCTTCTCGCATGGTATGCATGTCAGTGATGCTGGTCTGTAGTTCAACTCACCCTGTTTGTCTCATTCCTTAAATACTGGTAGGACTGCGATTGCTGTCTTCAAGAGCACTGGCAATTTCCCAGAAACCATTGACTTGCAGATTTTTCATAGTAGTTTACACACTGCTTCCAATCGCAGTCATTGAATCCGCGGTGACACTTTCTCAGATCCTATTGCCGTTGATGTAGCCAACCCACTGAGAAATTTCTTCATCTTTTCCCTGGTGTGTACTCACCTATTTGTACTCACCTATTTGTGGTTGCAGGGGTCGAGTCCTAGCTCCTGGCCCCGCCTCTTCACCGGTTGCTACTAGGCCCTCTCTCCCCCCGCTCCATGAGCTTTATCAAACCTCTTCTTAAAACTGTGTATGGTTCCTGCCTCCACTACGTCATTTTCTAGGCTATTCCACTGCCTTACAACTCTATGACTGAAGAAATACTTCCTACTATCTCTCTGACTCATTTGTGTCTTCAACTTCCAATTGTGGCCTCTTGTTTCTGTGTCCCCTCCCTGGAACATCCTGTCTTTGTCCACCTTGTCTATTCCACGCAGTATTTTATATGTCGTTATCATGTCTCCCCTGACCCTCCTGTCCTCCAGTGTGGTCAGGCCGATTTCCCTTAATCTTTCTTCATAGGACATTCCCCTAGCTCTGGAACTAACCTTGTCGCAAACCTTTGTACTTTCTCTAGTTTCTTGACGTGCTGTGTGTATGTGTGTATGTGTGTATGTGTGTGTGTGAGTGTGTGTGTGTGTGTGTGTGTGTGTGTGTGTGTGTGTGTGTGTGTGTGTGTGTGTGTGTGTGTGTGTGTGTGTGTGTGTGTGTGTGTGTGTATTACGCCCCCTGAATGGGGCGCAATGTTTATAGTGTATATAATGTATATTTGATGTACATTATCTTTCACATAATTTTATATTGCTGATATTTTCATTAATAGCTAAAATGAAAATATCTTGCTTTATATTATTGTTTGACTTATTATATTAGCTATATATGTAGGTAGGATGTAACATATTGCACTTCTCACTGTGCTCGCTGTTGAAGAGTTGTGATTGGCTGTCCGCCATCACAAACTGCTTTGCTAATTACCACTCGTTTGTGCCAGGCTGTACCTTGCTCCTTTGCTGGAGTAACACGGGCGAGTCACTTGATCTCACCTGATGTGAGGCCTGTAGTCAAGAAATCTCTCTCTCTCTCATTCCACAGCTTGTCATCGCTCTACCAGCATTTCTCTCTCTCTCTCCATCTCTCCAGGGATCTCTCTTGTCTCTGGCTGCTTGTTCATTACATAGACTCTGTTTTGGTAGAGTATGGTTTCGCTGGTGAGTCGAAACATACTTCTTGTAACTCTGTGTAACTCTGTTCACAGAGCTTAGCTCAGACTTAGTGATTTTTTGACGTTTTCCTGAGGTTGTGTGTCATAATGGCACTCTACATCAACCCAGATCCCAAGCTAAAGCTTCTGACCTATTTTGTGT
>NC_091294.1:31772359-31777359 GCF_038502225.1 Cherax quadricarinatus | reverse complement strand
GTACTGGGGAGAGGTAGGTGGTACTGGGGAGAGTTAGGTGGTACTGGGGAGAGGTAAGTGGTACTGGGGAGATGTAGGTGGTACTGGGGAGAGGTAAGTGGTACTGGGGAGAGGTAGGTGGTACTGGGGAGAGGTAGGTGGTACTGGGGAGAGGTAGGTGGTACTGGGGAGAGGTAGGTGGTACTGGGGAGAGGTAGGTGGTACTGGGGAGAGGTAGGTGGTACTGGGGAGAGGTAAGTGGTACTGGGGAGAGGTAGGTGGTACTGGGGAGAGGTAAGTGGTACTGGGGAGAGGTAGGTGGTACTGGGAAGTGTAGGTGTTACTGGGGAGAGGTAGGTGTTACAAGGAAATGGTAGGTGGTACTGGGGAGAGGTAGGTGGTACTGGGGAGAGGTAGGTGGTACTGGGGAGAGGTAGGTGGTACTGGGGAGAGGTAGGTGGTACTGGGGAGTGGTAAGTGGTACTGGGGAGAGGTAGGTGGTACTGGGGAGTGGTAGGTGGTACTGGGGAGAGGTAGGTGGTACTGGGGAGTGGTAAGTGGTACTGGGGAGAGGTAGGTGGTACTGGGGAGTGGTAGGTGGTACTGGGGAGAGGTAGGTGGTACTGGGGAGAGGTAGGTGGTACTGGGGAGAGGTAGGTGGTACTGGGGAGAGGTAGGTGGTACTGGGGAGAGGTAAGTGGTACTGGGGAGAGGTAGGTGGTACTGGGGAGAGGTAGGTGGTACTGGGGAGAGGTAGGTGGCACTGGGGAGAGGTAGGTGGTACTGGGAAGTGTAGGTGTTACTGGGGAGAGGTAGGTGTTACAAGGAAATGGTAGGTGGTACTGGGGAGAGGTAGGTGGTACTGGGGAGAGGTAGGTGGTACTGGGGAGAGGTAGATGGTACTGGGGAGAGGTAGGTGTTACTGGGGAGAGGTAGGTGGTACTGAGGAGAGGTAGGTGGTACTGGGGAGAAGTAGGTGGTACTGGGGAGAGATAGGTGGTACTGGGGAGAGGTAGGTGGTACTAGAGAGAGGGAGGTGGTACTAGGGAGTGGTTGGTGGTACTGGGGAGATGTAGGTGGTACTGGGAAGTGGTAGGTGTTACTGGGGAGAAAGTGCTAGCCCTGGGTAATGCTGTCTCAGTGTCACTCCCCGGGGCGCAGAGAGAGAGAGAGAGAGAGAGAGAGAGAGAGAGAGAGAGAGAGAGAGAGAGAGAGAGAGAGAGACAGAGAGAGAGAGAGAGAGAGAGAGAGAGAGAGACAGAGAGAGAGAGAGAGAGAGAGAGAGAGAGAGAGAGAGAGAGAGAGAGAGAGAGAGAGAGAAAGAGAGAGAAAGAGAGAGAGAGAAAAGAGAGAGAGAATCCCACTCTCATTTCTCCTCACTTCTCTTCCATTTCTCCTCTCTTTCCTTTTTCATTTCTCCTCTCTTCCCTCTCTTATTTCCCTTCTCTTCCCTGTCTCACTTCTCCTCTCTTACCTCTCTCATTTCTCTTTTCTTCCCTCCCACATTTCTCTTCTCTTTCCTTTCTCATTTCTCTTGTTCACCCCTCTCATTTCTCTTCTTTTCCCTCTCCCATTTCCTCTCTCATTTCTCCTCTCTTAACTTTCTCATTTCTCCACTCTTCACTCTTTCATTTCTCTCTCTCTCTCTTCCTTACACATACACTGTAGTGCCCAAGGCATTCATACTCTTTCTTTCCTCGTTCCCCTTTGCTCTTCCTCTTTCTCTTCACACACACACACACACACACACACACACTGAGTCTCGACCCCTGCAACCACAAACAGGTGAGTACACACAAACACACATGGAGAAGATAATTATCAGGAGAAGAATGGTGGAGCACCTAGAAAGGAATGAGTTTATCAACGACAACCAGCACGGTTTCAAGGACGGGAAATCCTGTGTCACAAACCTACTGGAGTTCTATGATAGAGTGACATTGGAAAGACAAGAGAGAGAGAGCGGGGTGGGTAGATTGCGTTTTCATGAACTGTAAGAAGGCGTTTGACACATTTCCACACAAGAAATTAGTGCATAAGGAAGAGGACCAGGCAGGTATAACAGGGAAGGCACTGCAATGAATCAGGGAATACCTGTCAGGAAGACAGCAGCGAGCCATAGTACGTGGCGAGGTGTCAGAGTGGGCACCTGTGACGAGCGGGGTTCCACAGAGGTTAGTCGTACGACCGGTGCTGTTTCTGGTATTTGTGAACGACATGACGGAAGGAATAGACTTTGAAGTGTCCTTGTTTGCAGATGATGTGAAGTTGATGAGAAGAATTCAATCGGACTAGGACCAGGAAGAACTACAAAGGGATCTGGACAGGCTGCAGGCCTGGTCCAGCAATTGTCTCCTGGAGTTCAACCCCAACAAGTGTAAAGTCATGAAGATTGGGGAAGGGCAAAGAAGACCGAAGACGGAGTACAGTCTAGGGGGCCAGAGACTACAAACCTCACCCAAGGTAAAGGTTCTTGGGGTGATGATAACACAGGGCACATCTCCTGAGGCACACATTAACTAAATAACTGCTGCAGCATATGAGCGCCTCTCAAACCTAAGAATAGCATTCAGATATCTCAATAAGGAATCGTTCAGGATACTGTGCACTGTGTATGTCAGGCCGATATTGGAGTATGCAGCACTAGTTTGGAAACCACACCTAGCCAAGTATGTAAGGAAATTAGAGAAAGTGCAACGTTATGCAACAAGACTAGTCCCGGAGCTAAGGGGCATGTCATACGAGGAGAGGTTAAGGGAAATCGACCTGACGACACTGGAGGACTGGAGAGCTAGGGGGAGGGGGGGGTTATGATAACGACATATAAAATACTGAGAGGAATCGACAAGTTGGACAGAGACAGGATGCTCCAGATATGGGACACGTCAACAAGGGGTCACAATTAGAAGTTGAAGACTCAGATTAATCACAGGAATGATAGGAAGTATTTCTTCTGTCACAGAGTTGTCAGGAAGTGGAACAGTCTGGGAAGTGATGTAGTGGAAGCAGGATTCATACATAGCTTTAAGAAGAGGTGCGATAAAGCTCATGAAGCAGGAAGAGTGACCTAGTAGCGACCAGTGAAAAGACCAGGCCAGAAGCTGTGAATCGACCACAACTAGGTAAGTACATTAACACACACACACACACAAAAAAAAAAAAAAAAAAAAAAAAGAGGAGACAGAAATGACTCCGGAAAGACGGAGAGGTGGGGCACACCATTAAGTGTTGGACACAATACATACAACCGAGGAAGAAGTGAAGAGGCTGTTAAGCGAGCTAGATACCTCCAAGGCCCTGATGAACTGTTTGCAAGGGTGTTAAAGGAATGTAAAGAGGAACTTAGCATACCTATGGCTAATTTTTTTAACATATCACTACAAACTGGCATAGTGCCTGATAAGTGGAAAATGGCAAATGTAATACCTATTTACAAGGCAGGTGACAGGTCCTTGGCTTCGAACTATAGACCAATAAGCCTTACCTCCATAGTGGGAAAATTTATGAAAACAATAATTGCCGAAGTAATTCGTAGCCATCATGATAGGCATAAATTGATTATTGAATCTCATCACGGTTTTAAAAAGGGGCGTTCCTGTCTTACGAATTTACTAACTTTTTTTCACTAAGGTGTTTGTGGAGGTAGATCATGGTAATGAATATGATATTGAGTACATGGACTTCAGTAAGGCTTTCGACAGTTCCACTTCAGAGGCTGTTGAGGAAACTTGAGGCACACAGAATAGGAGGAGAAATTTTTTCCTGGGTGGAGGCATGACTGGCAAATCGGCAGCAGAGAGTTTGCATAAGTGGGGAGAAATCAGAACGTGGGCACGTCACAAGCGGTGTTCCGCAGGGGTCAGTATTAGGCCGGTTATTGCTCACAATTTACATAAACGAGATAGATGACGGAATAAATAGTGACATAGGTAAATTTGCTGATGACACCAAAATAGGCCGGCCAATTCATTCTAATGAGGACACTAGAGCACTCCAGAATGATTTGAATAGACTGATGCAATGGTCGGAGAATTGGCAGATGCAATTTAATATAGACAAATGCAAAGTGCTAAATGTTGGACAGGAAAATAACCATGCGACATATAAACTAAATAATGTAGATCTTAATACTACTGATTGCGAAAAGGATTTAGGAGTTCTGGTTAGCAGTAATCTAAAACCAAGACAACAGTGCATTAGTATTCGCAATAAAGCTAACAGAATCCTTGGCTCAGCATTTCAGGCAAATTAGGTGAGTGTCCCAGGTTGCGACCCACACCAGTCGACTAACACCCAGGTACCCACTTTACTGATGGAGAACATAGACAACAGGTGCAAAGAAACATGCCCAATGTTTCTACTCTGGCTGGGAATCGAACCCAAGCCCTTGCCGTGTGAAGCGAGAGCGTTAGCCACCAGGCCACCACTAACAATGTACCACTAACAATCTTCAACACATCTATCGAAACAGGGTGACTGCCTGAGGTATGGAAGACAACAAATGTAGTCCCAATTTCTAATAAAGGAGACACACACGAAGCATTAAACTACAGACCAGTGTCACTGATATGTTTCGTATGCAAAGTCATGGAGAAGATTATCAGGAGAAGAGTGGTGGAACACTTAGAAAGGAATGACCTTATCAACGACAACCAGCACGGTTTCAGGGAAGGGAAATCCTGCATCACAAACCTACTGGAGTTCCATGACAGGGTGACAGCAGTAAGACAAGAGAGAGTGAGGGGTGGGTAGATTGCGTTTTCTTGGACTGTATGAAGGCTTTAGACACAGTTCCATACAGGAGATTAGTGCATAAGCTGAAACACCAGGCAGGTATAACAGGGAAGGCACTGCAATGTAGTAGAGGCAGGATCCACACAAAGCTTTAAGAAGAGGTATGATGAAGCTCATGGAGCAGGAAGAGTGACCTAGCAGTAATTAGTGAAGAGGCGGGGAAAGGAGCTGTGACCCTACCACTGTAACCAGAACTAGATGAGTGCAACTAGGTGAGTACACACATG
>NC_091294.1:31764859-31769859 GCF_038502225.1 Cherax quadricarinatus | reverse complement strand
ACGATTAGCTGAAGCAGTAGAACATCCCAACAGGATAAAAACAAAATGGGCTCTCAAAAGGGAGGACGTAAAGGCAAGGGAACCGATGATGGCTGGTCGGAAAAGGAAGAATGGGTAGAACGGCTCAAGAACAAAATGGAACAACAATGGGAGAAAAGGTTAAACGAGCTTTGTAATAACATGTTAGAGCAAATATCTGCAGAGAGCAAGATGTGGGAATCACGAGCTGTAGTAGCTGAGGCAAAGATACAGAGATTGGAGGAAGAAATGGATGTGCTGAAGCAGGATCTAAAGATAAGGTCCGAAAGGAGCAAGATGACTGAAATGGGAACAGCAGGCAGCGAGGGGATTGAAGGAGGGGATGGATCTAAGCAATCTTTTGCAGCAGTAATATCAGGCCATCATGGTGTCTGGGAGATGATTAGGGAAACAGCAAAGGAGATGCTTAAATCAGATCCAGAGATACAGAGGGAAAAGAAATGTGAAGAGGAGAGGGAGAGGCCAATAATTATTCATGGGGTTCAGGAGGCTGAAGGGCAGACCTATGATGAAAGAAAGCATTGGGAGAAAACATCATTGCAATAACAGGAGAGAGGGACATGTCTCAGGTAGAAAATTTTCACAGACTTGGGGGGTATTCGAGGAAAAAAAATCGACCAATCAGATTGACATTCAAGACAGATGTTGCCTATGTGTCTTACCTACCAACCTGTCGGTATTGTATACCATTTTGATATTCATCCTGTCAGACACTGCAACACAATGGCATTTTGGTACAGAAAACACCTTGGACAAACTTTTCAAGTGAGAAATGTTTGATCTGAGAAGGACGTGTCCTCTTAGTGGCTTTCTCACTACTACTACTCTGCACCTCTCCTTCCGACAGTATTTAAGTCTCCGCACTGTCGCTTGATCTTCAGATAGTTCCTGACTATGGAACTGAACGTCTCCAGGCTGAGGGACTGACAACCTCAAATCTACGACTTTAAGGGTGATGGACTGATTACATCGTCTTCACATCTCTAATGTTCCTGCCTACTTTCTGTATTCGACTGAAGAAGCCTACTGTGTAGGCGAAACGTTTCGGAATAAAGTTGCCTAACTGTTGCCTATGTGTCTTACCTACCAAGACAGATGTTGTACGGAACAGGATACTACAACAGAAATCACTGTTAAAGGACTCTCCAGATTATCAAAAAGTGTTCCTCAATCGAGACAGAACACGAAAGGAAAGGGAACAACTGAAAGTGAGAGCAAGACAGAACCAGTGGAAGGAAAGAGAGACAGGACAGGCAACGACAGACAGGAAAACTCAGCCTTTGGGGGAACATCAAACACAAATGCTTACAGAAACTTCTCAACCCCTGTTACCACATATCAACCAAACACAGTAAACAGAAACGAACCTCACTCCATAGCACTAATTCCACAATCACAGCAGCCTCCCATAATATTCTGCCCTGCCTCCCACCCTCCCAGCCTGCACCTTCCTCTTCCATCTTCCAAAATACAGTAATGGAAAGGAAGCTAAAGGTATGGTACACCAATGCAGATGTAATAACAAATAAAAGTGAAGAGTGGCAAGAACGCATCATTGATGCATCACCTGACATTATAGCACTAACAGAGACAAAACTTACAGGGATGATAACAGATGCAATTTTTCTACCTGGATATCAGATTATGAGGAAAGACAGAGAGAGCAGAGGAGGGGGAGGAGTAGCATTGCTCATAAAAAACCAGTGGAGTTTTGAGGAGATGGGAGGAATGGAAAGAAGGGAAACAGACGACTTCATTGTAGGAACACTTCAGACTGGTGGTCCAAAGGTGATGATAGCAGTGATGTATAACCCACCACTTAACAGCAGGAGATCAAGAGAAGAGTATGATGTGCGCAATAGGGCAATGGTGGATACACTAGCTGAAGTGGCCAGGAGGGCTCATATGGGTAGGACAAAATTGCTTATAATGGGGAATTTCAATTATAAAGAGATTGACTGGAAAAACCTAGAGCCACATGGGGGACCAGAAACATGGAGAGCTAAGATGTTGGAGACTGTTGGAGAACTTCATGCATCAAGATGTTAGGAATACAACCAGAGAGAGAGGTGAGGATGTTGCAGCAAGGCTGGATCTCATATTCACCTTGAATAGTTCAGACGTAAGGGATATCACTCACGAAAGACCCCTTGGCGCTAGTGATCATGATGTCCTGAGTTTTGAATATCTTGTTGAGTTAACAGTGGAGAATGCAGCAGCACGAGAACAAAGAGAGAAACTAAACTTCAAAAAAGGGGACTACATAGGAATGAGAAGTTTCCTGCATGAAGTGCAGTGGGAAAGAGAACTAGATGGAAAGACAGTAAATGAAATGATGGAAATAGTGACCACTAAGTGCAGGGAGGCAGAGGAAAGGTTCATACCAAAGGGCAACAGAAAAAATGGTAAGACCAGAGTGAGCCCATGGTTTAATTGGAGGTGTAAAGAGGCCAAAGCCAAGTGTGCTAGAGCATGGAAAATGTATAGAAGGCAAAGGACTCAAGAAAACAAGGAGCTGAGCAGAAGAACCAGAAACGAATATGCAAGGATAAGGAGAGAGACCCAGAGGCAATACGAGAACGACATAGCATCAAAAGCCAAATCTGAACCAAAGTTGTTATACAGTCACATTAGGAGAAAAACAACAGTCAAGGACCAGGTAATCAGGCTGAGGAAAGAAGGAGGGAAGCTGACGAAGAGTGACCAAGAAGTATGTGATGAACTAAACAAAAGATTTAGAGAAGTATTCACAATAGAGTCAGGAATGCTTCCAGCAAACTGTGGAGGTAGGGTGCACCAGCAGGCGCTGGACACAATACACATAACCAAGGTAGAAGTGAAGAAACTGCTAGACGAACTCGATACCTCAAAGGCGGTTGGCCCAGATAACATATCTCCATGGATACTGAGAGAGGGAGCAGAGGAACTGTGTGTGACATTAGCAGCAATCTTCAGTAAATCTATCGAAACAGGGCAGTTGCCTGAGGCGTGGAAGACAGCACATGTAGTTCCAATTTTTAAGAAAGGTGACAGACAGGCAGCATTAAACTACAGACCAGTGTCACTGACTTGTATAGTATGTAAAGTCATGGAAAAGATTATCAGGAGAAAAGTAATGGAACACTTTGAAAAGATTGGGCTCGTACATGACAGTCAGCACGGCTTCAGAGATGGGAAATCCTGTGTCACAAATTTACTTGAGTTCTACGATAAGGTAACAGAAGTAAGACAGGAGAGAGAGGGATGGGTAGATTGCATCTTCTTAGACTGCAAGAAGGCTTTTGACACAGTACCACACAAGAGACTGGTGCAAAAATTAGAGGAGCAGGCAGGAATAAAGGAGAAAGTACTGCAATGGATCAGGGAATACCTGACAGGAAGGAAACAACGTGTGTTGGTACGTGCTGAAGTGTAGGAGTGGGCGAATGTATCGAGTGGGGTTCCACAAGGGTCAGTCCTAGGCCCGGTGTTGTTTCTTGTATACGTGAATGACATGATGGAAGGAATAGATTCAGAAGTGTCACTGTTCGCTGATGATGTGAAACTGATGAGGAGAATACAAGTGGGAGAGGATCAGTTAAGATTACAAGGGGATCTGGGCAAACTACAAGTATGGTCCGACAAATGGCTCCTGGAGTTTAACCCCAGTAAGTGTAAGGTCATGAAGATTGGGGAAGGACACAGAAGACTGCGGACGGAGTACGGGTTAGGAAACCAACAGCTGCAAACGTCAATTAAAGAAAAGGATCTTGGGGTAAGCATTATAACGAACATGTCCCCTGAGGCACACATCAATTAAATAACTGCTGCAGCATATGGGTGATTGGCAAACCTGAGATTGGCATTTAGACATCTGAGTAAGGAGTCATTCACGACATTGTACACAGTGTACATAAGGCCTATACTGGAATATGCAGCGCCAGTATGGAACCCTCACTTAGTCAAACACGTCAATAAATTAGAGAAAGTGCAAAAATTTGCAACACGATTAGTCCCGGAACTGAGGGGTATGTCTTATGAGGAGAGGTTAAGGGAACTCAACCTGATGACACTAGAGGATAGGAGGGATAGAGGGGACATGATAACAACGTATAAAATACTAAGAGGCATTGACAACGTGGAGAAGGATCGAATGATTCAGAGATGGGATACAGAAACACGGAGACACAATTGGAAACTGAAAATCCAGATGAGTCATAGGGATGTTAGGAAGTATTTCTTTACACATACACATACATACACACACACACACACACACACACACACACACACACACACACACACACACACACACACACACACACACACACACATACACATATATACACACGCACACATACGCGCACACACACACACGCACACACACACACACACACACACACACACACATACACACATACACATACATACACACACACACACGTACACACACACACACACACACACACACACACACACACACACACACACACACACACACACACACACACACACACACATACACATACATACACACTCCTTGAATTTAACCCTGCCAAATGCAAAGTCATGAAGATTGGGGAAGGGCAAAGAAGACCGCAGACACAATATAGTTTAGATGGCCAAAGACTGCAAACCTCACTCAAGGAAAAAGATCTGGGGGTGAGTATAACACCGAGCATATCTCCTGAGGCGCACATCAATCAGATAACTGCTGCAGCATACGGGCGCCTGGCAATCCTACGGATAGCGTTCCGATACCTCAGTAAGGATTCGTTTAAGACTCTGTACACCATCTACGTCAGGCCCATACTGGAGTATGCAGGACCAGTTTGGAATCCACACCTAGTCAAGCACGTCAAGAAATTAGAGAAAGTGCAAAGGTTTGCAACAAGACTAGTCCCAGAGCTACGGGGATTGTCCTATGAAGAAAGGTTGAGGGAAATCGGCCTGACGACACTGGAGGCCAGTAGGGTCAGGGG
>NC_091294.1:31754859-31759859 GCF_038502225.1 Cherax quadricarinatus | reverse complement strand
GTGTGTGCCATTAACAAAGATCTTCAACACATCATTTGAAACTGGGCAACTCCCTGAGGTATGGAAGATGGCAAATGTATCCCCAATTTTTAAAAGGGAGGCAGACATGAAGCACTAAACTACAGACCTGTATCACTAACGTGCATAGTATGCATGGTCATGGAGAAGATCGTCAGGAGGAGAATGGTGGAGCACCTGGAAAGAAATAAGTGTATAATTGACAACCAGCATGGTTTCAGGGAAGGAAAATCCTGTGTCACAAACCTACTAGAGTTTTATGACAAGGTGACAGAAGTAAGACAAGAGAGAGAGGGATGGATCGACTGCATTTTTTTGGACTGCAAAAAGGCCTTCGACACAGTTCCTCACAAGAGGTTACTGAAAAAGCTAGAAGATCAGGCACACATAACAGGAAAGGCACTGCAATGGATCAGAGAATACCTGACAGGGAGGCAACAACGAGTCATGGTACGTGACGAGGTGTCAGAGTGGGCGCTTGTGACAAGCGGGGTTCCACAGGGGTCAGTCCTAGGACCTGTGCTGTTCTTGGTATATGTGAACGACATAACGGAAGGGATAGACTCAGAAGTGTCCTTGTTTGCAGATGATGTGAAGTTAATGAGAAGAATCAAATCGGATGAGGATCAGGCAGGACTACAAAGAGACCTGGACAGGCTACAAGCCTGGTCCAGAAACTGGCTCCTTGAGTTTAACCCTGCCAAATGCAAAGTCATGAAGATTGGGGAAGGGCAAAGAAGACCGCAGACACAATATAATTTAGATGGCCAAAGACTGCAAACCTCACTCAAGGAAAAAGATCTGGGGGTGAGTATAACACCGAGCATATCTCCTGAGGCGCACATAAATCAGATAACTGCTGCAGCATACGGGCGCCTGGCAAACCTACGGATAGCGTTCCGATACCTCAATAAGGAGTCGTTCAAGACACTGTATACCATTTACGTCAGGCCCATACTGGAGTATGCAGCACCAGTTTGGAATCCACACCTAGTCAAGCACGTCAGGAAATTAGAGAAAGTGCAAAGGTTTGCAACAAGACTAGTCCCAGAGCTACGGGGATTGTCGTACGAAGAAAGGTTGAGGGAAATCGGCCTGACGACACTGGAGGCCAGGAGGGTCAGGGGAGACATGATAACGACATATAAAATACTGCGCAGAATAGACACGGTGGACAAAGACAGGATGTTCCAGAGATGGGACACATACACAAGAGGTCACAATTGGAAGTTGAAGACTCAGATGAATCAAAGGGATGTTAGGAAGTATTTCTTCAGTCATAGAGTAGTCAAGTCGTGGAATAGTCTAGAAAGTGAAGTAGTGGAGGCGGGAACCATACATAGTTTTAAGGCGAGGTATGATAAAGCTCATGGAGCAGGGAGAGAGAGGACCTAGTAGCAATCAGTGAAGAGGCGGGGCCAGGAGCTATGACTCGACCCCTGCAACCACAAATAGGTGAGTACAAATAGGTGAGTACACACACACACACACACACACACACACACACACACACACACACACACACAGAACAGAACAGCAAGGGCAAGCACACACACAACTATTCTCAGAACCATACAACCTATCACACCATCCCAACACACACTACAATCCATACCCACAGCCTCCACCCAACACAGAGCTATAGAATCCCACAGTATGCCACCAGGTCTCCCACCCTCACAGGCCCCACAAACCACAGTGTTGGAAGGGAAACTGAAGGTATGGTACACAAACGCTGATGGTATAACAAATAAGTGGGAGGAGTGGCATGAAAGAGTCAAAGAGGCATCACCGGACATCATAGCTCTCAAAGAAACCAAGCTTACAGGTATGATAACAGATGCCATCTTTCCAATGGGATACCAAATCCTGAGGAAAGACCGAGGGAACATGGGGAGTGGAGGAGTGGCATTGCTGATCAAAAATCGCTGGAATTTTGATGAGCTGGAGAGAGGAGACAGCGGAGAAGAAAGTGATTACATAGCGGGAACGCTTCGCTCTGGAGGTCCCAAGGTGGTAATAGCAGTGATGTATAACCCACCACAGAACAGCAGGAGGCCAAGGCAAGAGTACGACGAGAGCAATAGAGCGATGGTTGACACACTGGCTAGAGTGGCCAGAAGAGCTCATGCATGCAGGGCAAAGCTCCTGATCATGGGTGACTTTAACCACAAGGAGATCGATTGGGAGAACTTGGACCCACATGGGGGCCAAGATACATGGAGGGCTAAGATGATGGAGGTGGTACTGGAAAACTTCATGTACCAACACGTAAGGGACACTACAAGAGAGAGAGGAGAGGATGAACCAGCAAGGCTAGACTTAGTATTCACCTTGAGTAGTGCAGATATTGAGGACATCACATATGAAAGACCCCTTGGGGCCAGTGACCATGTGGTTTTAAGCTTCGAATACACAGTAGAGCTACAAGTGGAGGGAGAAGCAGGAAGGCCAGGACGAATGAAGCCAAACTACAAGAAAGGGGACTACACAGGAATGAGGAACTTCCTGAACGGGGTTCAGTGGGACAGAGAACTGGCAGGGAAGCCAGTTAATGAGATGATGGAATATGTAGCAACAAAATGCAAGGAGGCTGAGGAGAGGTTTGTACCCAAGGGTAACAGGAATAATGAAAATGCCAGGATGAGCCCATGGTTTACCCAAAGGTGCAGGGAGGCAAAAACCAAGTGTGCTAGGGAATGGAAGAAATATAGAAGGCAAAGGACCCAGGAGAATAAGGAGAGCAGTCGTAGAGCCAGAAACGAATATGCACAGATAAGAATGCAGGCCCAACGACAATATGAAAACGACATAGCAGCGAAAGTCAAATCTGACCCGAAACTGTTGTACAGCCACATCAGGAGGAAAACAACAGTCAAGGACCAGGTAATCAGGCTAAGGAAGGAAGGAGGAGCGACAACAAGAAATGACCGTGAAGTATGTGAGGAACTCAACAAGAGATTCAAAGAAGTGTTCACAGAGGAGACAGAAGGGGCTCCAGAAAGACGGAGAGGTGGGGCACACCACCATGTGCTGGACACAGTGCACACAACCGAGGAAGAAGTGAAGAGGCTTCTGAGTGAGCTAGATACCTCAAAGGCAATGGGGCCAGATAACATCTCCCCATGGGTATTGAGAGAGGGAGCAGAGGCGCTATGTGTACCCCTAACAACAATATTCAATACATCTATTGAAACAGGGAGATTGCCTGAGGCATGGAAGACAGCAAATGTAGTCCCAATCTTTAAAAATGAGACAGACATGAAGCATTAAACTACAGACCAGTGTCACTGACATGTATAGTATGCAAAATCATGGAGAAGATTGTCAGGAGAAGAGTGGTGGAACACCTAGAAAGGAATGATCTCATCAACAGCAGCCAACATGGTTTCAGGGACGGGAAATCCTGTGTCACAAACCTACTGGAGTTCTATGACATGGTGACAGCAGTAAGACAAGAGAGAGAGGGGTGGGTGGATTGCATATTCTTGGACTGCAAGAAGGCGTTTGACACAGTTCCACACAAGTGATTGGTGCAAAAACTGGAGGACCAAGCAGGGATAACAGGGAAGGCACTACAATGGATCAGGGAATACTTGTCAGGAAGACAGCAGCGAGTCATGGTACGTGGCAAGGTGTCAGAGTGGGCACCTGTGACCAGCGAGGTCCCACAGGGGTCAGTCCTAGGACCAGTGCTGTTTCTGGTATTTGTGAACGACATGACGGAAGGAATAGACTCTGAGGTGTCCCTGTTTGCAGATGACGTGAAGTTGATGAGAAGAATTCACTCGATCGAAGACCAGGCAGAACTACAAAGGGATCTGGACAGGCTGCAGACCTGGTCCAGCAGTTGGCTCCTGGAGTTCAATCCCACCAAGTGCAAAGTCATGAAGATTGGGGAAGGGCAAAGAAGACCCCAGACGGAGTACAGTCTAGGGGGCCAGAGACTACAAACCTCACTCAAGGAAAAAGATCTTGGGGTGAGTATAACACCAGGCACATCTGAAGCGCACATCAATCAAATAACTGCTGCAGCATATGGGCGCCTAGCAAACCTCAGAACAGCATTCCGACATCTTAATAAGGAATCGTTCAGGACCCTGTACACCGTGTACGTTAGGCCCATATTGGAGTATGCGGCACCAGTTTGGAACCCACACCTAGCCAAGCACGTAAAGAAACTAGAGAAAGTGCAAAGGTTTGCAACAAGACTAGTCCCAGAGCTAAGAGGTATGTCCTACGAGGAGAGGTTAAGGGAAATCAACCTGACGACACTGGAGGACAGGAGAGATAGGGGGGACATGATAACGACATACAAAATACTGAGAGGAATTGACAAGGAGGACAAAGACAGGATGTTCCAGAGATTGGACACAGTAACAAGGGGACACAGTTGGAAGTTGAAGACACAGATGAATCACAGGGGTGTTAGGAAGTATTTCTTCAGCCACAGAGTAGTCAGTAAGTGGAATAGTTTGGGAAGCGATGTAGTGGAGGCAGGATCCATACATAGCTTTAAGCAGAGGTATGATAAAGCTCACGGTTCAGAGAGAGTGACCTAGTAGCGATCAGTGAAGAGGCGGGGCCATGAGCTCGGACTCGACCCCCGCAACCTCAACTAGGTGAGTACAACTAGGTGAGTACACACATACACACACACACACACACACACACACACACACACGCACACACACACACACACACACACAATCAATCAAATAACTGCTGCAGCATATGGGCGCCTAGCAAACCTCAGAACAGCATTCCGACATCTTAATAAGGAATCGTTCAGGACCCTGTACACCGTGTACGTTAGGCCCATATTGGAGTATGCGGCACCAGTTTGGAACCCACACCTAGCCAAGCACGTAAAGAAACTAGAGAAAGTGCAAAGGTTTGCAACAAGACTAGTCCCAGAGCTAAGAGGTATGTCCTACGAGGAGAGGTTAAGGGAAATCAACCTGACGACACTGGAGGACAGG
>NC_091294.1:31739859-31749859 GCF_038502225.1 Cherax quadricarinatus | reverse complement strand
TGGAGAGTAAACAGTGTACATAACGTGTGGAGAGTAAACAGTGTACGTAACGTGTGGAGAGTAAACAGTGTACTTAACGTGTGGAGAGTAAACAGTGTGCATAACGTGTGGAGAGTAAACAGTGTACTTAACGTGTGGAGAGTAAACAGTGTACTTAACGTGGGGAGAGTAAATAGTGTATTTAACGTGGGGAGACTAAACAGTGTACTTAACGTGTGGAGAGTAAACAGTGTACTTAACGTGGGGAGAGTAAATAGTGTACTTAACGTGTGGAGAGTAAACAGTGTATATAACGTGTGGAGAGTAAACAGTGCACATAACGTGTGGAGAGTAAACAGTGTACATAACGTGTGGAGAGTAAACAGTGTACTTAACGTGGGGAGAGTAAACAGAGTACTTAACGTGGGGAGAGTAAATAGTGTACTTAACGTGTAGAGAGTAAACAGTGTATATAACGTGTGGAGAGTAAACAGTGTACTTAACGTGTGGAGAGTAAACAGTGTACTTAACGTGTGGAGAGTAAACAGTGTACTTAACGTGGGGAGAGTAAACAGTGTACTTAACATGTGGAGAGTAAACAGTGTACTTAACGTGGGGAGAGTAAATAGTGTACTTAACGTGGGGAGACTAAACAGTGTACTTAACGTGGGGAGAGTAAATAGTGTACTTAACGTGGGGAGACTAAACAGTGTACTTAACGTGGGGAGAGTAAATAGTGTACTTAACGTGTAGAGAGTAAACAGTGTACTTAACGTGTGGAGAGTAAACAGTGTACTTAACGTGTGGAGAGTAAACAGTGTACTTAACGTGTGGAGAGTAAACAGTGTACATAACGTGTGGAGAGTAAACAGTGTACTTAACGTGTGGAGAGTAAACAGTGTACATAACGTGTGGAGAGTAAACAGTGTACTTAACGTGTGGAGAGTAAACAGTGTACATAACGTGTGGAGAGTAAACAGTGTACATAACGTGTGGACACTAAACAGTGTACATAACGTGTGGAGAGTAAACAGTGTACATAACGTGTGGACACTAAACAGTGTACATAACGTGTGGACACTAAACAGTGTGGTACACTGTCCAGTAGGTCAGCCCGTGTGGTGCAGTGTCCAGTAGGTCAGCCCGTGTGGTACACTGTCCAGTAGGTCAGCCCGTGTGGTGCACTGTCCAGTAGGTCAGCCCGTGTGGTACACTGTCCAGTAGGTCAGCCGTGTGCTACACTGTCCAGTAGGTCAGCCCGTGTGGTACACTGTCCAGTAGGTCAGCGCGTGTGGTACACTGTCCAGTAGGTCAGCCCGTGTGGTTCACTCTCCAGTAGGTCAGCCCGTGTGGTAAACTGTCCAGTAGGTCAGCCCGTGTGCTACACTGTCCAGTAGGTCAGCCCGTGTGGTACACTGCCCAGTAGGTCAGCCAGTGTGGTACACTGTCCAGTAGGTCAGCCCGTGTGGTACACTGTCCAGTAGGTGAGCCCGTGTGGTGCACTGCCCAGTAGGTCAGCCCGTGTGGTACACTCTCCAGTAGGTCAGCCCGTGTGGTTCACTCTCCAGTAGGTCAGCCCGTGTGGTGCACTCTCCAGTAGGTCAGCCCGTGTGGTACACTGTCCAGTAGGTCAGCCCGTGTGGTACACTGTCCAGTAGGTCAGCCCGTGTGGTACACTGTCCAGTAGGTCAGCCCGTGTGGTGCACTGTCCAGTAGGTCAGCCCGTGTGGTACACTGTCCAGTAGGTCAGCCCGTGTGGTACACTGTCCAGTAGGTCAGCCCGTGTGGTACACTGTCCAGTAGGTCAGCCCGTGTGGTGCACTGCCCAGTAGGTCAGCCCGTGTGGTGCACTGTCCAGTAGGTCAGCCCGTGTGGTACACTGTCCAGTAGGTCAGCCAGTGTTGTGCACTGTCCAGTAGGTCAGCCCGTGTGGTGCACTCTCCAGTAGGTCAGCCCGTGTGGTACACTGCCCAGTAGGTCAGCCCTTATGATACACTGTCCATTAGGTCAGCCCGTGTGGTGCACTCTCCAGTAGGTCAGCCCGTGTGACGCACTGTCCAGTAGGTCAGCCGTGTGGTGCACTGTCCAGTACGTCAGCCCGTGTGGTATACTGTCCAGTAGGTCAGCCCGCGTGGTACACTGTCCAGTAGGTCAGCCCTTGTGGTGCACTCTCCAGTAGGTCAGCCCGTGTGGTGCACTGTCCAGTAGGTCAGCCCGTGTGGTGCACTCTACAGTAGGTCAGCCCGTGTGGTACACTGCCCAGTAGGTCAGCCCTTATGATACACTGTCCAGTTGGTCAGCCCGTGTGCTGCACTCTCCAGTAGGTCAGCCCGTGTGGTGCACTCTCCAGTAGGTCAGCCCTTGTGGCGCACTGTCCAGTAGGTCAGCCGTGTGGTGCACTGTCCAGTAGGTCAGCCCGTGTGGTACACTGTCCAGTAGGTCAGCCCGTGTGGTACACTGTCCAGTAGGTCAGCCGTGTGGTACACTGTCCAGTAGGTCAGCCCATGTGGTGCACTGTCCAGTAGGTCAGCCCGTGTGGTACACTGTCCAGTAGGTCAGCCCGTGTGGTGCACTGTCCAGTAGGTCAGCCCGTGTGGTGCACTGTCCAGTAGGTCAGCCCGTGTGGTGCACTGTCCAGTAGGTCAGCCCGTGTGGTACACTGCCCAGTAGGTCAGCCCGTGTGGTACACTGTCCAATAGCTCAGCCCGTGTGATACACTGCCCAGTAGGTCAGTCGTGTGGTACACTGTCCAGTAGGTCAGCCCGTGTGGTACACTGTCCAGTAGGTCAGCCCGTGTGGTGCACTCTCCAGTAGGTCAGCCCGTGTGGTGCACTCTCCAGTAGGTCAGCCTGTGTGGTACACTGTCCAGTAGGTCAGCCCGTGTGGTACACTGTCCAGTAGGTCAGCCCGTGTGGTGCACTGTCCAGTAGGTCAGCCCGTGTGGTGCACTCTCCAGTAGGTCAGCCCGTGTGGTATAACTGTCCAGTAGGTCAGCCCGTGTGGTGCACTGTCCAGTAGGTCAGCCCGTGTAGTACACTGTCCAGTAGGTCAGCCCGTGTGGTACACTGTCCAGTAGGTCAGCGCGTGTTGTGCACTCTCCAGTAGGTCAGCCCTTGTGGTGCACTCTCCAGTAGGTCAGCCCGTGTGGTACACTGTCCAGTAGGTCAGCCCGTGTGGTGCACTGTCCAGTAGGTCAGCCCGTGTGGTGCACTGTCTAGTAGGTCAGCCCGTGTGGTACACTGTCCAGTAGGTCAGCCCGTGTGGTGCACTGTCCAGTAGGTCAGCCCGTGTAGTACACTGTCCAGTAGGTCAGCCCGTGTGGTACACTGTCCAGTATGTCAGCCCGTGTGGTGCACTGCCCAGTAGGTCAGCCCGTGTGGTGCACTGTCCAGTAGGTCTGCCCGTGTGGTGCACTGTCCAGTAGGTCAGCCCGTGTGGTACACTGTCCAGTAGGTAAGCTCGTGTGGTACACTGTCCAGTAGGTCAGCCCGTGTTGTGCACTGTCCATTATGTCAGCCCGTGTGGTGCACTGTCCAGTAGGTCAGCCCGTATGGTGCACTGTCCAGTAGGTCAGCCCGTGTGGTGCACTGTCTCCAGTAGGTCAGCCCGTGTGGTCCACTGTCCAGTAGGTCAGCCTGTGTGGTGCACTGTCCAGTAGGTGAGCCCGTGTGGTGCACTGTCCAGTAGGTGAGCCCGTGTGGTGCACTACCCAATAGGTCGGCCCGTGTGGCGCACTGTCCAGTAGGTCAGCCCGTGTGGTGCACTCTCCAGTAAGTCAGCCCATGTAGTGCACTCTCCAGTAGGTCAGCCCGTGTGGCGCACTGTCCAGTAGGTCAGCCCGTGTGGTGCACTGTCCAGTAGGTCAGCCCGTGTGGTGCACTGTCCAGTACGTCAGCCCATGTGGTGCACTCTCCAGTAGGTCAGCCCGTGTAGTGCACTGTCCATTAGGTCAGCCCGTGTGGTGCATTGTCCAATAGGTCAGCCCATGTGGTGCACTCTCCAGTAGGTCAGCCTATGTGGTGCCCTCTCCAGTAGGTCAGCCCATGTGGTGCACTCTTCAGTAGGTCAGCCCGTGTGGTGCACTGTCCATTAGGTCAGCCCGTGTGGTGCACTGTCCAGTAGGTCAGCCCGTGTGGTGCACTGTGCAGTAGGTCAGCCCATGTGGTGCACTCTCCAGTAGGTCAGCCCATGTGGTGCACTCTCCAGTAGGTCAGGCCATGTGGTGCGCTCTCCAGTAGGTCAGCCCGTGTGGTGCACTGTCCATTAGGTCAGCCCGTGTGGTGCATTGTCCAGTAGGTCGGCCCATGTGGTGCACTCTCCAGTAGGTCAGCCCATGTGGTGCACTCTCCAGTAGGTCGGCCCATGTGGTGCATTCTCCAGTAGGTCAGCCCGTGTGGTGCACTGTACATTAGGTCAGCCCGTGTGGTGCACTCTCCAGTA
Source organism: Cherax quadricarinatus (assembly GCF_038502225.1). Classification (NCBI taxonomy): domain Eukaryota; kingdom Metazoa; phylum Arthropoda; class Malacostraca; order Decapoda; family Parastacidae; genus Cherax; species Cherax quadricarinatus. The sequence continues at coordinate 31,745,440 of NC_091294.1, read as the reverse complement.
GGTCAGCCCGTATGGTGCACTGTTCAGTAGGTCAGCCCATGTGGTGCATTGTCCAGTAGGTTTGCCCGTGTGGTGCACTGTCCAGTAGGTCGGCCCGTGTGGTGCACTGTCCAGTAGGTCAGCCCATGTGGTACACTGTCCAGTAGGTCAGCCCGTGTGGTACACTGCCCAGTAGGTCAGCCAGTGTGGTGCACTGTCCAGTAGGTCAGCCCGTGTTGTACACTGCCCAGTAGGTCAACCCGTGTGGTGCACTGTTCAGTAGGTCAGCCCGTGTGGTGCACTGTCCAGTAGGTCAGCCGTGTGGTGCACTGTCCAGTAGGTCAGCCTGTGTGGTACACTGTCCAGTAGGCCAGCCTGTGTCGTACACTGTCCAGTAGGTCAGCCCGTGTGGTACACTGCCCAGTAGGTCAGCCGTGTTGTGCACTCTCCAGTAGGTCAGCCCGTGTGGTACACTGTCCAGTAGGTCACCCGTGTGGTGCACTGTCCAGTAGGTCAGCCGTGTGGTGCACTCTCCAGTAGGTCAGCCCATGTGGTACACTGTCCAGTAGGTCAGCCGTGTGGTGCACTCTCCAGTAGGTCAGCCCGTGTGGTACACTGCCCAGTAGGTCAGCCGTGTGGTGCACTCTCCGGTAGGTCAGCCCGTGTGGTACACTGTCCAGTAGGTCAGCCGTGTGGTGCACTGTCCAGTAAGTCAGCCGTGTGGTACACTGTCCAGTAGGTCACCCGTGTGGTGCACTGTCCAGTAGGTCAGCCGTGTGGTGCACTGTCCACTAGCTCAGCCCGTGTGGTACACTGTCCAGTAGGTCAGCCCGTGTGGTACACTGTCCAGTAGGTCAGCCCGTGTGGTGCACTGTCCAGTAGGTCAGCCGTGTGGTGCACTGTCCAGTAGGTCAGCCCGTGTGGTGCACTGTCCAGTAGGTCAGCCCGTGTGGTACACTGCCCAGTAGGTCAGCCGTGTGGTGCACTGTCCAGTAGGTCAGCCCATGTGGTACACTGTCCAGTAGGTCAGCCGTGTGGTGCACTGTCCAGTAGGTCAGCCGTGTGGTGCACTGTCCAGTAGGTCAGCCCGTGTGGTACACTGTCCAGTAGGTCAGCCCGTGTGGTACACTGTCCAGTAGGTCAGCCTGTGTGGTACACTGTCCAGTAGGTCAGCCGTGTGGTGCACTGTTCAGTAGGTCAGCCCGTGTGGTACACTGTCCAGTAGGTCAGCCCGTGTGGTACACTGTCCAGTAGGTCAGCCGTGTGGTGCACTGTCCAGTAGGTCAGCCCGTGTGGTACACTGTCCAGTAGGTCAGCCCGTGTGGTACACTGTCCAGTAGGTCAGCCGTGTGGTGCACTGTCATAAGAACATAAGAACATAAGAAAGGAGGAACACTGCAGGAGGCCTGTTGGCCCATACTAGGCAGGTCCTTTACAATTCATCCCACTAACAAAACATTTGCCCAACCCAATTTTCAATGCCACCCAATAAATAAACTCTGATGTGAAAGTCTCACTCAAATCCAACCCCTCCCACTCATGTACTTATCCAACCTAAATTTGAAACTACCCAAAGTCCCAGCCTCAGTAACCCAACTAGGTAGACTGTTCCACTCATCAACTACCCTATTTCCAAACCAATACTTTCCTATGTCCTTTCTAAATCTAAACTTATCTAATTTAAATCCATTACTGCGGGTTCTCTCTTGGAGAGACATCCTCAAGACCTTATTAATATCTCCTTTATTAATACCTATCTTCCACTTATACACTTCGATCAGGTCTCCCCTCATTCTTCGTCTGACAAGTGAATGTAACTTAAGAGTCTTCAATCTTTCTTCATAAGGAAGATTTCTAATGCTATGTATTAATTTAGTCATCCTACGCTGAATGTTTTCTAACGAATTTATGTCCATTCTGTAATATGGAGACCAGAACTGAGCTGCATAATCTATGTGAGGCCTTACTAATGATGTATAAAGCTGCAGCATGACCTCTGGACTTCTGTTGCTTACACTTCTTGATATAAATCCCAGTAATCTATTTGCCTTATTACGTACGCTTAGGCATTGCTGTCTTGGTTTAAGGTTGCTGCTCACCATAACCCCCAAGTCCTTTTCGCAATCTGTATGGCTAAGTTCTACATCATTTAACTTATAAGTACTAGGGTTATGGGCACTCCCAAGCTTCAGAACCTTGCATTTATCTACATTGAACTGCATCTGCCACTTTTCTGACCAAGAATAGAGTTTGTTTAAATCCTCCTGAAGTTCCATAACATCTACGTTTGAATCAATTATCCTACCTATCTTTGTGTCATCGGCGAATTTGCTCATATCACTAGTAATTCCCTCATCAAGATCATTGATATATATTACAAACAACAACGGGCCCAAGACTGATCCCTGTGGAACGCCACTTGTTACAGATCCCCACTCGGATTTAACCCCATTTATAGACACTCTCTGCTTCCTGTCAGTGAGCCATGACTCGATCCACGAGAGCACTTTTCCCCCAATGCCATGAGCTGCCACTTTCTTTAACAGTCTATGGTGCGGAACTCTATCAAAAGCCTTACTAAAATCTAAGTAAATAATATCAAATTCTTTATCGTGGTCAACAGCCTCAAAAGCTTTACTGAAGAAAGTTAATAAATTAGTTAGACAAGACCGGCCTCTTGTGAATCCATGCTGAGTATCATTAATCAAGCTATGCTTATCGAGATGGCTTCTTATAATCTCAGCTATAATTGACTCTAGTAATTTGCCTACAATTGAGGTCAGGCTTATTGGGCGGTAATTTGACGGTAACGACTTGTCCCCTGTTTTAAAAACAGGAATTACATTAGCCATCTTCCACATATCAGACACTACACCTGTTTGAAGAGATAAATTAAAAATATTAGTTAATGGTTCACAGAGTTCCATTTTGCATTCCTTAAGAACCCTTGAAAAAACCTCATCAGGACCCGGCGACTTATTTTGCTTCAGTCTGTCTATCTGCTTCACAACCATTTCACTAGTGACTGTGATGTTACATAATTTATCTTCTTCAAGCCCACTATAAAAATTAATTACTGGAATATTGTTAGTGTCTTCCTGTGTAAAAACTGAGAGAAAATAATTATTAAAAATCGAGCACATTTCATTCTCTTTGTCAGTAAGGTGCCCATAGTTATTTTTAAGGGGACCTATCTTATCTCTAACTTTTGTTCTATAGACCTGGAAAAAACTTTTTGGGTTAGTTTTAGAATCTCTAGCAACTTTAATTTCATAGTCCCTTTTAGCTTTTCTTATCCCCTTTTTAATGTCCCTCTTAATGTCAATATACTGATTCATAAGATGACCCTCACCTCTTTTGATACTCCTATAAATTCCTTTCTTATGCCCTAGTAGATATTTGAGCCTATTATTCATCCATTTTGGGTCATTTCTATTTGATCTAATTTCTTTATATGGGATAAACGTTCTTTGAGCAGCATGTATAGTGTTCAGAAAACTGTCATCTTGATAGCTCACTTCGTTACCCCAGTCAACAGATGATAAGTGTTCTCTAAGCCCATCGTAATCTGCTAAGCGAAAATCTGGGACTGTTTCTGAGTTATCGCTACTATCGTACTTCCATTCAATGCTAAATGTAATTGATTTGTGGTCGCTAGCACCCAGTTCCTCTGAAATTTCTAAATTATTAACAAGGGATTCATTGTTTGCCATAACTAAGTCAAGCAGGTTATTTCCCCTTGCAGGTTCTGTCACAAACTTCTTCAAAAAACAATCCTGAACTACTTCTAAGAAGTCGTACGATTCTAAATTCCCAGTCAAGAAATTCCAATCAATATGACTAAAGTTAAAGTCTCCTAGAATTACTACATTATCGTGCCTTGTGGCCTTAAGAATTTCCTCCCATAGTAGTCTCCCTTGGTCCCTATCTAAGTTTGGGGGACGGTATATCACTCCTAAAATCAGTTTTTCATGCCCCTCTGAAAATTCTATCCAAACAGACTATGTATGTGTTACTTCAGACTTAATACCCGTTTTTATGCAACAGTTCAAGCGATCTCGGACATACAATGCCACCCCACCCCCCTTCCCGATACTTCTATCTACTTGGAACAATATAAAACCCTGAATATGACATTCCGCAGGCATGTCCCGACTTTTTGAATTAAACCACGTCTCAGTTAAGGCAAATACATCAATGTTACCTGCACTAGCAACTAATCTCAACTCGTCCATCTTATTCCTAGCACTTCGGCAATTAGCATAATAAACATTGAAAGACTCTCCTTTCTCTTTACCCTTCCTGCTCATTTCTGTTTTTCTACTAAACCTATTACTGTTCTTATCACCCAAAGTCCCTGGCTTTTCAATATCTACCTCGTTCTGCTTATTACTAGTTCCCCTAGAACTCGTAATATTACTACACTGGGACTTCACTGTTTTCCTGCCAAAACCCATACCACTAACTATTCCTAGTTTAAAGTCCTAACTGCTCCCTCCACTGCAGTTGCCAGTGCTACCACCCCAGACCTAGATAAGTGAACCCCATCCCTGGCATACATGTCATTTCTGCCATAGAATTGGTCCCAGTTGTCAATGAATGTTACCGCATTTTCCTTACAGTATTTGTCCAGCCAGCAATTGACACCAATTGCCCTGGACAACCATTCATTTCCACTCCTCTCCTTGGCAAAATACCACATATGACAGGGTTCCCACCCTTACTCCTAATTATTTCTATTGCTGACCTATACCTGCTAATCAGGTCTTCACTCCTACGTCTGCCAACATCGTTGCCTCCAGCACTGAGACATAATAGGATTGCTCCCATTACCTCTCATGATGTCATCCAGATGGCTAACAATATCCTCCATCCCAGCCCCAGGAAAGCAAACTCTCTGTCTCCTACTCCTGTCCTTCAAGCAGAACGCCCTATTCATATACCTAACTTGGCTATCCCCAACAACAACAATATTCTTACCTTCCTTGGTGTCGTTCGTCGTGATGTTCCCAGTAGTTGACTCACATTCGTCGGGTAGCACTGAGAATGTATTAGATGTTTCCACAACAGTTTCCACGGCAGTCTCTTTCTTCTTCATCGTTTCTACCTTTCCATTCGTCTTCTTGATCGTCAACTTCGTTCCCTGCTGTCCAGCCACTGACCAGTTTCCCTTCTTGACCTGAGGACTCAAAACAGGAGGACTACTACGAATCTTCTTGTTTTCCTCGGTCAGTCGCCGAATCTCCATCTTCGCCAACCTCAATTCTTCCTTAAGCTGTTGGTAAAGTTGCTCGATGGAGGGCATCTTGCTTCAATTCGTAGAGAGCGCGCAAACAGGTCAGCCGTGTAGTACACTGTCCAGTAGGTCAGCCCGTGTGGTACACTGTCCAGTATGTCAGCCGTGTGGTACACTGCCCAGTAGGTCAGCCGTGTGGTGCACTCTCCAGTAGGTCAGCCCGTGTGGTGCACTCTCCAGTAGGTCAGCCCGTGTGGTACACTGTCCAGTATGTCAGCCGTGTGGTGCACTGTCCAGTAGGTCAGCCGTGTGGTGCACTGTCCAGTAGGTCAGCCCGTGTGGTACACTGTCCAGTAGGTCAACCCG
>NC_091294.1:31714859-31737359 GCF_038502225.1 Cherax quadricarinatus | reverse complement strand
GTGCGTGTGTCTGTGTGTGTGTGTATGTATGTGTGTGTGTCACTGCACTGTTACTCTAAATCACTGCACTGTAACTACACTGTAATTAGAAATCATTCCACTGTAACACTTAATAACTGCGCTGTAACTCTAAATCACTACAGTGAAACTGTAAATCAGTGCACTGTGACCCTCGTCTCTAAGAAACTCCCAACAGCACATTCTCTGAGCCTGGAGAAACACCAACATTCTGACTTTCACACAAATATATGTTCACACTTGGACACCTGCTGAGGAACACTTACCTGCGTTGTGCACAGAGAGAAACACTAGACACCTGCCGAACAAAACACTACATGTGACGCTGGAACGTATTCACATTCAACAGATGACGCTGAAACACACTCACGCTCATCAGGTGACGACGCTGACGCATTATACCGACGCAACACCGATGCAACACCGACGCTCAGACACCAACGTGCAACAGATGACGCTGAAACACACTCACGCTCATCAGGTGACGACGCTGACGCATTATACCGACGCAACACCGATGCAACACCGACGCTCAGACACCAACGTGCCAGCAGCACCAGCCACACGACTCGCATAACGCCAACAATAATTAAACGTATTCTGACGCCCGGCGTAACCCAATATTTCCCATGCGATTTTTGCCTCTACTAGTTTTTGTCCCCGCGTACTTGCTTAATTAATTATTCTGTCTTTTGAATCCCCAATTAACAACACGAGAAGGGTTTCTCACCCTCCTTGATGTTCAACGCAGCCCCAGAAAAAAAATATGTTTGCATTACTAGCGACAACAATGTGGAGTGTGGGGAACTGATAATGTTAGGCTGCCGCCTCCACTGTTGGCATGGTTCTCTAAAATTTTTCTTACTCTTACAACGAGAATCAAAGGATCGCCGTTGTTATTTACTAAAGTTATTGCTGAGATTGATTGATTGAATATTATTATTATAGTTATTATTATTATTATTATTATTATTATTATTATTATTATTATTATTATTATTATTATTATTATTATTATTATTATTATTATTATTATTATTATTATTATTATTATTATTATTAATTATTATTGTTATTACTCTTATTATTATTGTTATTACTCTTATTATTATTATTATTGGATTATTAACGGAAAAAGGCACTAAACCCGAAAAAGTCAATACAGGCTTTGGAGAACAGGAGATAATCAGGTTTGATCCCCTGGAGGGAAGGGCAGCTTCAATTCCTGGGATGAAGAATCCAGCATTGATGAAATTAACCCATTATTATACAATACCTCAAGACAATTTACATTTTTCTTAAACATTCTCTTTCGGTCGAAATAATCCTACTCATTTCTACAACATTGCAAGCTCCTAATGATGTGTTGATTGCAACATGAAAGGCCTAGAGCTATCACTCAACTTCTTCCGTGGTTGTTTTGCATCTTGAATCCTCGTTTGGGACTTTTTGCATATATATATGTATATGTATATATATATATATATATATATATATATATATATATATATATATATATATATATATATATATATATATATATATATATATATATATATATATATATATATATATATATATATATATATATATATATATATATATATATATATATATATATATATACAAAGAATCCTGAGTGGAAAAATACCTTTATAATATAGGATTAGAGTTCAAATTGCAATTGTGATGACAGCTTTTCTGAATGATTAAAAAACAATGTGCAACAAATAGATAATGGAATTGGAACTTTTGTTGTACACTAATTCTGGAGATTATGACGTTCACCCGTGTCCATGTAAAAGAATATTGTTGAATGATTGTTGCAATATCAAAAGTATGGTTGAATGTTGGGAGAATTTGATGAATATGATTGAATTTGGGGGGAGGGAGAAGAATTTGAAGAATTAATTTAAATGCTGGGCATTGAGAGAATATCGGTGGGAACTATGACAATCTGGGCGAATGTTTGGGAATTTTGAACAAGTGGGTTAAATATTATCAGTTTGGAGAATTAATCTGAATGTTGGTAAGTTGAAGAATTTGGTTGAATAATTGACCATGAGAAAGTGTAGATGTGTGTTTTCACGCAGATGAATATGTTAAATATTTAAGCATAAGGAAAATGGGCCTATAACAGAAAATGAGAGAATGTTCGGGAATTAAAGAAAATGGGTGAATGTTCGGGCATTAAAGAAAATGGGTGAATGTTCGGGCATTAAAGAAAATGGGTGAATGTTCGGGCATTAAAGAAAATGGGTGAATGTTCGGATTTAAAAGAAAATGGGTGAATGTTCGGATTTAAGAGAAAAATGGGTGAATGTTCAGGCATTAAAGGAAATGGGCTAATATGCTGGCATTAGATAAAATGTGTGAATTTTCGGAAATCAAAGAAAATGGGTGACAATTCGGGCATCAAAGAAAATGGGTGAATATTCGGATTTCAAAGAAAATGGGTGAATATTCGGATTTCAAAGAAAATGGGTGAATACTCATATAGAAATAAATAAATGTTGGGGGAAGTAATCGAGAACGTCCACGCTGCTCCGAAATCCCAAAAACGTTCGTTTTTATATAATTATTTTTTTTATGCCACTTTAGGAAGGTGAGACAATGAAAGTTAGATATATTATAAGCCCTTTTATGTTTCAGTAAAATGTCCCACAGTCCCGTGCTCTAGTCTGGTGTCCCAAAGTTCTAATAAGGTCTCAAAGTTCTAGATTTTAATAAGGTGTCCCAAAGTTCTAATAAGGTGTCCCAAAGTTCTAGATTTTAATAAGGTGTCCCAAAGTTCTAATAAGGTGTCCCAAAGTTCTAGATTTTAATAAGTTGTCCCAAAGTTCTAATAAGATGTCCCAAAGTTCTAGATTTGAATAAAGTGTCCCAAAGTTCTAATAAGGTGTCCCAAAGTTCTAGATTTTAATAAGGTGTCCCAAAGTTCTAATAAGGTGTCCCAAAGTTCTAGATTTTAATAAGGTGTCCCAAAGTTCTAAATTTTAATAAGGTGTCCCAAAGTTCTAAATTTTAATAAGGTGTCCCAAAGTTCTAATAATGTGTCCCAAAGTTCTAGATTTTAATAAGGTGTCCCAAAGTTCTAGATTTTAATAAGGTGTCCCAAAGTTCTAGATTTTAATAAGGTGTCCCAAAGTTCTAAATTTTAATAAGGTGTCCCAAAGTTCTAAATTTTAATAAGGTGTCACAAAGTTCTAATAAGGTGTCCCAAAGTTCTAGATTTTAATAAAGTGTCCCAAAGTTCTAATAAGGTCTCAAAGTTCTAGGTTTGAATAAGGCGCTCCGAAATTCTAGGTTTTATGAAAAGTTGTCAGTAACTCACCCATCTGAAAGCGCCTGTGCCTCTTCTCTTTACCGATATCTCAAAGTATCTCCTACATCGTGACCATATCTCCTCTGAGTCTTCGTGTGTGTGTGTGTGTGTGTGTGTGTGTGTGTGTACCTGTGTGTGTGTGTGTGTGTACTCACCTAGTTGAGGTTGCAGGGGTCGAGTCCTAGCTCCTGGCCCCGAGTGTGTGTGTGTGTGTACTTGCATTGAAGCTGATTGTATGTGTGCTACCTCCCTTCTCATCTTTCTCTCTCTCTCTCTCTCTCTCTCTCTCTCTCTCTCTCTCTCTCTCTCTCTCTCTCTCTCTCTCTCTCTCTCTCTCTCTCTCTCTCTCTCTCTCTCTCTCTCACTCTCTCTCTCATGTGAATACCTCCAAGTGATCATCACATTTAAATTCATTTCTATCTCAAAAAACAAAACAAAAAATAGTGCAAAAAAAATAAACTATATTTGGGGGGACTGACCGATATTGTTTCAAAACGCAGATAACCGGTGTGGGATTTTGGAAGTCAATAATAATAAAAGTATGTGGGACTAAAATGGTGGGAAAAAACGACTTATTTTTTTCAGAGAGTTGGAAGATTATTAATATGGCCAGTGGTTCTCTCTCTCTCTCTCTCTCTCTCTCTCTCTCTCTCTCTCTCTCTCTCTCTCTCTATCTATCTATCTATCTATCTATCTATCTATCTATCTCTCTCTCTATCCCTCTCTCTCTTGTGGAGACTCGAACCTAAGTCTTTTAATCGTGGCCAAGGCATGGCTTTCCTTATGCTGCCTACCTACACTGCACCTTCCCACACTGTGCCTACCCACACTGTACCTACCCACACTGTACCTATCCACACTGTACCTACCCACACTGTACCTACCCATGCTGTGCCTACCCACACTGTACCTACCCACACTGTAAGTTCCCACACTGTACCTACCCGCCTACCCACACTGTGCCTAGCAACACTGTATCTACCTTCACTATGCCTACCTACACTATGCCTACCCACACTGTACCTTCCCACACTGTACCTACCCACACTGTACCTTCCCACGCTGTACCTCCCCACACTGTACCTACCCACACTGTACCTTCCCACACTGTACCTACCCACACTGTACCTTCCCACACTGTACCTCCCCACACTGTACCTACCCACACTGTACCTTCCCACACTGTACCTACCCACACTGTACCTTCCCACACTGTACCTCCCCACACTGCACCTACCCACACTGTACCTTCCCACACTGTACCTACCCACACTGTACCTTCCCACACTGTACCTCCCCACACTGTACCTACCCACACTGTACCTCCCCACACTGTACCTGCCCACACTGTACCTTCCCACACTATACCTACCCACACTGTACCTTCCCACACTGTACCACCCCACATTGTACCTACCCACACTGTACCTTCGCACATTATACCTACGCACACAGTTTCTACAAACACTGCACCATCCCACACTGTAGCTACCCACACTGTACCTACCCACACTATACTTACCCACACTATGCCTACCCAAGCTGTACCTACCCACACTATACCTACCCACACTGTACTTTCCCACATTGTACCTACCCACCTACCCAAACTGTGCTTGCTCGCACTGTGCCTACCCACATTATACCTACCCACACTGTTCCTGCCCGCACTATACTTGCCCACACCGTGCCTACCTACACTGTGCTTACTCGCACTGTGCCTACCCACACTGTACCTACCCACACTGTTCCTACCCACACTATACCTACCCACACTGTACCTACCCACACTGTACCTATCCACACTGTTCCTACCCACACTGTGCCTACCACACTGTTCCTACCCACAGTGTGCCTACCCACACTGTTCCTACCCACACTGTACCTACCCACACTGTTCCTACCACACTGTGCCCACTCACACTGTTCCTACCCACACTGTACCTACCCACACTCTACCTATCCACACTGTACCTACCCACATTGTACCTACCCATGCTGTGCCTGCCCACACTGTACCTACCCACACTGTAAGTTCCCACACTGTACCTACCCACCTACCCACACTGTGCCTAGCAACACTGTATCTACCCTCACTATACCTACCTACACTATGCTTACCCACACTGTACCTTCCCACACTGTACCTACCCACACTGTACCTTCCCACGCTGTACCTCCCAACAATGTATCTACCCACACTGTACCTTCCCACACTGTACCTCCCCACACTGTACCTACCCACACTGTACCTTCCCACACTGTACCCCCCACACTGTACCTACCCACACTGTACCTTCCCACACTGTACCTACCCACACTGTACCTTCCCACACTGTTCCTCCCCACACTGTACCTAACCACACTGTACCTCCCCACACTGTACCTACCCACACTGTACCTTCCCACACTATACCTACCCACACTGTACCTTCCCACACTGTACCTCCCCACACTGTACCTACCCACACTGTGCCTTCCCACACTATACCTACGCACACTGTCCCTACAAACACTGCACCAACCCACACTATACATACCCACACTGTACTTTCCCACACTGTACCTACCCACACTGTACCTTCCCACGCTGTACCTCCCAACACTGTACCTACCCACACTGTACCTACCCACACTGTACCTTCCCACACTGTACCTCCCCACACTGTACCTACCCACACTGTACCTTCCCACAGTGTACCTACCCACACTGTACCTTCCCACACCATTCCTCCCCACACTGTACCTAACCACACTGTGCCTCCCCACACTGTACCTACCCACACTGTACCTTCCCACACTATACCTACCCACACTGTACCTTCCCACACTGTACCTCCCCACACTGTACCTACCCACACTGTACCTTCCCACACTATACCTACGCACACTGTTCCTACAAACACTGCACCAACCCACACTGTACCTACCCACACTGTACCTACCCACACTGTTCCTACCCACACTATACTTACTCACACTATGGCTACCAAAGCTGTACCTACCCACACTATACCTACCCACACTGTACTTTCCCACACTGTACCTACCCACACTATGCCTACCCGCACTCTTCCTACCCACACTGTACTTTCCCACATTGTACCTACCCACCTACCCAAACTGTGCTTGCTCGCACTGTGCCTACCCACATTATACCTACCCACACTGTTCCTGCCCGCACTATACTTACCCACACCGTGCCTACCCACACTGTACCTACCCACACTGTTCCTACCCACACTGTACCTACCCACACTGTACCTACCCACACTGTACCTACCCACACTGTTCCTACCCACACTGTGCCTACCCACACTGTTCCTACCCACACTGCGCCTACCCACAATGTTCCTACCCACACTGTACCTACCCACACTGTTTCTACCCACACTGTGCCTACCCACACTGTTCCTACCCACACTGTACCTACCCACACTGTACCTACCCACAATGTACCTACCCACACTATTCCTACCCACACTGTGCCTACCCACACTGTACCTACCCACACTGTTCCTACCCACACTGTACATGCCCAAACTGTTCCTACCCCCACTTTACCTACCCACACTGTACCTACCCACACTGTACCTTCCCACACTGTTCCTACCCACACTATACTTACCCACACTGTACCTACCCACACTGTACCTACCCACACTGTACCTACCCACACTGTACCTACCCACACTGTACCTACCCACACTGTACCTACCCACACTGTACCTACCCACACTGTACCTACCCACACTGTACCTACCCACACTGTACCTACCCACACTGTACCTACCCACACTGTACCTACCCACACTATACTTACCCACGTTGTGCCTACCTACAGATGCTTCTGTATACAGTGGAGATTTTTTTTTTTGTAAAATCGATTGAGATTCGTGCACCTAAAATTGAATTGTTCGTTAAAAGGACTTAGTAGTGTGTGATAAATGGTTTAGAAAAACCATTTACCGTAGTATTGGATGTTCGATTTTGGATGATTTATTTTTAATGGCATTTATGCAGAAAATCACCCTGTAAGGAGAAGCTTTATAAGCTTTATAAAAGATTTTATAAAAGGTTTATAAAAGGCTTTATATTGTTCCCTCTGGCAAACATGTCTGAGACGTGTTGTAGTAAATATTGTAAACAATGACGCGAGAATTATCAGTCAGATGTTATGTAAGTTACTCTTTATAATTTGATGTCAAGGCGAAGACGTGATTCTTCAGAAGTGGGTGTAAATGGTCGAAACTTCCAGAAGTGGGTGTAAATGGTCGAAACTTCCAGAAGTGTGTGTAAATGGTTGAAACTGCCAGAAGTGGGTGTAAATGGTTGAAACTTCCAGAAGTGGGTGTAAATGGTCGAAACTGCCAGAAGTGGGTGTAAATGGTCGAAACTTCCAGAAGTGGGTGTAAATGGTTGAAACTGCCAGAAGTGGGTGTAAATGGTCGAAACTTCCAGAAGTGGGTGTAAATGGTTGAAACTGCCAGAAGTGGGTGTAAATGGTCGAAACTTCCAGAAGTGTTTGTAAATGGTTGAAACTGCCAGAAGTGGGTGTAAATGGTCGAAACTGCCAGAAGTGGGTGTAAATGGTCGAAACTGCCAGAAGTGGGTGTAAATGGTCGAAACTGCCAGAAGTGGGTGTAAATGGTCGAAACTTCCAGAAGTGGGTGTAAATGGTCGAAACTTCCAGAAGTGGGTGTAAATGGTCGAAACTTCCAGAAGTGGGTGTAAATGGTCGAAACTTCCAGAAGTGGGTGTAAATGGTCGAAACTTCCAGAAGTGGGTGTAAATGGTCGAAACTTCCAGAAGTGCGTGTAAATGGTTGAAACTTCCAGAAGTGGGTGTAAATGGTTGAAACTGCCAGAAGTGGGTGTAAATGGTTGAAACTGCCAGAAGTGGGTGTAAATGGTCGAAACTGCCAGAAGTGGGTGTAAATGGTCGAAACTGCCAGAAGTGGGTGTAAATGGTAGAAGTGGGTATAAATGGTCGAAACTTCCAGAAGTGGGTGTAAATGGTTGAAACTGCCAGAAGTGGGTGTAAATGGTCGAAACTTCCAGAAGTGGGTGTAAATGGTTGAAACTGCCAGAAGTGGGTGTAAATGGTTGAAACTTCCAGAAGTGGGTGTAAATGGTCGAAACTTCCAGAAGTGGGTGTAAATGGTCGAAACTGCCAGAAGTGGGTGTAAATGGTCGAAACTGCCAGAAGTGGGTGTAAATGGTTGAAACTGCCAGAAGTGGGTGTAAATGGTCGAAACTGCCAGAAGTGGGTGTAAATGGTTGAAACGGCCAGAAGTGGGTGTAAATGGTCGAAACTGACAGAAGTGGGTGTAAATGGTTGAAACTGCCAGAAGTGGGTATAAATGGTCGAAACTGCCAGAAGTGGGTGTAAATGGTCGAAACTGCCAGAAGTGGGTGTAAATGGTCGAAACTGCCAGAAGTGGGTATAAATGGTCGAAACTGCCAGAAGTGGGTGTAAATGGTCGAAACTGCCAGAAGTGGGTATAAATGGTCGAAACTGCCAGAAGTGGGTGTAAATGGTCGAAACTGCCAGAAGTGGGTATAAATGGTCGAAACTGCCAGAAGTGGGTATAAATGGTCGAAACTGCCAGAAGTGGGTGTAAATGGTTGAAACTGCCAGAAGTGGGTGTAAATGGTCGAAACTGCCAGAAGTGGGTGTAAATGGTCGAAACTGCCAGAAGTGGGTGTAAATGGTCGAAACTGCCAGAAGTGGGTGTAAATGGTCGAAACTGCCAGAAGTGGGTGTAAATGGTCGAAACTGCCAGAAGTGGGTGTAAATGGTCGAAACTGCCAGAAGTGGGTGTAAATGGTCGAAACTGCCAGAAGTGGGTGTAAATGGTCGAAACTGCCAGAAGTGGGTATAAATGGTCGAAACTGCCAGAAGTGGGTGTAAATGGTCGAAACTGCCAGAAGTGGGTATAAATGGTCGAAACTGCCAGAAGTGGGTATAAATGGTCGAAACTGCCAGAAGTGGGTGTAAATGGTCGAAACTGCCAGAAGTGGGTATAAATGGTTCAAACTGCCAGAAGTGGGTGTAAATGGTCGAAACTTGCAGAAGTGGGTGTAAATGGTCGAAACTTGCAGAAGTGGGTGTAAATGGTCGAAACTGCCAGAAGTGGGTATAAATGGTCGAAACTGCCAGAAGTGGGTATAAATGGTTGAAACTGCCAGAAGTGGGTGTAAATGGTCGAAACTTGCAGAAGTGGGTGTAAATGGTCGAAACTGCCAGAAGTGGGTGTAAATGGTCGAAACTGCCAGAAGTGGGTGTAAATGGTCGAAACTGCCAGAAGTGGGTATAAATGGTCGAAACTGCCAGAAGTGGGTGTAAATGGTCGAAACTGCCAGAAGTGGGTGTAAATGGTCGAAACTGCCAGAAGTGGGTGTAAATGGTCGAAACTGCCAGAAGTGGGTATAAATGGTTGAAACTGCCAGAAGTGGGTGTAAATGGTCGAAACTGCCAGAAGTGGGTGTAAATGGTCGAAACTGCCAGAAGTGGGTATAAATGGTCGAAACTGCCAGAAGTGGGTATAAATGGTCGAAACTGCCAGAAGTGGGTATAAATGGTCGAAACTGCCAGAAGTGGGTATAAATGGTCGAAACTGCCAGAAGTGGGTGTAAATGGCCGAAACTGCCAGAAGTGGGTGGTTGGAACTGCCAGAAGTGGGTTTAAATGGTCGAACCTGCCAGAAGTGGGTGTAAATGGTCGAAACTGCCAGAAGTGGGTATAAATGGTCGAAACTGCCAGAAGTGGGTATAAATGGTCGAAACTGCCAGAAGTGTTTATAAATGGTTGAAACTGGTGGGTGTAAATGGTCGAAACTGCCAGAAGTGGGTTTGCCAGAAGTGGGTATAAATGGTCGAAACTGCCAGAAGTGGGTGTAAATGGTCGAAACTGCCAGAAATGGGTGTAAATGGTCGAAACTGCCAGAAGTGGGTATAAATGGTCGAAACTGCCAGAAGTGGGTATAAATGGTGGGTGTAAATGGTCGAAACTGCCAGAAGTGGGTGTAAATGGTCGAAACTACCAGAAGTGGTTGTAAATGGTCGAAACTGCCAGAAGTGGGTGTAAATGTAAATGGTCGAAACTGCCAGAAGTGGGTGTAAATGGTCGAAACTGAAAGTGGGTATAAATGGTCGAAACTTCCAGAAGTGGGTGTAAATGGTCTGCCAGAAGTGGGTATAAATGGTGGGTATAAATGGTCGAAACTGAAACTGCCAGAAGTGGGTATAAATGGTCGAAACTGCCAGAAGTGGGTGTAAATGGTCGAAACTGCCAGAAGTGGGTATAAATGGTCGAAACTGCCAGAAGTGGGTGTAAATGGTCGAAACTGCCAGAAGTGGGTGTAAATGGTTGAAACTGCCAGAAGTGGGTATAAATGGTCGAAACTGCCAGAAGTGGGTATAAATGGTCGAAACTGCCAGAAGTGGGTGTAAATGGTCGAAACTGCCAGAAGTGGGTATAAATGGTCGAAACTGCCAGAAGTGGGTATAAATGGTCGAAACTGCCAGAAGTGGGTGTAAATGGTCGAAACTGCCAGAAGTGGGTGTAAATGGTCGAAACTGCCAGAAGTGGGTATAAATGGTTGAAACTGCCAGAAGTGGGTATAAATGGTTGAAAGTGCCAGAAGTGGGTGTAAATGGTCGAAACTGCCAGAAGTGTGTGTAAATGGTCGAAACTGCCAGAAGTGGGCATAAATGGTGGACACTGCCAGAAGTGGGTATAAATGGTCGAAACTGCCAGAAGTGGGTATAAATGGTCGAAACTTCCAGAAGTGGGTGTAAATGGCCGAAACTGCCAGAAGTGGGTGTAAATGGTCGAAACTGCCAGAAGTGGGTGTAAATGGTCGAAACTGCCAGAAGTGGGTGTAAATGGTCGAAACTGCCAGAAGTGGGTGTAAATGGTCGAAACTGCCAGAAGTGGGTATAAATGGTCGAAACTGCCAGAAGTGGGTGTAAATGGTCGAAACTGCCAGAAGTGGGTATAAATGGTCGAAACTGCCAGAAGTGGGTGTAAATGGTCGAAACTGAAACTGCCAGAAGTGGGTGTAAATGGTCGAAACTGCCAGAAGTGACACTGCCAGAAGTGGGTAAATGGTCGAAACTGCCAGAAGTGGGTATAAATGGTCGAAACTGCCAGAAGTGGGTCGAAACTAAAGTGGTAAACTGCCAGAAGTGGGTGTAAATGGTCGATACTGCCAGAAGTGGGTGTAAATGGTCGAAACTGCCAGAAGTGGGTGTAAATGGTCGAAACTGCCAGAAGTGGGTATAAATGGTCGAAACTGCCAGAAGTGGGAAACTGCCAGAAGTAAATGGTCGAAACAGCCAGAAGTGGGTGTAAATGGTCGATACTGCCAGAAGTGGGTGTAAATGGTCGAAACTGCCAGAAGTGGGTGTAAATGGACTATACTGCCAGAAGTGGGTGTAAAAGGTCGAAACTGCCTGAAGTGGGTATAAATGGCCGAAACTGCCAGAAGTGGGTGTAAATGGTCGAAACTGCCAGAAGTGGGTGTAAATGGTCGATACTGCCAGAAGTGGGTGTAAATGGTCGAAACTGCCAGAAGTGGGTGTAAATGGTCGAAACTGCCAGAAGTGGGTATAAATGGTCGAAACTGCCAGAAGTGGGTATAAATGGCCGAAACTGCCAGAAGTGGGTGTAAATGGTCGAAACTGCCAGAAGTGGGTGTAAATGGTCGAAACAGCCAGAAGTGGATGTAAATGGTCGAAACTGCCAGAAGAGTGTGTAAATGGTCGAAACTGCAAGACGATGGAAATGAACTCTTTTCCAGGCTGAGGGACTGACCACCTCAATACGTTTTCTCCAAGGTTGATAGATTGATTACATCATCTTCATTTCACTACTACACCTGCTGAAAATTAGACACGCATGCAACATCATGGAATCTTGGTTCAGAGGACATCAACACAACCTTCTTCACGACGACTACTACCACTAACCCGTCCCTCGGGTATGGCCTACTTCCACTGGTGAATCTCGCCTACCAGTGACAATGTCTTCGTCTGATACATGTCCCTTACCACCTGACGCTAGTATATAAGAGCCAGGATGTAAGCGTACATCAGTAGGACGTCAGCCAAGCCACACGTACTGCGTAGGTCTGGTGTATACTACCTTATCACGAATTAGGCACATGGCGTTTACCGAAAGGAAGCAGTCACGATGTTCCAGGGACGCGACGGAGGACTCAGATTTGGAAATGTGGGGAGCAGTCCTACCGAAGAAGTTGCGAGACCAATCTGTGTCATCAGAGGAAGAGGAAGAGTCTGCTCACATTGTAGCAGATCTGACAGCTCTAACCATGCAGCCAGCGAATGCGGAAACAGGGAAGGGAATAAACATCCCATCCCCTGAGAAACAAGAAGGATGGATCAATGTGGATAACAACAAGAAGCTCCAAGGAGAAGGCAGAGTAGCTCAACCGACCTGGCAGATTCAAGGTAAATATAAATTACTTTTTTCAACAAAATTGGTTGATATTTAGCATTTTCTGGTGGTGTGCGCAGGTGCCACACCTACTGCATTAACTGCACGGCTGTTACAACAGACCCCTAATCACCAACAGCCTGTTTGATCAGCTCTAGCTTCCGTCCCCTCTACTGTCCGTACTCTAGAAGGGAAAAAAATATTGAATTTGTCGAGACCTGAAGAAAGGGACGTCAAATTCAACGAGTCCATTAGCGTACAGCCGTAGATCGATGGTTTATGAGTGTGGAGCGCTAAAACCGCATGAGTCAGTCGGTGTAAGGTGTGGCGTGGAGGCTCGTACCCCGTTCGGTGTCCTACGTTTGGTAAACAAATGTTCAGTCATCTTTTCATTTTTTCTGAAGTTTGGGCTTAAATATTATAAGCTGAAGTTATAGAACTAGCAGTAGGCGGAGTGGCTAGCTGGCGTCTGCTCGAGGCTAGCTGGAGTCTGCTAGAGGCTAGCTGGCGTCTGCTCGAGGCTAGCTGGAGTCTGCTAGAGGCTAGCTGGAGTCTGCTCGAGGCTAGCTGGAGTCTGCTAGAGGCTAGCTGGAGTCTGCTAGAGGCTAAATGGAGTCTGCTAGAGGCTAGCTGGAGTCTGCTAGAGGCTAGCTGGAGTCTGTTAGAGGCTAGCTGGAGTCTGCTCGAGGCTAGCTGGAGTCTGCTAGAGGCTAGCTGGAGTCTGCTAGAGGCTAGCTGGAGTCTGCTCGAGGCTAGCTGGAGTCTGCTAAAGGCTAGCTGGAGTCTGCTAGAGGCTAGCTGGAGTCTGCTCGAGGCTAGCTGGAGTCTGCTCGAGGCTAGCTGGAGTCTGCTCGAGGCTAGCTGGAGTCTGCTAGAGGCTAGCTGGAGTCTGCTAGAGGCTAGCTGGAGTCTGCTAGAGGCTAGCTGGCGTCTGCTCGAGGCTAGCTGGAGTCTGCTCGAGGCTAGCTGGAGTCTGCTCGAGGCTAGCTGGCGTCTGCTAGAGGCTAGCTGGAGTCTGCTAGAGGCTAGCTGGAGTCTGCTAGAGGCTAGCTGGAGTCTGCTAGAGGCTAGCTGGAGTCTGCTAGAGGCTAGCTGGAGTCTGCTAGAGGCTAGCTGGAGTCTGCTAGAGGCTAGCTGGAGTCTGCTAGAGGCTAGCTGGAGTCTGCTAGAGGCTAGCTGGAGTCTGCTAGAGGCTAGCTGGAGTCTGCTAGAGGCTAGCTGGAGTCTGCTAGTGTGTAGCTAGAGACTGCTAGCTTTTGGGCAGAGTCAGCTGCCTTTTTATTAGCTAGAATTTCATAGTTTTGTGTCTAGAATCTGCTTGCTTCTCTGGCTAGAGTATATTGGCTAATAGTTAACTATTGATAGTTTCTAGTTACTAGTCAGAAGACGCTGATTTCATGCCGGAAACCGCATGAGCGGCAGTTGATATGATTGTTAGATAGCTGAGAAATCCATGGGATCAGTCTAAGATCACTCAAGCATCAGTCAAAGATCACCCCAGAATCAGTCTAAGATCACTTCAGAATCAGTCTAAGATCACTCCAAAATCAGTCAAAGATCACTCCAGAATCAGTCTAAGATCACTCCAAAATCAGTCTAAGATCATTTCAGAATCAGTCTAAGATCACTCCAAAATCAGTCAAAGATCACTCCAGAATCAGTCTAAGATCACTCCAAAATCAGTCTAAGATCACTTCAGAATCAGTCTAAGATCACTCCAAAATCAGTCAAAGATCACTCCAGAATCAGTCTAAGATCACTCAAGAATCAGTCTAAGTTCACTTCACAATCAGTCTAAGATCACTCAAAAATCAGTCTAAGTTCACTTCACAGTCAGTCTAAGGTCACTCAAGAATCAGTCTAAAATCACTCAAGAGCCAATCTAAGGTCATTCCGGAATCAGTCTTAGGTCACTTAAGAATCAGTCTAAGATCACTCAAGAAACAGTCTAAGATCACTTCAGAATCAGTCTAAGTTCACTTCAGAATCAGTCTAAGATCGCTCAAGAATCAGTCTAAGTTCACTTAAGAATCAGTCTAAGTTCACTTCACAATCAGTCTAAGATCACTCAAAAATCAGTCTAAGTTCACTTCACAGTCAGTCTAAAATCACTCAAGAACCAATCTAAGGTCATTCCGGAATCAGTCTTAGGTCACTTAAGAATCAGTCTAAGATCACTCAAGAAACAGTCTAAGATCACTCCAGAATCAGTCTAAGACCACTTCAGAATAAGTATAAGGTCACTCAAGAATCAGTCTAAGATAACTCTAAGATCAGTCTAAGATCAGTCTAAGATCACTGACGTTACGTTTTTACACAAACAACGCCATTTTTATAGGGAATTAACTCTCAAATTTACAAAAAGGTATTTTACAAAGGCAAGGTGTGTAAACTGAGCTTAATAACGAGGTCTTGGGGAAAAAATTTCCCCTCGCTAAACGTAGAAGGGAGAGGAGGGGAGGGGGGAAAGAATAGGGGGTTGAAAGGAAGGGCGTATATACCCCCCTAAAATTTATTCTCTCCCTCCCTCCGTCCCTTATTCTCTCCTTTCCGTCCTCCCCTCCCCTAGTCGCCCTCCCCCTAACCTTCCCCTTCCCTCCAGGACAACACCTCAGCCATAATAGCCAGAGGTTGATCCCAATGCAACTTTTATGTCTCAATCAAGCCATTATGACTCGCAGTTTACATTGGCAATTTTCCTGCAAGCAGACGTAGCCTGTGTTGAGCCAGGAGGTGGTGAAGGTAGTGGTGAAGGTGGTGGTGAAGGTGGTGGTGAAGGTGGTGGTGAAGATGGTGGTGAAGGTGGTGGTGAAGGTGGTGGTGAAGATGGTGGTGAAGGTGGTGGTGAAGGTGGTGGTGAAGGTAGTGGTGAAGGTGGTGGTGAAGGTGGTGGTGAAGGTGGTGGTGAAGGTAGTGGTGAAGGTGGTGGTGAAGGTGGTGGTGAAGATGGTGGTGAAGGTGGTGGTGAAGGTGGTGGTGAAGGTGGTGGTGAAGATGGTGGTGAAGATGGTGGTGAAGGTGGTAGTGAAGGTGGTGGTGAAGGTGGTGGTGAAGGTGGTGGTGAAGGTGGTGGTGAAGGTGGTGGTGAAGGTGGTGGTGAAGGTGGTGGTGAAGATGGTGGTGAAGATGGTGGTGAAGGTGGTAGTGAAGGTGGTGGTGAAGGTGGTGGTGAAGGTGGTGGTGAAGGTGGTGGTGAAGGTGGTGGTGAAGGTGGTGGTGAAGGTGGTGGTGAAGGTGGTGGTGAAGGTGGTGGTGAAGATGGTGGTGAAGGTGGTAGTGAAGGTGGTGGTGAAGGTGGTGGTGAAGGTGGTGGTGAAGGTGGTGGTGAAGGTGGTAGTGAAGGTAGTGGTGAAGGTGGTGGTGAAGGTGGTAATGAAGGTGGTGGTGAAGGTGGTGGTGAAGGTGGTGGTGAAGATGGTGGTGAAGGTGGTGGTGAAGGTGGTGGTGAAGGTGGTGGTGAAGATGGTGGTGAAGGTGGTAGTGAAGGTGGTTTTGAAGGTGGTGGTGAAGGTGGTGGTGAAGGTGGTAGTGAAGGTGGTGGTGAAGGTGGTGGTGAAGGTGGTGGTGAAGGTGGTGGTGAAGTGGTGAAGGTGGTAGTGAAGGTGGTGGTGAAGGTGGTGGTGAAGGTGGTGGTGAAGGTGGTGGTGAAGGTGGTGGTGAAGATGGTGGTGAAGATGGTGGTGAAGGTGGTGGTGAAGATGGTGGTGAAGATGGTGGTGAAGGTGGTGGTGAAGGTGGTGGTGAAGGTGGTGGTGAAGGAGGTGGTGAAGATGGTGGTGAAGGTGGTGGTGAAGGTGGTGGTGAAGGTGGTGGTGAAGGAGGTGGTGAAGGTGGTGGTGAAGGTGGTGGTGAAGGTGGTGGTGAAGATAGTGGTGAAGGTGGTGGTGAAGGTGGTGGTGAAGATGGTGGTGAAGGTGGTGGTGAAGGTGGTGGTGAAGTTGGTGGTGAAGGTGGTGGTGAAGGTGGTGGTGAAGGTGGTGGTGAAGGTGGTGGTGAAGGTGGTGGTGAAGGTGGTGGTGAAGGTGGTGGTGAAGGTGGTGGTGAAGATGGTGGTGAAGATGGTGGTGAAGGTGGTGGTGAAGATGGTGGTGAAGGTGGTGGTGAAGGTGGTGGTGAAGGTGGTGGTGAAGATGGTGGTGAAGGTGGTGGTGAAGATGGTGGTGAAGATGGTGGTGAAGGTGGTGGTGAAGATGGTGGTGAAGGTGGTGGTGAAGATGGTGGTGAAGATGGTGGTGAAGGTGGTGGTGAAGGTGGTGGTGAAGATGGTGGTGAAGGTGTTGGTGGAGGTGGTTTTGAAGGTGGTGGTGAAGGTGGTGGTGAAGGTGGTGGTGAAGGTGGTGGTGAAGGTGGTGGTGAAGGTGGTGGTGAAGGTGGTGGTGAAGGTGGTGGTGAAGGTGGTGGTGAAGGTGGTGGTGAAGGTGGTGGTGAAGGTGGTGGTGAAGGTGGTGGTGAAGGTGGTGGTGGTGGTGAAGGTGGTGGTGAAGGAGGTGGTGAAGGTGGTGGTGAAGGTGGTGGTGAAGGTGGTGGTGAAGGTGGTGGTGAAGGTGGTGGTGAAGGTAGTGGTGAAGGTGGTGGTGCAGGTGGTGGTGAAGGTGGTGGTGAAGGTGGTGGTGAAGGTGGTGGTGAAGGTGGTGGTGAAGGTAGTGTGGTAGTGAAGGTGGTGGTGAAGGTTGTGGTGAAGGTTGTGGTGAAGGTGGTGGTGAAGGTGGTGGTGAAGGTGGTGGTGAAGGTGGTGGTGAAGGTGGTGGTGAAGGTGGTGGTGAAGGTAGTGGTGAAGGAGGTAGTGAAGGAGGTAGTGAAGGTGGTGGTGAAGGTGGTGGTGAAGGTGGTGGTGAAGGTGGTGGTGAAGGTGGTGGTGAAGGTAGTGGTGAAGGAGGTAGTGAAGGTGGTGGTGAAGGTGGTGGTGAAGGTGGTGGTGAAGGTGGTGGTGAAGGTGGTGGTGAAGGTGGTGGTGAAGGTGGTGGTGAAGGTGGTGGTGAAGATGGTGGTGAAGGTGGTGGTGAAGGTGGTGGTGAAGGTGGTGGTGAAGGTAGTGGTGAAGGAGGTAGTGAAGGTGGTGTTGAAGGTGGTGGTGAAGGTGGTGGTGAAGGTGGTGGTGAAGGTGGTGGTGAAAGTGGTGGTGAAGATGGTGGTGAAGGTGGTGGTGAAGGTGGTGGTCAAGGTGATGGTGAAGGTGGTGGTGAAGGTGGTGAAGATGGTGGTGGTGAAGGTAGTGGTGAAGGTGGTGGTGAAGGTGGTGGTGAAGGTGGTGGTGAAGGTGGTGGTGAAGGTGGTGGTGAAGATGGTGGTGAAGGTGGTGGTGAAGGTGGTGGTGAAGGTGGTGGTGAAGGTGGTGGTGAAGGTGGTGGTGAAGGTGGTGGTGAAGGTGGTGGTGAAGGTGGTGGTGAAGGTGGTGGTCAAGGTGCTGGTCAAGGTGATGGTGAAGGTGGTGGTGAAGGTGGTGGTGAAGGTGGTGGTGAAGGTGGTGGTGAAGGTGTTGGTGAAGGTGGTTTTGAAGGTGGTGGTGAAGATGGTGGTGAAGGTGTTGGTGAAGGTGGTTTTGAAGGTGGTGGTGGTGAAGGTGGTGGTGAAGGTGGTGGTGAAGGTGGTGGTGAAGGTGGTGGTGAAGGTGATGGTGAAGGAGGTGGTGAAGGTGGTGGTGAAGGTGGTGGTGAAGGTGGTGGTGAAGGTGGTGGTGAAGGTGGTGGTGAAGGTGGTGGTGAAGGTGGTGGTGGTGGTGAAGGTGGTGGTGAAGGAGGTGGTGAAGGTGGTGGTGAAGGTGGTGGTGAAGGTGGTGGTGAAGGTGGTGGTGAAGGTGGTGGTGAAGGTGGTGGTGAAGGTGGTGGTGAAGGTGGTGGTGAAGGTGGTGGTGAAGGTGGTGGTGAAGGTGGTGGTGAAGGTGGTGGTGAAGGTAGTGGTGAAGGAGGTAGTGAAGGTGGTGGTGAAGGTGGTGGTGAAGGTGGTGGTGAAGGTGGTGGTGAAGGTGGTGGTGAAGGTGGTGGTGAAGGTGGTGGTGAAGGTGGTGGTGAAGGTGGTGGTGAAGGTAGTGGTGAAGGAGGTAGTGAAGGAGGTAGTGAAGGTGGTGGTGAAGGTGGTGGTGAAGGTGGTGGTGAAGGTGGTGGTGAAGGTGGTGGTGAAGGTAGTGGTGAAGGAGGTAGTGAAGGTGGTGAAGGTGGTGGTGAAGGTGGTGGTGAAGGTGGTGGTGAAGGTGGTGGTGAAGGTGGTGGTGAAGGTGGTGGTGAAGGTGGTGGTGAATGGTGGTGAAGGTGGTGGTGAAGGTGGTGGTGAAGGTGGTGGTGAAGGTAGTGGTGAAGGAGGTAGTGAAGGTGGTGTTGAAGGTGGTGGTGAAGTGGTGGTGAAGGTGGTGGTGAAGGTGGTGGTGAAGTGGTGGTGGATGGTGGTGAAAGGTGGTGGTGGTGATGGTGAAGGTGGTGGTGAAGGTGGTGAAGATGGTGGTGGTGAAGGTAGTGGTGAAGGTGGTGGTGAAGGTGGTGGTGAAGGTGGTGGTGAAGGTGGTGGTGAAGGTGGTGGTGAAGGTGGTGGTGAAGGTGGTGGTGAAGGTGGTGGTGAAGGTGGTGGTGAAGGTGGTGGTGAAGGTGGTGGTGAAGGTGGTGGTGAAGATGGTGGTGAAGGTGGTGGTCAAGGTGCTGGTCAAGGTGATGGTGAAGGTGGTGGTGAAGGTGGTGGTGAAGGTGGTGGTGAAGGTGGTGGTGAAGATGGTGGTGAAGGTGGTGGTCAAGGTGGTGGTGAAGGTGGTGGTCAAGGTGGTGGTGAAGATGGTGGTGAAGGTGGTGGTCAAAGTGGTGGTCAAGGTGATGGTGAAGGTGGTGGTGAAGGTGGTGGTGAAGATGGTGGTGAAGGTGGTGGTCAAAGTGGTGGTCAAGGTGATGGTGAAGGTGGTGGTGAAGATGGTGGTGAAGGTGGTGGTCAAAGTGGTGGTCAAGGTGATGGTGAAGGTGGTGGTGAAGGTGGTGGTGAAGGTGGTGGTGAAGGTGGTGGTGAAGGTGGTGGTGAAGGTGGTGGTGAAGGTGGTGGTGAAGGTGATGGTGAAGGTGATGGTGAAGGTGGTGGTGAAGATGGTGGTGAAGGTGGTGGTGAAGGTGGTGGTGAAGGTGGTGGTGAAGGTGGTGGTGAAGGTGGTGGTGAAGGTGGTGGTGAAGATGGTGGTGAAGGTGGTGGTGAAGGTGGTGGTCAAGGTGGTGGTGAAGATGGTGGTGAAGGTGGTGGTGAAGGTGGTGGTGAAGGTGGTGGTGAAGGTGGTGAAGATGGTGGTGAAGATGGTGGTGAAGGTGGTGGTGAAGGTGGTGGTGAAGGTGGTGGTCAAGGTGGTGGTCAAGGTGGTGGTCAAGGTGGTGGTCAAGGTGGTGGTCAAGGTGGTGGTCAAGGTGGTGGTCAAGGTGATGGTGAAGGAGGTAGTGAAGGTGGTGGTGAAGGTGGTGGTGAAGGTGGTGGTGAAGGTGGTGGTGAAGGTGGTGGTGAAGGTGGTGGTCAAGGTGATGGTGAAGGAGGTAGTGAAGGTGGTGAAGGAGGTAGTGAAGGTGGTGAAGCAAGTGGTGACGAAGGTGGTTAAGTGTACCTGGCATCACCATACTCTGGCTACATATATACCAGTCAACACTATTAATAACAATATACCAAATAACACAAGAGTAAGTCACTACTAGAAAAAGTACAATTTATTAAATAAATGAACAAATCCATTAACAAAATAGCACTTAATGCAACATGTTTATTTTATTTAAGTTTAATTGTTTTAACTGAAATATTTTGCAGAACAATTAAACATAATGTTAAAACACACTTAAATTTTAGTGGGAGTTCAATATAAGCGGGTGTTAGCGTGTGTTATCATGTGTTAGCGTGTGTTATCATGTGTTAGCGTGTGTTATCATGTGTTAGCGTGTGTTATCATGTGTTAGCGTGTGTTATTATGTGTTAGCGTGTGTTATCATGTGTTAGAGTGTGTTATCATGTGTTAGCGTGTGTTATCATGTGCTAGCGTGTGTCATCATGTGTTAGCATGTGTTATCATGTGTTAGCGTGTGTTATCATGTGTTAGCGTGTGTTATCATATGCTAGCGTGTGTTATCATGTGTTAGCGTGTGTTATCATGTGTTAGAGTGTGTTATCATGTGTTAGCGTGTGTTATCATGTGTTAGCGTGTGTTATCATGTGTTAGCGTGTGTTATCATGTGTTAGCGTGTGTTATCATGTGTTAGCGTGTGTTATCATGTGTTAGCGTGTGTTATCATGTGTTAGCGTGTGTTATCATGTGTTAGCGTGTGTTATCATGTGTTAGCGTGTGTTATCATGTGTTAGCGTGTGTTATCATGTGTTAGCGTGTGTTATCATGTGTTAGCGTGTGTTATCATGTGTTAGCGTGTGTTATCATGTGTTAGCGTGTGTTATCATGTGTTAGCGTGTGTTATCATGTGTTAGCGTGTGTTATCATGTGTTAGCGTGTGTTAGCGTGTGTTATCATGTGTTAGCGTGTGTTATCATGTGTTAGCGTATGTTATCATGTGTTAGCGTGTGTTATCATGTGTTAGCGAGTGTTATCATGTGTTAGCGTGTGTTATCATGTGTTAGCGTGTGTTATCATGTGTTAGAGTGTGTTAGAGTGTATTAACGTGTGTTATCATGTGTTAGCGTGTGTTATCATGTGTGTGTGTTATCATGTGTTAGCGTGTGTTATCATGTGTTAGCGTGTGTTATCATGTGTTAGCGTGTGTTAGCGTGTGTTATCATGTGTTAGCGAGTGTTATCATGTGTTAGCGTGTGTTATCATGTGTTAGCGTGTGTTATCATGTGTTAGAGTGTGTTAGAGTGTATTAACGTGTGTTATCATGTGTTAGCGTGTGTTATCATGTGTTAGAGTGTGTTATCATGTGTTAGCGTGTGTTTTCATGTGTTAGCGTGTGTTATCATGTGTTAGAGTGTGTTATCATGTGTTAGTGTGTGTTATCATGTGTTAGAGTGTGTTATCATGTGTTAGCGTGTGTTATCATGTGTTAGCGTGTGTTATCATGTGTTAGAATGTGTTAGAGTGTATTAGCGTGTGCTATCATGTGTTAGCGTGTGTTATCATGTGTTAGCGTGTGTTATCATGTGTTAGCGTGTGTTATCATGTGTTAGCGTGTGTTATCATGTGTTAGAGTGTGTTATCATGTGTTAGAGTGTGTGTTAGAGTGTGTTATCATGTCATGTGTTATCCTGTGTTATCCTGTGTTATCCTATGTTATCATGTGTTATCCTATGTTATCATGTGTTATCATGTGTTATCCTGTGTTATCCTGTGTTATCCTATGTTATCCTGTGTTATCCTGTGTTATCCTGTGTTATCCTATGTTATCATGTGTTAGAATGTGTTAGAGTGTATTAGCGTGTGCTATCATGTGTTAGCGTGTGTTATCATGTGTTAGCGTGTGTTATCATGTGTTAGCGTGTGTTATCATGTGTTAGCGTGTGTTATCATGTGTTAGAGTGTGTTATCATGTGTTAGTGTGTGTTATCATGTGTTAGATTGTGTTATCATGTGTTAGCGTGTGTTATCATGTGTTAGCATGTGTTATCATGTGTTAGAGTGTGTTAGAGTGTATTAGCGTGTGTTATCATGTGTTAGCGTGTGTTATCATGTGTTAGCGTGTGTTATCATGTGTTAGCGTATGTTATCATGTGTTAGCGTGTGTTATCATGTGTTAGCGTGTTATCATGTG
>NC_091294.1:31649859-31709859 GCF_038502225.1 Cherax quadricarinatus | reverse complement strand
ACCACTACTATTACCATTACCGCCACTACCGCCACTACCACCACTACCACCACTACCACCACCACCATCACCATTATCACCACCATGACTACCACCACCACTACCACCACTACCACCACTACCACCACTACCACCACTACCAGCCCATGACGAACACTTCAGGTATATATCGTGTTATCAGTTATTCAGTTATGGCCACTGAAACTACTGCTGGAGAAGTTATCAGCTTGAACAACCGAAGCTACATCACCCAGAGAGAACTTCTCTAAATGATATTCGTCGTAGTGTAAATCTGCTGTAACTGAAGTCTGTTGTGAATGAAATCTGCTGTAATTATTGTCTGCTGTAACCGAAGGTTATTGTTGTTGCATAAAGATGTTATTACTGTAATTATGGCACTACAGTCGTTTGACACATTCTCACTTACTGCACCATTGTAGCTATGGCACCATTGTAGTTATAGCTCTGCAGCTCTCAGTTGAGTAGTTATGCTACCATTGTGGTCATGGCACAGTTGTCTTTATGGCATCATTGTAGGAGGAGGAGGAAGGAGAAAAGGAAAACTGAAGAATAAAAAGTGGTGGGTAAAAAGGGAGGAGAGAGTTACGAGGCAGGAGGAGAGAGGCTGCATCTTGAGGCTGCTACTGGGAGTAGATCATCTCCTGGAGCTCAGGTAAGAACTTTATTTATTGCCTCATTGGCATCTCGGGCAGAGTGTAGGAGCAGGGAGTGTTGGTGGTGAGGGGGAGAGAGGGAGGGAGGTAGGGTGTGCAGGTTGGGAAGATGAGAGGGGAGATGGGAAGTAGAGTCTGAGAGCTGGGGTGTAAATAGGGGAGGTTATCTAATGTGTATGAATGTATATATGTAAATATTCTTTGTGGTACATACATCACCTCGAGATCGAGGTGATGTATGTAAATACACACACACACACACACACACACACACACACACACACACACACACACACACAGTAACAGGAACAGGAGTTCAGTGGGAACAGGAGTTGGTAGGAAAATCAGTAAACGAAATGATGGACTTTATAACAACAAAATGCAAGGAGGCAGAGGAAAGGTTTGTTCCCAAGGGTAACAGGAATAATGGGAAGGACAGAACGAGCCCTTGGTTTACCCGAAGGTGCAGGGAGGCAAAAACTAAGTGCACTAGAGAATGGAAAAAGTACAGAAGGCAAAGGACTCAGGAGAATGAAGAGATTAGTCGACGAGCCAGAAACAAGTATGCACAGATAAGAAGGGAGGCGCAGCGGCAGTATGAAAATGACATAGCATCGAAAGTCAAGTCTGACCCAAAACTACTCTACAGCCACATCAGGAGGAAGACAACAGTCAAGGACCAGGTAATCAGGCTGAGGAAAGAAGGTGGGGAGCTCACAAGAAACGACCAGGAGGTATGTGAGGAGCTCAACATGAGATTTCAGGAAGTATTTACAGTGAAGGCTGAAGGGACAACGGGAAGACAAAACAGTGGAATACAGCAACAAGGGATATACCAACAAGTGTTGGATAAATTACACACAACTGAGGAGGAGGTAGAGAAGCTCTTAAGTGACCTTGTTACCTCAAAGGCGGTGGGACCGGACAACATGTCTCCGTGGGTCCTTAGAGAGGGAGCAGGGACACTACATGTGCCACTAACCAAAATCTTCAACACTTCCCTTGAAACTGGGCAACTACCTGAAGTATGGAAGAAGGCAAATGTAATCCCCATCTTTAGGAAGGGAGACAGAAATGAAGCACTAAATTATAGACCTGTGTCACTGACATGTATAGTATGCAAAGTCTTGGAAAAGGTTATCAGGAGGAGAGTGGTGGAACACCTGGAGCGGAACAAGATTATAAACGACAGCCAGCACGGATTCATGGAAGGCAAATCCTGTGTCACAAACCTACTAGAGTTTTACGACAAGGTAACTGAAGTAAGAAATGAGAGGGAGGGGTGGGTTGATTGCATTTTCTTGGACTGCAAGAAGGCCTTCGACACAGTTCCTCACAAGAGATTAGTACAGAAGCTAGAGGAACAGGCACGTATAACAGGAAGGGCACTGCAATGGATCAGAGAATACCTAACAGGGAGGCAACAGCGAGTCATGGTCCGTGATGAGGTATCACAGCGGGCGCCAGTGACGAGCGGGGTCCCACGGGGGTCAGTCCTGGGACCAGTGCTATTCTTGGTATATATGAACGACATGACGGAAGGGATAGACTCAGAAGTATCCCTGTTTGCAGATGACGTGAAGTTAATGAGGAGAATTAAATCAGACGCGGACCAGACAGGTCTACAAAGAGACCTGGACAGGCTGGATGTGTGGTCCAGAAACTGGCTCCTAGAATTTAACCCCGCCAAATGCAAAGCCATGAAGATCGGAGGAGAGCAAAGAAGACTGCAGACAGAGTATAGGCTAGGAGGCCAAAGGCTGCAAACCTCACTCAAGGAGAAAGACCTAGGAGTGAGTATAATACCGAGTACATCGCCAGAAGCACACATTAACCAGATAACTGCTGCGGCACATGGGCGCTTGGCAAACCTGAGAATAGCGTTCCGGTACCTCAGTAAGGAATCGTTCAAGACTTTATACACTGTGTACGTCAGGCCCATACTGGAGTACGCAGCACCAGTTTGGAACCCACACCTGGTCAAACACGTCAAGAAATTAGAGAAAGTGCAAAGGTTTGCAACAAGGCTAGTTCCAGAGCTAAGGGGAATGTCCTATGAAGAAAGGTTAAGGGAAATCAGTCTGACGACACTGGTGGACACGAGGGTTAGAGGAGACATGATAACGACATACAAAATGCTGCGAGGAATTGACAAGGTGGACAGAGACAGGATGTTCCAGAGATGGGACACAGAAACAAAGGGTCACAATTGGAAATTGAAGACCCAGAGGAGTCAAGAAGATGTCAAGTATTTCTTTAGTCATAGTTCAAAACAACAGATGCCAAGCCAATGATGATCCTTTTCAAATCACTTGTAATCTCTAGGCTGGAATACTGGTGTACATATCTCCGTTCAAAGCAGGTGAAACTGCACATCTAGAGAGTGTACAGAGAACCTTTACTACACATATAAGTTCTATCAAACAACTCAACTACTGGAAACGCTTGTAAGCACTTGACTTGTACTCGCTGGAACACAGACGAGAGAGACATATCATAATCTACACTTGGAAAATCCTAGAAGGAATGGTCCCGAATCTACACACAGAAATCACAAACAGATCTGCCCGGGTAAAGTTTATTTTCATGTAGGTTCACCAGGACGGGTCCTGTCCCCGGGTCTATGTGGTGACCCGGCAGTGGTAAAGAGAACATTGGTATATAGAGGTTGGAGAATCAGGTGGAGAATGTTAGGTAGGTTGCACTTGCAACACACCTGCAAAGCAGATCTCTTTGTAAGTTGATATAGTCCACTGTGTGGGCGGAAGGTAGTCAATAAAGAATCGCATTATACTGCATTTGTGTGTATTTTTCGACCTAGTGGAGGGTGAATTATGATACGTACAATGATGTACAGGTAACACTCTGGCTGGTTTGAAAATGTATTCAGTATTGCACTAACGCTCTGTCTGGACACTGCTGATTGACATGACGATGCTGTCACCTTCACATCCAGCTTTTATGTCAAACATAAATGGCTCTCAGGCCAGACTGTATTTTGTAGACGTTGTTCACGAAAATATTGGTAATGTTTTCACTTCCTTGTTTCACTGTTTTCCTAAACTGGTGTTTAAATTTTTTTTTTTTTTGGGGGGGGAGGGGAAATTTCAAGCCTTGCTGTATCTATCTATCACAGGCCCGGCTAGGAAAGCAATTAGACGATATAACAGGATATGAAGGAGGTTTTGAGAGGAAGTTGCTTGAGCATCTAACACGCTTCCAGCCTGCGCGAGCGTGCTAGATC
Source organism: Cherax quadricarinatus (assembly GCF_038502225.1). NCBI lineage: Eukaryota > Metazoa > Arthropoda > Malacostraca > Decapoda > Parastacidae > Cherax > Cherax quadricarinatus. The sequence continues at coordinate 31,705,941 of NC_091294.1, read as the reverse complement.
GCAGTCAGTAGAGGGCAGCAAGCACTTCCAGGGATTTGTTTGACGTTTTTTGTAAGATTTGACCTCAAGAGGTTGGTAGGTACACCACCTGCACTTTGAATCCCATTGAACTATTGATGCAGTTCTCTCTCTCTCTCTCTCTCTCTCTCTCTCTCTCTCTCTCTCTCTCTCTCTCTCTCTCTCTCTCTCTCTCTCTCTCTCTCTCTCTCTCTCTCTCTCACTCACTATGTTTAATTCAGATGCCCACAGGTGCTTAAGCTTTTAGTCTGAGATATTTTTAACATCTAACTGGACTCTTGTTGACTCAGTGGTTGTTATTAAACCGAGTGGTTCGCTGGAGGCACGAGAGAGAGAGAGAGAGAGAGAGAGAGAGAGAGAGAGAGAGAGAGAGAGAGAGAGAATAAGAACGGAGGGATAGGGAGAAGAGAGAATGGAGACAATAGCGCCTGAATGACGGTGTGTGAAAGAAAGAGAGAAGGAGAGTCTTTAGATTACGCAATGCAGAGAGGAAATTAAATGGATAGGGAGAGCACCAGAGGGGAAAGAAGGAAGGGAGAGAGAGATTACAGAATAAAAACGGGACACAGTGGATAGAAGAGGCAATTAAGATGAGGATAAATCCTTCACACATACACTGCCACACATACAATGAATACAGTGAAACACAACGAACCAAAACTACATTAAACTGCAATTACAGCACTGAAATAACAATTACAGCACTGAAATAACAATTACAGCACTGAAATAACAATTACAGCACTGAAATAACAATTACAGCACTGAAATAACAATTACAGCACTGAAATAACAATTACAGCACTGAAATAACAATTACAGCACTGAAATAACAATTACAGCACTGAAATAACAATTACAGCACTGAAATAACAATTACAGCACTGAAATAACAATTACAGCACTGAAATAACAATTACAGCACTGAAATAACAATTACAGCACTGAAATAACAATTACAGCACTGAAATAACAATTACAGCACTGAAATAACAATTACAGCACTGAAATAACAATTACAGCACTGAAATAACAATTACAGCACTGAAATAACAATTACAACATTGAAGCAACAATCACATCGCTGGAACAACAATTATAGCACTGAAACAGCAATCACGTCACTAGAACAGCAATAACATCACTTGAACAACAATCACATCACTGGAACGACAGTCACATTGCTGGAACAACAATCACATCACTGGAATAGCAATCACATCACTGGAACAACCATCACATCTCTGGTTGAACAATCACATCACTGGAACAACCATCACATAGTTGGAACAACAATGTGTACAAATAAACTTATCTCCCAGTGATTATGATTCGCTCGGGTTTACTTTCTCCCGCGAATATAGCAGCTAGGTATGTCTCGGTCGCGGCGCGATCCGCGAGAGGCATCCCCGTATTGCATAACCCAAGTCTCCTGTGCCTCAGTGCACGCGCGACTGGAATAGTGCAGAGTGCGGCATAAGTTACAATGCAGTTAAACCTTAGCGTTGTAGAGCTGAAGTTAATCAGAATAGGCCATCAGAAGTCACCAATTGGAAATTAATATCTCGCTTTTTCCAATAAAAATTCGTAAACTAGGATATACACAGCCCAGATCTGATTCAAACCTTCCACTTAGCAATGCTCATTTATGCTCGAAAGGAGCGTGTTTAAAACGTCTTGGTCCCCTTACACTTGTTGAAGCTAAACTGAAGAGGCATTCTATTGTTGTCTCAGAAGCCAGGATTCTTAAAATACAACAGCACATTAAGATTGAAGCCGCTCATAAGTTGCATTATCAACTGATAATGCTGAAGGACTGAAACTAATCAGGTGCGACACTAAGAAACTCTGGCAAATTTTCCCAATTTCTCCAGGACAAAGCAAACTGGGACCCATACAGGCCGAAATCAGTCCAGACTTTTCTCTAAGACTGACCAGCTTCTAAGCAAACAAATAATTACATAAGAAAGTTCTATATAAGTGGTGTGTACACACCAGATTTTTAACAGTGGCGAGGTTACACAGATAGTGTATGTATGTAAAGGAACATTGATGTAACCCAGGATAATCCAGTAATGTCAGACGCTGTGCCTTATTTCTGATCAAGAGAGACTGACTCCAGTTATTTCACAGACACCATTTTGATTAATAAAATTTGCAGATGGTAACTTACATAACCTGACATAAGGTAAAAATTTCCTTGGAAGACAACATGTCAGCACTAAAAGTTAAATATTTGACCAGAAGGAAATTGCAACTATTACTCGGAATCCGACAGTGTTTACATTTGCTCGCGTTTCATCCAGGACACGTTTCATCCAGGACACGTTTCATCCATTTCATACGATGCTTCAACCATTTAAAGACTAATGTTGTTCACGATTGTTTGATTTCATTAATGGGAAAACGCTAAACCCTTAGACAATATATAGTGATTGTGGAATGGGAAGCACTCAGATTCGAGCCCTGAAAGGGGAACATAAGTCCACTTGCTTGTACCAAGAGTCCCTCGCCAGCATTAACGCAGTTCCCTCCTCCCCTCCAGGAAGCATAAATCCAGTTATTTAATGCGAAACATTATACTATACGCACTCCATTAACAATACCAGTCTCCTACACAGGATACAAGTATTTAAATTTCGAAGCCGATCGGACGTGGTTTTTTCAAGGCATCTCAAGGACATAAAAGTCGGAAATGATCTATTTGAGAGTGAACAGATGACACCCCACACTTTGTTCCACGAACCTTCACCCAGTAATAGTTGACCAAGGATGAAAAGTTGAATTTGAATTGGATTGAGTGCTCTTAAGTTATACAGGAAGTTATACAGCAGAGTCTTGGAGGAAGTTATACAGCAGAGCCTTGGAGGAAGTTATACAGCAGAGTCTTGGAAGAAGTTATACAGCAGAGTCTTGGAGGAAGTTATACAGCAGAGTCTTGGAGGAAGTTATACAGCAGAGTCTTGGAGGAAGTTATACAGCAGAGTCTTGGAGGAAGTTATACAGCAGAGTCTTGGAGGAAGTTATACAACAGAGTCTTGGAGGAAGTTATACAGCAGAGTCTTGGAAGAAGTTATACAGCAGAGTCTTGGAGGAAGTTATACAGCAGAGCCTTGGAGGAAGTTATACAGCAGAGTCTTGGAGGAAGTTATACAGCAGAGTCTTGGATGAAGTTATACAGCAGAGTCTTGGAGGAAGTTATACAGCAGAGTCTTGGAGGAAGTTATACAGCAGAGTCTTGGAGGAAGTTATACAGCAGAGTCTTGGAGGAAGTTATACAGCAGAGCCTTGGAGGAAGTTATACAGCAGAGTCATGGAGGAAGTTATACAGCAGAGTCTTGGATGAAGTTATACAGCAGAGTCTTGGAGGAAGTTATACAGCAGAGTCTTGGAGGAAGTTATACAGCAGAGTCTTGGAGGAAGTTATACAGCAGAGTCTTGGATGAAGTTATACAGCAGAGTCTTGGAGGAAGTTATACAGCAGAGTCTTGGAGGAAGTTATACAGCAGAGTCTTGGAGGAAGTTATACAGCAGAGTCTTGGAGGAAGTTATACAGCAGAGCCTTGGAGGAAGTTATACAGCAGAGCCTTGGAGGAAGTTATACAGCAGAGTCTTGGAGGAAGTTATACAGCAGAGTCTTGGAGGAAGTTATACAGCAGAGCCTTGGAGGAAGTTATACAGCAGAGTCTTGGAGGAAGTTATACAGCAGAGTCTTGGAGGAAGTTATACAGCAGAGTCTTGGAGGAAGTTATACAGCAGAGTCTTGGAGGAAGTTATACAGCAGAGTCTTGGAGGAAGTTATACAGCAGAGTCTTGGAGGAAGTTATACAGCAGAGTCTTGGAGGAAGTTATACAGCAGAGTCTTGGAGGAAGTTATACAGCAGAGTCTTGGATGCAGAGTTAGGAAGTTATACAGCAGAGTCTTGGAGGAAGTTATACAGCAGAGTCTTGGAGGATACAGCAGAGTCTTGGAGGAAGTTATACAGCAGAGTCTTGGAGGAAGTTATACAGCAGAGTCTTGGAGGAAGTTATACAGCAGAGTCTTGGATGAAGTTATACAGCAGAGTCTTGGAGGAAGTTATACAGCAGAGTCTTGGAGGAAGTTATACAGCAGAGTCTTGGAGGAAGTTATACAGCAGAGTCTTGGAGGAAGTTATACAGCAGAGCCTTGGAGGAAGTTATACAGCAGAGCCTTGGAGGAAGTTATACAGCAGAGTCTTGGAGGAAGTTATACAACAGAGTCTTGGAGGAAGTTATACAGCAGAGCCTTGTAGGAAGTTATACAGCAGAGTCTTGGAGGAAGTTATACAGCAGAGTCTTGGAGGAAGTTATACAGCAGAGTCTTGGAGGAAGTTATACAGCAGAGCCTTGGAGGAAGTTATACAGCAGAGCCTTGGAGGAGGTTATACAGCAGAGTCTTGGAGGAAGTTATACAGCAGAGTCTTGGAGGAAGTTATACAGCAGAGTCTTGGAGGAAGTTATACAGCAGAGTCTTGGAGGAAGTTATACAGCAGAGTCTTGGAGGAAGTTATACAGCAGAGCCTTGGAGGAGGTTATACAGCAGAGTCTTGGAGGAAGTTATACAGCAGAGTCTTGGAGGAAGTTATACAGCAGAGTCTTGGAGGAAGTTATACAGCAGAGTCTTGGAGGAAGTTATACAGCAGAGTCTTGGAGGAAGTTATACAGCAGAGTCTTGGAGGAAGTTATACAGCAGAGTCTTGGAGGAAGTTATACAGCAGAGTCTTGGAGGAAGTTATACAGCAGAGTCTTGGAGGAAGTTATACAGCAGAGCCTTGGAGGAGGTTATACAGCAGAGTCTTGGAGGAAGTTATACAGCAGAGCCTTGGAGGAAGTTATACAGCAGAGCCTTGGAGGAAGTTATACAGCAGAGCCTTGGAGGAAGTTATACAGCAGAGCCTTGGAGGAAGTTAGTGGAAGACTGTAACAATCTACAACAGCTGACAATATGGCGGCTCTGACACCAGGATTTAAAGGCTTCATTAAACTAATGGAAATAAAAACGTTAGAAAAACGTCAGTTTTCAATATTTCTCAGCTGTATTTCTCTCAGTTTTATGGATGAAAATTCTCTACAATCCTCTTAGGGAAAGACATTTGGTGTTTTCAAGAAAATTCAGTAGATATAAAAATCTGTAAAATCGTCAACTAGGCACATGAATAGCCTAAATTGAATTAAAAAGATACATTCAGTGAAGATATACAACAAGTGTAGGTTTGAAGGCAACCGGAAGACGCATTCTTTAGTTACTTTTAATAATTGGAAATAAATTCCTTAAACGAAACTGGTTATTTCAAATTTACAAAGACCCAAGCGGAAGCCAAGCTTTCTTTTAATAAATCCCACCAACAATGAAAGTTTGAAGCCTATCAGGGAATGCATTCTCTAGTAATTACTCTAAATCCAAAGATCCCAAATTTCTTTTAACAGTCTCGTAAAAAAATGACAACTTTCCTTCATATGGAAAGTGTCAGGGTAAATATTTTGATAACAGTAGACATTAAGTAGTTACTAAATGGAAATCAGCATCCCAATTTATTCAATAAAATTGGAAAATTTGAAGCCGATCGGTACAGTCATTCTCCATTTTCGGTGTGAAATGCAATGATTCTAAGTGTTAGAAACAGTAAGTGCGCTGACAGATCTGTAAGTGCGCTGACAGATCCGTCAGCGCACTTACTGCGCTGATTCATTTATTGCTAAGATACATTAGCTATTATGATGTCCCGTAGCTCGGTTGGTAGCACATTCAGCTCACACTGAGGTACGTGGTTCAATCCCCGGTACGGGTGGAAACACTGGGGCCGTGTTTCCTAAAGACACCTGCTGACCATGTCCACCTAGCAGTAAATAGGTACCTGCGTGTTACCTGACTAGTGTGAGTCGCATCCTTAGTATGTAATTGACGTCAGCTATGGTCTGTACACGTTGCATGTGTACTTACAGAAATAATGATTTTCTTCTTCTTCTTCTTCTTCTTCTTCTTCTTCTTATTATTATTATTATTATTATTATTATTATTATTATTATTATTATTATTATTATTATTATTATTATTATTATTATTATTACTATTATTATTATTATTATTACTATTATTATTATTATTATTATTATTATTATTATTATTATTATTATTATTATTATTATATACTGAAGCGAGCCAGGAGAGGTAGACTCAAATATGTTTACCGTCATTTAATTGGAATAAAAATTTCCCCAGTATTTTCCACAATCTAGTACTAGTTACCGTACATCAGCGCTGAAAAATTGAAGCCGATCGGATGAGGCGTCCTCGTGTTACGAGCGAAATAATAAAAAAGAAAGATGAAAAGCCGTAGAAAGAAAAATGAGTCCGGATGGTCGCTTAAAGGTCCTCCTTCAGGAATAGTCAATAATAATACTGAGTTTGTTATGATATTAAAGGATATCCTTTATTTTCTATTTTTTTTTTTTTACTTCGTTGAAAAGTTTGGGAGATGAGACCACACTTGTGCGGTGCAAGTTGCTGAGTGACTCTTAGACGTCAGTGTCAGAGATGGTGAACTGGTGAGAGCTATTGCTGTTGGTGTTCTCTCTCTCTCTCTCTTTTTTTTTTTTATACACAGGGTTTGACAAGGTTAAGGATCCCTAGCTTTATTGACAGCTATTTACAGGTTAAGGATTCCTAACTTTATTGGCAAGCTAAGAGCTGTTACCTACATCAGCTCATTTGAAAGCATTTTTATTGTTATGAGACATACAAGTAGGAAACAGGATGAAGTTGGAGCCATCTGTGGGCCAGCATTTTCATTTGATCAACTGACTTTATCTCGTTGACATCATTATGCTGTACGAATGTGTTCCATACTCGAGTCATCCTGGGTATGTATGATCTCAGATGGAGTGATGTTCTGGAGAAGGGTACAGCCAGAGTGAAGTTGCTGCTTTCTGCCCGTCTTGTGGCATAAAAGCTTGTTTCACGCTGTCCTCGAAGTGGATCCAAGTGTGGTATTTTGACAATATTGGCCTTGTACATAACAGTAAGGCCACCCACATCCCTCCTATGTTGAAGGCTCTGCTGAAATGACAGATCTATCCAGGATGGGTCCAGGCGAGAGATGAGACGTCTTGCTCTGTTCTCTACTCTGTCAAGCAGTCGCAGATGAGAGGGGGGCAGGCAAACCAAGAAAGTGGAGCATACTCAAGGTGCGAGCGTACTTGTGCCTCGTACAGGACCTTGCAACCCCTACTGTCAAGCAGATGGGAGATACGGCGAAGTGCTGTAAGCTTCCTGGCTGCCTTGTTTGCAAGATTTACAACATGGTTCTTCATGGTTAGTTTGGAGTCAAATTTCCCCCCAAGGATATCAACTTCTTCTCCAGGTGCCAACATCCTCCCATTCATCCTTACTACTGCACCAGCATTACCATCATGGTGCCTAGAGACGATCATCATTTGCGTTTTCTCAGGTGCAAATGTTACTTGCCATCTATTTCCCCAAGCTGATATAGCTCTCAGCTGGTGATTGATGTAGCTTAGAGCAGCTGGCATTTCTTCTCTTGGATAAGTGAATGTCAGTGTACAGTCGTCTGCATATGCATGTGATTCTGGGATGAGATGAAGAAGGTCGTTGAAGTAGACATTCCATAACAATGGACCCAGCACGCTTCCTTGTGGAACACTTGCCCCAATAGGATGTCTTGCTGATTCCGTTCCATTGAGAACTACACTTAGAGATCTACCATGAAGGTAATCACTGAGGAGACATAGCATAGAGCCTGCAATTCCCAGTGCTTGAAGTTTTGCTAAGAGGCCCTGGTGCCACACCCGGTCGAAAGTGCCAGCAATGTCCAGTGCTACCACACAGCTGACTTTGGATTCATCCAGTGACTGGTGCCACTTAGTGGAGAGGTTTAACAACAGATCAGCAGCAGAGTAACCTTTCCTGAAGCCATATTGACGATCACAAAGTAGTGAGTGGTAGTCAAAAACTCTGTCATTTGTCTTGAGATTATTGTCTCAAGGATCTTACCAGTGATTGACAGGAGTGACACTGGTATGTAGTTGCTGATTTCTGCTCTGCTCTTCTTTTTGTGAACTGGGACTACATTTGCCTCTTTCCATAGAGAGGGCCATTTACACTGTACTAGGCAGTGCTGAAAGATGCGAGTTAGAGGTGCTGCTAGCTGGCCTGCACATCTCAACAATCTTGGGCTCAACTTGTCTGGGCCCACAGCCTTTTCTTGGTCAAGCGATTTAAGTAGGAAATGCACCTCCTCCTGCCTTATTGTCACCACTGACAGTTTTGACACAGTTCTTGCAGCTAGCCAAGGAGGGTCCCTTGCTGGATCAGGAACTTGCATTTTGGTAGCAAAGTGTTCAGCAAAGAGGTCTGCCTTCTCTTGACTACTAGTAGAGGTGGTCCCATCCTGTCGATTTAGAGGTGGAATAAGTTCATCAGGCAGATAACCTTGTCTGTCCTTGACCAGGGACCACCAGGTTTTGGAGCCTACCCTACCTGATGCTAACTTTCTTTTAGTGTCCACCTCCCATTTAGCAATGGCCCACTTTTGAACATCACCCATATGCCTACAGGCTTGCATGTGCAAGTTCCTGTTGTAGGTGGTAGGATGTCTCTTATACCTTCGCCATGCTTTGTACTTAGCAGTAGCAGCCTCTCTACAACGAAAGCCAAACCAAGGCTGATCTGTAGGCTTCGTCACATATTGCTGGTGAGGAATGTGTTCTTGTTGTAGATTAAGGATGTGTCCAGTGAAGGCTTTCACTTGGTTGTCAACATCCCCTTGGAGAAGAGCATTCCAGTCGGTGGTGGCGAGCTCAGAGCAAAGGGCTGGCCAATTACCTCTTTACCTTAGCCAGGTTGTGCGTATGGACTCCTCACCTCGTTCTGTTGGGATCTTAAGTGTCGTAAAAACAGCCTTGTGGTTAGACGGTCCAACGTAGCCGAGGGGTTGACAAGTGACTATGCCTTCTGCCAGATGACTCACTACTGGGTCAAGGGAGGAGCCAGAGATATGAGTAGGGAAATCAACAAAGTTTCTCATGTCAAACACTGCAAGAAGGTCATCAAAGTCCCTCTGTATAAGGTGCTGGTTGAGGTCACCAACAATTATAATATGTTGACAGTTGTGTTGTAGCAGAAGGGAGTCAATATTTTCCATTAGGAAGTTGATAAGGTCTGCATGTTGCCACTGAGGTCTGTACATTGCACATGCTAGTACAGAGGTACTAGTGTTTATACAGAGCTTGAAGAACATCATTTCAAGATGTGTAGGGGTGGCAACATCAATGTGCTGGGCATGAACACTTATGGAGAAGCACACAGCAACACCTCCTCCTTGCCCTTGCCTGTCTCTTCTCATCCATGAGGTGTAGCCAGCAATTCTTGCAAAAATTTTCTGGAGTCCTGTCATCCAAAAATGTTTCAACAACAGCTATCATGTCGGGACGTCGAGTGTTCACAAAACTATGTGTGAGCTCTCCAACATTAGTAATGAAACCTCTAATGTTGGCCGACAGGATGCTGATAGACTGGCTCCTCATGATGAAGTGGTCAGCTTGAGGTGGTGGGTGTGTAGGGAATGTAAGGTGCCTGCCCTTGAGAGAGGTAGGGTACTGAGGCAGCTGCAGGGATGTAGGTCTGTGGTCTTGTATAAGGCACAATCCCACCTGCTGGGCTGGGATAGGAGTAGCTAAGTGGGTGACGTGTGAGAGTGTTCACCAATTCAGAGATCCTGCTGGTTTGTTCTGAGAACAGGTCTCTAAACAGGTGGCCCTGTCTGTCAAGTTCCTTTTTCTTCCGACACTGGTCCTCCTTATGTCCTTTCTTGTAGCAGTAATTACACCTGGTATCTCGCAGGCAGTTGTTGGCAGTGTGCCCCTTCCGGTGACAGCGAGAGCAAAGCCTAGGTGCCTGGGAGGGTGGACTAGGATTTGTTGCACCTCCTGTGTTTTGCAGATTTGTCCTCAGATTCTGCCGCTGGAACTGTGTTAGTGGAGGGTGAGACGGCTGTAGATGTCTTCCTCCTCCACGTCCTCCTCCACATACTCTGCCCCATCCTCTACCAGTTCTGACAGATGTGTCCCTGCTGTTCATACTTCGGCGCAGTAGGTGATCAGGTGCAGTGATAGTTCCCTGATCATTAACTGCACCGTTCTCTGGTGGAGAAACTCCTGGCTCAGAACTTGCTGACGAAGCACTGCTACCAGATTCTAGAATAGTGTCGGCAGGTGTGCTGACAGGTGTAGGATCAGAGATGGTATGTGCACTGTCAAGTAGACTGGCAGTGGCTGAAGCAGAGATGTCAGGTGTAGGAGAATTAACAGATCCAAGGCTTCCCTCGTTGCTGGGAAGAGGATTTGTTCCCTCTGTGGTGGTCAGAGGAATTATGTTAGAATTCCCAAAGGTAGTGTTTTGAACACTGTCAGTCTGTGGGACCTTAGCGATGACAGAATTCCACCAGTTGTTTACCCCTGAGTTAAGCTCAGTGTGGGACTTCCAGTCTTTGTCAATAGTGTCACCATCAGCTGAGCAGCTTACGTCACTTGATGTAGGCTTGCACTGACCTTCTACAATAGCTTGTAGGTTATCTAATGATTTGAGGAGCTCATGAAGTGCTTCCCTGTGATGGATTATCTTAGCTGCAACTTTACAACACAGCCCAAGAGGGCAGTCTTGATCTTTGGACAGGAGTCCCTGAGGTAGGACTTCTGAACCTTCCTCCTGTAGCTCCAGGCTTGTATCCACATATACCACAGGATTATGGATATCCTTAAATTTTCTGAAATTTTCAACCTGGCTAAAACAAAATTCTTCTTCTGGAATGCAATCTGTGTGGCAGTAGTTGGAACGAGTAGGCTCCTTACATCTAAGAAGAATTTTGTCCCTTGTGGTATACCCACAAACACTGCAATAACTACTGGGACAATAGCCAGATAGCGTAGATATTCTTGCTATTTTGCGATGTGAAGTCATCCCAGAGGAGGCTTGTAGGTTTGAAGTTCACAGGAGAGAGAGGGTGGGTGGTGGTATCGTGGGTGGGGTGGAGTATCGTGGGTGGGGGTGTTTATAGCCGGGTGGGTAGTGAGGGCGGGCGGCAGTGGGCCGACTAGCTGGAAGTGTTGCCTTCTCACTATCACTTAATAAACACTGTTTATGCTATCCACTTTTCCACTAAAGGAAGATGTTACACAAATCACTATGTTGCATTGTACCAGCCACGTTGTTATAAAGCACCAGATGCTAGTACATAGCACAAAACACATATAATATTAGATAATATTAGATGCTCACTCTGAAGGCAATAGTGAAGTCACTCCTAAGGCCTGCCGCTGTCCCCCCCCCCTCTCTCTCTCTCTCTCTCTCTCTCTCTCTCTCTCTCTCTCTCTCTTGCTCTCCCCCTCTCCCTCTCTTTCTTGTAAACACACACACGCACACGCTCACCCACCCACACACACACACACACACACACACATACACACACACACACACACACACACACACACATACAAACACACACACACACACACACACACACACACACACACACATCAGTGAAGAGGCAGGGCCAGGAGCTGAGTCTCGACCCCTGCAACCACAATTAGGTGAGTACAATTAGGTGAGTACACACACACACACACACACACACACACATACATGCACACACACACACATACATACATACATACATACATACATACATACATACATACACACACACACACACACACACACACACACACACACACATACATACATACACACACACACACACACACACACACACACACACACACACACACACACACACACACACACACACACAAAAGACTCCACCCGCGACATTCCCAACGCAACTGAGCAACCTATACTACAACCCACTCACTGTTCCCTCTGCCACCAACCCCCATATCACAAACCTCACCCCAACAGCTGTCCCTTATGGGCATTCTGACCCCACCCCCATCAACACAAACCCCACCTTCACCACAGCCCCATATAGGCCCCCACCAAGGCTCTCGCTCCCCCAACCCCAATATACTTGCATGACCACAATGATAGAAAAGAAACTAAAGGTTTGGTACACAAACGCGGATGGAATAACGAATAAACATGAGGAGTGGAATGAAAGAATCAGTGAAAAATCCCAGACATCATAGCAGTCACAGAAACAAAACTCGCTGAGACAATAACAGACACAATCTTCCCAACAGGATATCAGATCCTGAGGAAAGATAGAAGGAGTAGAGGGGGAGGAGGGGTTGCACTGCTCATAAAACACCAATGGGGATTTGAGGAAATGGAAGGCATGGACATGATTGGAGAAAGAGACTACATTGTAGGTACAATTCAGTCCGGAGAACATAAAGTAGTCATTGGAGTGATGTATAACCCACCACAGAACTGCAGGAGGCCAAGAGAGGAGTACGAAGAAAACAACAGGGTGATGGTGGACACACTGGCTGAGGTGGCAAGAAGAGCTCACTCGAGCAGAGCAAAGTTACTGGTAATGGGCGATTTCAACCACAGGGAGATCGACTGGGAAAACCTGGAGCAACATGGGGGTCCCGAAACATGGAGAGCCAAGATGATGGATGTGGTACTTGAAAACCTCATGCATCAACATGTCAGGGACACAACCAGAGAGAGAGGGGAGGATGAGCCAGCAAGACTGGATCTTGTGTTCACCCTGAGCAGTTCAGACATTGAGGACATCACTTACGAGAGGCCCCTTGGAGCTAGCGATCATGTGGTTCTGAGTTTTGACTATATAGTAGAGTTACAAGTGGAGAAGGTAACAGGAACTGAAGGGGACAGGCCAAACTATAAAAGGGGGGACTACACAGGTATGAGAAACTTCCTGCAGGAGGTTCAGTGGGACAGAGAAATGGTAGGAAAATCAGTAAACGAGATGATGGAATATGTGTCAACAAAGTGCAAGGAGGCAGAGGAAAGTTTTGTTCCCAAGGGAAACAGAAATAATAGGAAGACCAAAACGAGTCCTTGGTTTACCCGAAGGTGTAGGGAGGCAAAAACTAAGTGCAACAGAGAATGGAAAAGGTACAGGAGGCATAGGACCCAGGAAAACAAGGAGATTAGTAGAAGAGCCAGAAACGAGTATGCGCAGATAAGGAGGGAGGCCCAGCGACAGTGTGAAAACGACATAGCATCGAAAGTCAAATCTGACCCGAAACTGCTGTATAGCCACATTAGGAGGAAGACAACAGTCAAGGACCAGGTGATAAGGCTGAGAAAAGAAGGTGGAGAACTCACAAGAAACGATCAAGAGGTATGTGAGGAGCTCAACACGAGATTTAAGGAAGTATTTACAGTAGAGACAGGAAGGACTCTGGGGGGACAGACCAGATGGGGACACCAACAAGGAATACACCAACAAGTGTTGGACGACATACATACAGATGAGGAGGAGGTGAAGAAACTGCTAAGGGACATCGATACCTCAAAGGCAATGGGACCGGACAACATCTCTCCGTGGGTCCTTAGAGAGGGAGCAGATATGTTGTGCGTACCACTTACCACAATCTTCAACACATCCCTGGAAACTGGGCAACTACCTGAGGTATGGAAGACGGCAAATGTAGTTCCCATTTTCAAAAAAGGAGACAGAAAAGAGGCACTAAACTATAGACCTGTGTCATTGACGTGTATAGTATGCAAAATTATGGAGAAGATTATCAGGAGGAGAGTGGTGGAGCACCTGGAACGGAACAGGAGTATAACCAACCAGCACGGATTCACGGAAGGCAAATCCTGTGTCACAAACCTTCTGGAGTTTTATGATAAAATAACAGAAGTAAGACAAGAGAGAGAGGGGTGGGTTGATTGCATCTTCTTGGACTGCAAGAAGGCCTTTGACACAGTTCCTCACAAAAGATTAGTGCAGAAGCTAGAGCATCAGGCGCATATAACAGGAAGGGCACTGCAATGGATCAGAGAATACCTGACAGGGAGGCAACAACGAGTCATGGTACGTAATGATGTATCACAGTGGGCACCTGTGACGAGCGGGGTCCCACAGGGGTCGGTCCTAGGACCAGTGCTATTTTTGGTATATGTGAACGACATGACGGAAGGGTTAGACTCAGAAGTGTCCCTGTTTGCAGATGATGTGAAGTTAATGAGGAGAATTAAATCTGATGAGGACCAGGCAGGACTTCAAAGAGACCTGGACAGACTGGACACCTGGTCCAGCAAATGGCTTCTCGAATTTAATCCTGCCAAATGCAAAGTCATGAAGATAGGGGAAGGGCACAGAAGACCACAGACAGAGTATAGGCTAGGTGGCCAAAGACTGCAAACCTCACTCAAGGAGAAAGATCTTGGGGTGAGTATAACACCGAGCATGTCTCCGGAAGCACACATCAATCAGATAACTGCTGCAGCATATGGGCGCCTGGCAAACCTGAGAACAGCATTCCGACACCTTAGTAAGGAATCATTCAAGACACTGTACACCGTGTATGTCAGGCCCATACTGGAGTATGCAGCACCTGTTTGGAACCCGCACTTGATAAAGCACGTCAAGAAACTAGAGAAAGTACAAAGGTTTGCAACAAGGTTAGTTCCAGAGCTAAGGGGAATGTCCTATGAAGAAAGATTAAGGGAAATCGGCCTGACGACACTGGAGGACAGGAGGGTCAGGGGAGACATGATAACGACATATAAAATACTGCGTGGAATAGACAAGGTGGACAAGGACAGGATGTTCCAGGGAGGGGACACAGAAACAAGAGGCCACAATTGGAAGTTGAAGACACAAATGAGTCAGAGAGATAGTAGGAAGTATTTCTTCAGTCATAGAGTTGTAAGGCAGTGGAATAGCCTAGAAAATGACGTAGTGGAGGCAGGAACCATACACAGTTTTAAGACGAGGTTTGATAAAGCTCATGGAGCGGGGAGAGAGAGGGCCTAGTAGCAACCGGTGAAGAGGCGGGGCCAGGAGCTAGGACTCGACCCCTGCAACCACAAATAGGTGAGTACAAATAGGTGAGTACACACGGCGGGGCCAGGAGTTCGAACTCGACCCCCGCAACCTCAACTAGGTGAGTACACACACACACACACACACACACACACACACACATACATGCACACACACACACACACATACATAGAGCATCAGGCGCATATAACAGGAAGGGCACTGCAATGGATCAGAGAATACCTGACAGGGAGGCAACAACGAGTCATGGTACGTAATGATGTATCACAGTGGGCACCTGTGACGAGCGGGGTCCCACAGGGGTCGGTCCTAGGACCAGTGCTATTTTTGGTATATGTGAACGACATGATGGATGGGTTCGACTCAGAAGTGTCCCTGTTTGCAGATGATGTGAAGTTTATTGAGGAGAATTAAATCTGATGAGGACCAGGCAGGACTTCAAAGAGACCTGGACAGACTGGACACCTGATCCAGCAAATGGCTTCTCGAATTTAATCCTGCCAAATGCAAAGTCATGAAGATAGTTGAAGGGCACAGAAGACCACAGACAGAGTATAGGCTAAGTGGCCAAAGACTGCAAACCTCACTCAAGGAGAAAGATCTTGGGGTGAGTATAACACCGAGCATGTCTCCGGAAGCACACATCAATCAGATAACTGCTGCAGCATATGGGCGCCTGGCAAACCTGAGAACAGCATTCCGATACCTTAGTAAGGAATCGTTCAAGACACTGTACACCGTGTATGTCAGGCCCATACTGGAGTATGCAGCACCTGTTTGGAACCCTCACTTGATAAAGCACGTCAAGAAACTAGAGAAAAGTACAAAGGTTTGCGACAAGGTTAGTTCCAGAGCTAAGGGGAATGTTCTATGAAGAAAGATTAAGTGAAGTCGGCCTGACGACACTGGAGGACAGGAGGGTCAGGGGAGACATGATAACGACATATAAAATACTGCGTGGAATAGACAAGGTGGACAAAGACAGGATGTTCCAGGGAGGGGACACAGAAACAAGAGGCCACAATTGGAAGTTGAAGACACAAATGAGTCAGAGAGATATTAGGAAGTATTTCTTCAGTCATAGAGTTGTAAGGCAGTGGAATAGCCTAGAAAATGACGTAGATGAGGCAGGAACCATACACAGTTTTAAGACGAGGTTTGATAAAGCTCATGGAGCGGGGAGAGAGAGGGCCCAGTAGCAACCGGTGAAGAGGCGGGCCAGGAACTAAGACTCGACCCCTGCAACCACAAATAGGTGAGTACACACACACACACACACACACACACACACACACACACACACACAATTAATTCAGCAAAACATGTTTTTTTCTAAACCTCGTCTCTGTAGGCTCGATCCTCCTTCCCGAGGAGTGACCTCCTCCTGATCTCTCAAACGAGAGAGTGAGAAACACCAGGCATCGCCCTCCCATCAGCGCTAAACCCACATGGGCCAGACGGCCCCTGGAGACTAGCATCTTTGCCAGATTTGAGCAAGCTCAGAGCCCTTGGATCAAGAGCCTATCGCCAGCCTGAAGAGGACAGGAGCTGGAACCCGGCGGAAGGTGCTGACAGTCGCAGCTCAAGCTTACTTACGCAAGTTTCGACAATCGGATTATGCTAATTAGGCGGAAGCAGTTTCGAATAGGCCGTCATAGAGATAGATAGATAGAGAGAGAGAGAGAGAGAGAGAGAGAGAGAGAGAGGACAGATAGACAGACAGACCGACAGTTAGAGAGAGAGAGAGAGAGAGAGAGAGAGAGAGTGTGTTCATTAAGTGATAGTGAGAAGACAACACTTCCAGCTCGTCGGCCACTGCCGGCCCTCACTACCCACTCCGCTATAAACACCCCCACCCACGATACCCCACCCCACCCACGAAACCCCACCTCACCCACGATACCCCACCCCACCCACGATACCACCACCCACCCTCTCTCTCCTGTGAACTTCAAACCTACAAGCCTCCCCTGGGATGACTTCACATCGCAAAATAGCAAGAATATCTACGCTATCTGTCTGTTGTCCCAGTAGTTACTGCAGTGTTTGTGGGTATACCACAAGGGACAAAATACTTCTTAGATGTAAGGAGCCTACTTGTTCTAACTACTGCCACACAGATTGCATTCCAGAAGAAGAATTTTGTTGCAGCCAGGTTGAAAATTTCAGAAAATTGAAGGATATCCATAATCCTGTGGTATATGTGGATACAAGCCTGGAGCTACAGGAGGAAGGTTCAGAAGTCCTACCTCAGGGACTCCTGTTCAAAGAACAAGACTGCCCTCTTGGGCTGTGTTGTAAAGTTGCAGCTAAGATAATCCATCACAGGGAAGCACTTCATGAGCTCCTCAAATCATTAGATAACCTACAAGCTATTGTAGAAGGCCAGTCAAGTGACGTAAGCTGCTCAGCTGATGGCGACACTATTGACAGAGACTGGAAGTCCCACACTGACCACATCATGAGGAGCCAGTCTATCAGCATCCTGTTGGCCAACATTAGAGGTTTCATTACTAATGTTGGAAAGCTCACACATAGTTTTGTGAACACTCGACGTCCGGACGTGATAGCTGAGATCATATATGCCCAGGATGACTCGAGTATGGAACACATTCGTACAGCATAATGATGTCAACGAGATAAAGTTAGTTGATCAAATGAAAATGCTGGCCCACAGATGGCTCATAACAATAAAAATGCTTTCAAATGAGCTGATGTAGGTAACAGCTCTTAGCTTGTCAATAAAGTTAGGAATCCTTAACCTGTAAATAGCTTGTCAATAAAGCTAGGGATCCTTAACCTTGTCAAACCCTGTGTAAAAAAAAAAAAAAAAAAAAAAAAAAAAAAAAAAAAAAAAAAAAAAAAAAAAAAAAAAAAAAAAAAAAAAAAAAAAAAAAAAAAAAAAGAGGAACAAGCAGACAGAGAGAGAGGGGGGAGATAGACAGACCGTTATACAGACAGACAGACCGCCCAACTGACCGACAGAGAGAGAGAGAGAGAGAGAGAGAGAGAGGAACAGACAGATAGAGACAGAGAGACAGAGAGGGGGGACAGACAGACAGACAGACAGACAGACAGACAGACATACAGACTGACACACTGACAGACAGACAGACAGAAAGACAGACAGACCGATAGAGAGAGAGAGAGAGAAGAACAGAGAGACAGAGAGAGAGAGAGAAGAACAGAGAGACAGAGAGAGAGAGGGGGGGAGACAGACAGACATATAGACCGACGTACAGATTGACACACTGACAGACAGACAGACAGACCGACAGGCCAACAGAGGGAGACAGAGAGAGGAAGAGACAGACAGAGAGACAAAGAGAGGGGGACAGACAGACAGACCGACATACAGATTGACATGCTGACAGACAGACAGACAAACAGAACGACAAAGAGAGAGAGAGAGAGAGAATGGAACAGACAGACCGCTATACAGACTGACAGACAAACAGGCAGACAGACAGACAGACAGACAGACAGACAGACAGACAAAGAGAGGGAGCAGACAGACAGAAAGACAAAGAGAGGGGGACAGACAGACAGACAAAGAGAGGGGGACAGACAGACAGACCGACCGACAGAGAGAGAGAGAGAGACGAACAATCAGAGAGACAGAGAGTGGGGTACAGACAGACAGACCCACACACAGA
Organism: Cherax quadricarinatus; assembly: GCF_038502225.1. Taxonomy (NCBI): domain Eukaryota; kingdom Metazoa; phylum Arthropoda; class Malacostraca; order Decapoda; family Parastacidae; genus Cherax; species Cherax quadricarinatus. The sequence continues at coordinate 31,687,283 of NC_091294.1, read as the reverse complement.
CTGATACACTGACAGACAGACAGACAGAACGACAGAGAGAGAGAAAAAGGAACAGACAGACAGACCGCTATACAGACTGACACACTGACAGACAGAGAGGAACAGAGTGAGAGAGAGAGAGAGAGAGAGAGAGAGAGAGAGAGAGAGAGAGAGAGAGAGAGAGAGAGAGAGAGAGACGTCAAGCGTCAAGAAGACACCATGGAGACTGACTGTCAACTCCTCCATTCTGATTGAAAGTAAACTTTAATTACGTTAAATAAACGCCAACTGGAACCTACTGTATTGATTCCCTTGTGAGGGGAAAACCCCTTCTCCCCTCCCTTATCTCCCTGTCGGGTTCCTCTCACACGGGCTCCATCGCCTCATCTTCTTCTAAGTACACTCTAAGTAATTGATAATTACTCGGCGCACCGGGCTCTAAGCGCCTTCCATTAACTTAATAATCCATAATAATCCAAATCGCGCAATGCATATCACACTCCACGATTTGCAACAATGAGCTGAGAGTCAGCATTAACGTAGTTTCGTTAGCTAAGTCTGCAAGATGTGCTTGGAAAAATAACACGACACAAGAACTTCGAGTGTTGATGCAGTCGGAGATATACACTGTGAAATACACAGAAATGTGCAACTGTCGGTTTATAAGCACTGGCATACACAGATATCTCGGTATATACCCACTTAGATATTCAACTTACCGTGCATATGCATATATGTATATATATTGTATTTATTTATTAACACATCTGCCGCTTCCCACCAAAGCAGGGTGGGCGATATATATATATATATATATATATATATATATATATATATATATATATATATATATATATATATATATATATATATATCGATGCAGAATGAAAAAGAACCCCGGGGGGAGCAGAAATATAACTCTACGCCTTTCGTGTTGCAATCAACACATCATCAAGAGCTTGCAAATTGCAGAAAAGAGGAGGATGTCCAACCAAGTACGTTCCCACTCCAGTGAAGATTGATATATATATATATATATATATATATATATATATATATATATATATATATATATATATATATATATATATATATAATATATATATATATATATATATATATATATATATATATATATATATATATATATATATATAAATGATCAGTTATGGAAGGAGAAAAGAGAATATGAATGTGTAAATTCAAGAATTATGTGGATGAAAGTAAAGGTTGGATGCGAGAAGTGGGTCATAATAAGCGTGTATGCACCTGGAGAAGAGATGAATGTAGAGGAGAGAGAGAGATTTTGGGAGATGTTAAGTGAATGTATAGGAGCCTTTGAACCAAGTGAGAGAGTAATTGTGGTAGGGGACTTGAATGCTAAAGTAGGAGAAACTTTTAGAGAGGGTGTGGTAGGTAAGTTTGGGGTGCCAGGTGTAAATGATAATGGGAGCCCTTTGATTGAACTTTGTATAGAAAGGGGTTTAGTTATAGGTAATAAATATTTTAAGAAAAAGAGGATAAATAAGTATACACGATATGATGTAGGGCGAAATGACAGTAGTTTGTTGGATTATGTATTGGTAGATAAAAGACTGTTGAGTAGACTTCAGGATGTACATGTTTATAGAGGGGCCACAGATATATCAGATCACTTTCTAGTTGTAGCTACACTGAGAGTAAAAGGTAGATGGGATACAAGGAGAATAGAAGCATCAGGGAAGAGAGAGGTGAAGGTTTATAAACTAAAAGAGGAGGCAGTTATGGTAAGATATAAACAGCTATTGGAGGATAGATGGGCTAATGAGAGCATAGGCAATGGGGTCGAAGAGGTATGGGGTAGGTTTAAAAATGTAGTGTTAGAGTGTTCAGCAGAAGTTTGTGGTTACAGGAAAGTGGGTGCAGGAGGGAAGAGGAGCGATTGGTGGAATGATGATGTAAAGAGAGTAGTAAGGGAGAAAAAGTTAGCATATGAGAAGTTTTTACAAAGTAGAAGTGATGCAAGGAGGGAAGAGTATATGGAGAAAAAGAGAGAAGTTAAGAGAGTGGTGAAGCAATGTAAAAAGAGAGCAAATGAGAGAGTGGGTGAGATGTTATCAACAAATTTTGTTGAAAATAAGAAAAAGTTTTGGAGTGAGATTAACAAGTTAAGAAAGCCTAGAGAACAAATGGATTTGTCAGTTAAAAATAGGAGAGGAGAGTTATTAAATGGAGAGTTAGAGGTATTGGGAAGATGGAAGGAATATTTTGAGGAATTGTTAAATGTTGATGAAGATAGGGAAGCTGTGATTTCGTGTATAGGGCAAGGAGGAATAACATCTTGTAGGAGTGAGGAAGAGCCAGTTGTGAGTGTGGGGGAAGTTCGTGAGGCAGTAGGTAAAATGAAAGGGGGTAAGGCAGCCGGGATTGATGGGATAAAGATAGAAATGTTAAAAGCAGGTGGGGATATAGTTTTGGAGTGGTTGGTGCAATTATTTAATAAATGTATGGAAGAGGGTAAGGTACCTAGGGATTGGCAGAGAGCATGCATAGTTCCTTTGTATAAAGGCAAAGGGGATAAAAGAGAGTGCAAAAATTATAGGGGGATAAGTCTGTTGAGTGTACCTGGTAAAGTGTATGGTAGAGTTATAATTGAAAGAATTAAGAGTAAGACGGAGAATAGGATAGCAGATGAACAAGGAGGCTTTAGGAAAGGTAGGGGGTGTGTGGACCAGGTGTTTACAGTGAAACATATAAGTGAACAGTATTTAGATAAGGCTAAAGAGGTCTTTGTGGCATTTATGGATTTGGAAAAGGCGTATGACAGGGTGGATAGGGGGGCAATGTGGCAGATGTTGCAAGTGTATGGTGTAGGAGGTAGGTTACTGAAAGCAGTGAAGAGTTTTTACGAGGATAGTGAGGCTCAAGTTAGAGTATGTAGGAAAGAGGGAAATTTTTTCCCAGTAAAAGTAGGCCTTAGACAAGGATGTGTGATGTCACCGTGGTTGTTTAATATATTTATAGATGGGGTTGTAAGAGAAGTAAATGCGAGGGTCTTGGCAAGAGGCGTGGAGTTAAAAGATAAAGAATCACACACAAAGTGGGAGTTGTCACAGCTGCTCTTTGCTGATGACACTGTGCTCTTGGGAGATTCTGAAGAGAAGTTGCAGAGATTGGTGGATGAATTTGGTAGGGTGTGCAAAAGAAGAAAATTAAAGGTGAATACAGGAAAGAGTAAGGTTATGAGGATAACAAAAAGATTAGGTGATGAAAGATTGAATATCAGATTGGAGGGAGAGAGTATGGAGGAGGTGAACGTATTCAGATATTTGGGAGTGGACGTGTCAGCGGATGGGTCTATGAAAGATGAGGTGAATCATAGAATTGATGAGGGAAAAAGAGTGAGTGGTGCACTTAGGAGTCTGTGGAGACAAAGAACTTTGTCCTTGGAGGCAAAGAGGGGAATGTATGAGAGTATAGTTTTACCAACGCTCTTATATGGGTGTGAAGCGTGGGTGATGAATGTTGCAGCGAGGAGAAGGCTGGAGGCAGTGGAGATGTCATGTCTGAGGGCATGTGTGGTGTGAATATAATGCAGAGAATTCGTAGTTTGGAAGTTAGGAGGAGGTGCGGGATTACCAAAACTGTTGTCCAGAGGGCTGAGGAAGGGTTGTTGAGGTGGTTCGGACATGTAGAGAGAATGGAGCGAAACAGAATGACTTCAAGAGTGTATCAGTCTGTAGTGGAAGGAAGGCGGGGTAGGGGTCGGCCTAGGAAGGGTTGGAGGGAGGGGGTAAAGGAGGTTTTGTGTGCGAGGGGCTTGGACTTCCAGCAGGCATGCGTGAGCGTGTTTGATAGGAGTGAATGGAGACAAATGGTTTTTAATACTTGACGTGCTGTTGGAGTGTGAGCAAAGTAACATTTATGAAGGGATTCAGGGAAACCGGCAGGCCGGACTTGAGTCCTGGAGATGGGAAGTACAGTGCCTGCACTCTGAAGGAGGGGTGTTAATGTTGCAGTTTAAAAACTGTAGTGTAAAGCACCCTTCTGGCAAGACAGTGATGGAGTGAATGATGGTGAAAGTTTTTCTTTTTCGGGCCACCCTGCCTTGGTGGGAATCGGCCGGTGTGATAATAAAAAAAAAAATATATATCAATAACAACACTGCACTAACCAAGGACTCGAACCCATGTTGCTTTGGCATGCCTCATGATGGGCGAAAACACATGACGCCCTAATCCACTGGACCATACGATCCTTAAGAGTAGCGCAACCAGCGGAACTGGATGTTGTACAAGATAGTACCTTGAGTTGTATAAGTCAACACACTGGAATGTACAAGGCAACATCTAGGACATAAATAACAAAAAGGCACAATACCGTGACTGGAACGATACACAAATAACCCGCACATAAAAGACAGAAGCTTACGACGACGTTTCGGTCCGACTTGGACCATTGACAAAGTCACACTGTGACTTTGTCAATGGTCCAAGTCGGACCGAAACGTCGTCGTAAGCTTCTGTCTTTTATGTGCGGGTTATTTGTGTAACATCTAGGACTGTACAAGACGACGCCTAAAATTGCACAAAATAGCACCTTGAGTTGTACAAATCAACACCTTGGATTGTACAAGTCATCACCTTGGACTGTACAAAACAACACCTAGGATTATACAAGACAACACCTAGGATTATACAAGACAACACCTAGGATTGTACAAGACAACACCTAGGATTGTACAAGACAATACCTAGGATTGTACAAGACAACACCTAGGATTGTACAAGACAACACCTAGGATTGTACAAGACAGCACCTAGGATTGTAGAAGACAGCACCTAGGATTGTACAAGACAACACCTAGGATTGTACAAGACAACACCTAGGATTGTACAAGACAGCACCTAGGATTGTACAAGACAGCACCTAGGATTGTACAAGACAGCACCTAGGATTGTACAAGACAGCACCTAGCATTGTACAAAACAACACCTAGGATTATACAAGACAACACCTAGGATCGTACAAAACAACACATAGGGTTATACAAGACAACACCTAGGATTGTACAAGACAGCACCTATGATTGTACAAAACAACACCTAGGATTATACAAGACAACACCTAGGATTGTACAAAACAACACCTAGGATTGTACAAGACAACACCTAGGATTGTACAAGACAGCACCTTGGGTTATATGAGAAAGTGCAGGAAAACGAACCTAACAGTTTTCATTTGCACGGGACTACTCTGTCATGAGGTAAACTAGCTAGCAAATGGAAAATAGTTTACATTATACAGATATGTAAACTGGAAATATAAGCCTGTGCCGGAGGACGTTAGTTGGTTAATGGAGTTTAAAACCTATCGACTACACGAGGGTCATTAATGCAGCATGTTGCCTGTTTCCTGTCAGTTATGACCACTTCACTCCGTGAAAATATACACCGAGAGGTATACCTGGTATATCTGGTATACCTGGTATACTTGTTTAATAAGAATATATGAAAACACAGTAAAGAAAAGTGAGCGAGATACTTAGAGACAGAAAAAACTGACTGAAAAATCATATATATCAAATTTATTCAGCCATTTTAAGCAATCGTAAAAAAAAATCGTGAAAGTAATAGGTTAGCGGATGATATTTTTTTTTTCCAGATTTTTTGAAAATTTTGACGAAGTTTACCATGAAAGACGAAATATTTTTCTGATGTTATTTTTGTCTTGAGACTTAGTGGAAGTTTTTTTTTCTTAACTTTCAGACATAAGTTTAATTTTTTCAAAATGGTCTTGAAAGCACACAGGTGTTATGGTCACACATGTGTTATGGTCACACAGGTGTTATGGTCACACAGGTGTTACGGTCACACAGGTGTTACGGTCGCATACATATGTTACTGTTACGGTCACACAGGTGTTGCGGTCACATACGGGTGTGCGGTCACACAGGTGTTATGGTCACACACAGGTGTTACGGTCATATAGGTGTTACAGTCACACAGGTGTTACGGTCACACACAGGTGTTACGGTCATACAGGTGTTACGGTCACATACAGGTGTTACGGTCATACAGGTGTTATGGTCACATACAGATGTTACGGTCATACAGGTGTTACGGTCATACAGGTGTTACAGTCACATACAGGTGTTACGGTCACATACAGGTGTTACGGTCACATACAGGTGTTACGGTCACACACAGGTGTTAAAGGCGACTTATTTCCATTCTGAACTTTCAAATCCGATTAATAAACAAGATAACTGGCTACATAACCATGATAACTGCATCATAACAGGAGAAGACCACTTAACCAACAGTTTTCACCTTCTAAGCTCCATTAAACCGACAGTATTCACTTTCAAAGCGACACTTACGATAGCTCCTGATCTTGATGCCCATGATGCTCTGTATCTCCTCACAAGGTGTCTTACTATGCCAAGACTCACTTACTTCCTGAGGTGTGCACCCTCTTTTGACAACCCAACACTCAATGAATATGACGCACACCTGAGATCAACTTTTAAGAAGGCACTGAACCTGTCACTAGAGGATGAGCAATGGGATCAGGCAACCCTCCCAGTGCGACTGGGAGGTATAGGGGTGCGTAAAGCAATGCATGTTGCTTTACCTGCTTTTCTGTCTTCGTGTTTGGCTTCCAGTGCATTAGTCAAGAAGATGGTATCCGAACGCTTGAGAGACTTGGTAGGAGCTCAAGACCCCAGGTTTACTGAAGCAGCGATTCGTTGGGACACCCTTACAGACTCCTCCAGTAGACCAGCTCCTCCCAAACAGCACAAAGAGTCCCACTGAGACAAACCGATCATGGAAACAATCGCCAACACAATGCTCTCCAATGCTTCAGGAAAGAACAAAGCTCGTCTCCTGGCAGTGAAGGCACCACACTCAGGAGATTTCCTGTTAGCTGTTCCCAATTCCTCCCTGGGCACCCGTCTCGACCCACAGGCCATTCGGATTGGTGTTGCTCTTCGCCTAGCCGCCCCCATCCTCACCGAACATAGGTGAATTTGCGGCAGGGCGACAGCTGATCAGTTTGGAATTCATGGTCTCGTGTGCCACACAGCAGAAGGGAAGTATGCCAGACATGAGGAGATCAATGACATAATAAAGAGAAGCCTCTCCACAGCCCGTTGCCCAGCTCAACGGGAACCCCAAGTACAGAGGTCTGATGGAAGTCAAAAGCGTCCTGATGGAGCCACTATGCTACCCTGGAAGGATGGAAAGCAGATTGCCTGGGACTACTCCTGTGCTGCCACATTGGCAGACACCTACTTGCCGTACTCTGTAGTGGAAGGGGGTGGAGCTGCCAGCCACAGGGAGACCCAGAAGATCCGAAAATATGAAGACCTTCCCCCTTGCTATAACTTCATTCCAATAGGGTCGGAGACCCTTGGAGCATGGGGCAAGTGTGCTCTAAAGTTCCTCAAAGAGCTGGGTGAAAAGCTCATCATAGAAACCAAGGACCACAGGGCGACCAGCTTCCTCTTTCAGAGACTCAGTGTTGCGATCCAGAGAGGAAATGCCTGCAGCATTCTGGGCACGCGGCCCACCGCCGGGGAGCTGGACGAAGTATTCGAAATGTAGCTCTGAGTTACCTATGTTGTTTTACTTTCTGTTGTATTTTTGTGAATGTTTGGCCAATGTATTTTGTCTTTAAATAAAACATACTTGAAATATAGGGGGTGGTAGGAAAAAATTCTCAAACAGCTTCAGGGAGAACCTTGAGTTTTCCCTGAAGCAAGTTTATTCTTTTCTCTGAGGATGAGGGTCCCTATAACAGTTCTAGAGGTGGTACCTCCCTATATTTATATATATATATATATATATATATATATATATATATATATATATATATATATATATATATATATATATATATATATATATATATATATATATATATATATGTCGTGCCGAATATGTAAAACTGGTCAATTAGCAAGAACTCATTTAAAATTAAGTTCTTTCTAAAATTTTCTCTTATACGTTTAAAGATGTATTTTTTTCATTAACGTTTATGTAAAAATTTTTAATTTTGCTCCAAAAGAATCTTAGAAAACTTACCTAACCTTATTATAACAATAACAATTTCTTTTAGCCTATCCCAACTAAATATATTTTAGATTTGTTTATAATAATTTAATACTAGACAAACACAGTGAAATATATTTTTTTTCGTTAGGTTCAGAATGATTTTGGCGAAATTATTGCATACACAAATTTTCACTTGTTCTATATGGCAAGATGAACGTTGCTATTTTAGCCAAGATCGCAAGTTCTGCCTATTCGGCACGACATATATATATATATATATATATATATATATATATATATATATATATATATATATATATATATATATATATATATATATTAAAAAAGTATTTTATATATTAAAAAAAGTTTTTATGCGTAATGAAAATTTAAATAAATTCAATTAAAATGCTGTGGATACCTTTATTTTTAATTATGGACTGACAACTTCTCGATCACACAGCGGAGCAAGTGGAGGAGACACGAGGAAGAGGGATACATGTACTGTGAGGGGCCTTATTATTATTATTATTATTATTATTATTATTATTATTATTATTATTATTATTATCTTTATTGTTTTTGTGGCTTTTACTGTTATTTTTTTATAATTATTATTGTTATTAATATTTTTTTAATTTTAGTAAAATTAATATTATTATTATTATTTTCATTTTTATTACTATTATTTCTATTATTATTATTATTATTATTATTATTATTATTATTATTATTATTATTATTATTATTATTATTATTATTATTATTTAATATTGCTGTTATTTGTCCCTAAGGAAATTATGGATGGTTTCAGTTCCTTGGATCAAGGGCTCTTCACCAGCATCAAGGGCCTTCCCGCCTCCTTTGATGAGACAAAGGCGCAATTACAGCCCATCAGAGAGTTGTCAGCAGCGTTATGATTGGTCATTACCTGGCTTCTGATTGGCTGGTGGCGCTAATTGTTTCCCAAATAAGATAATTATTCCTTCAAAATTGCTTAACTACACCTATTTGGGGAGTATAATTACTAATTATTGTACTCCTAAAATAAGGTAATTATATTCCCCAAATAAGGTACTTATACTCCCAGAATAAGGTAATTATACTCCCAAAATAAAGTAATTTGGGAAGTCATTTGACATCCATACAGATGTACTGAGGCGAGGACGCACGTTTCCCCCAGTGTGGAGTTTCTTTAAGTGTTGTTTCACCCAGTAGACTGGTTTTTTCAAGACATGTTTTGCTCTGTGTAGTGTTTTATCAAGGCACGTTTCCCTCTGTGTAGAGAGCTTTGTCGAGTCTTGTTTCGCTCTGTGTAGAGAGCTTTATCGAGTCATGTTTCGCTCTGGATAGAGCTTTGTCGAGTCATGTTTCGCTCTGGGTAGAGCTTTGTCGAGTCATGTTTCGCTCTGGATAGAGCTTTGTCGAGTCATGTTTCGCTCTGGATAGAGCTTTGTCGAGTCATGTTTCGCTCTGTGTAGAGAGCTTTGTCGAGTCATGTTTCGCTCTGGGTAGAGAGCTTTGTCGAGTCATGTTTCGCTCTGGATAGAGCTTTGTCGAGTCATGTTTCGCTCTGGATAGAGCTTTGTCGAGTCATGTTTCGCTCTGGGTAGAGAGCTTTGTCGAGTCATGTTTCGCTCTGGATAGAGCTTTGTCGAGTCATGTTTCGCTCTGGATAGAGCTTTGTCGAGTCATGTTTCGCTCTGGATAGAGCTTTGTCGAGTCATGTTTCGCTCTGGATAGAGCTTTGTCGAGTCATGTTTCGCTCTGGATAGAGCTTTGTCGAGTCATGTTTCGCTCTGGGTAGAGAGCTTTGTCGAGTCATGTTTCGCTCTGGATAGAGCTTTGTCGAGTCATGTTTCGCTCTGGATAGAGCTTTGTCGAGTCATGTTTCGCTCTGGATAGAGCTTTGTCGAGTCATGTTTCGCTCTGGGTAGAGAGCTTTGTCGAGTCATGTTTCGCTCTGGATAGAGCTTTGTCGAGTCATGTTTCGCTCTGGATAGAGCTTTGTCGAGTCATGTTTCGCTCTGGGTAGAGAGCTTTGTCGAGTCATGTTTCGTTCTGGGTAGAGCTCTATCGAGTCATGTTTCGCTCTGGGTAGAGCTCTATCGAGTCATGTTTCGCTCTGGATAGAGCTTTGTCGAGTCATGTTTCGCTCTGGATAGAGCTTTGTCGAGTCATGTTTCGCTCTGGGTAGAGAGCTTTGTCGAGTCATGTTTCGCTCTGGATAGAGCTTTGTCGAGTCATGTTTCGCTCTGGATAGAGCTTTGTCGAGTCATGTGTCGCTCTGGGTAGAGAGCTTTGTCGAGTCATGTTTCGCTCTGGATAGAGCTTTGTCGAGTCATATTTCGCTCTGGGTAGAGAGCTTTGTCGAGTCATGTTTCGCTCTGGGTAGAGAGCTTTGTCGAGTCATATTTCGCTCTGTGTAGAGAGCTTTGTCGAGTCATGTTTCGCTCTGGGTAGAGCTCTATGGAGTCATATTCCGCTCTGGGTATCAATCAATCAATTAAGTTTATTCTCTATAAGGGTTACAATGCGGGGTTTACAGATTTTGAATATTGTGTGGTTTACATGTTCTAAAATACTAATTTCAGAGGGAGCCACTAGGACACCTAGCATGGCTAGGCATTTCGGGAAAACTTAGATTAATTCTTAACTCTAAATTAATACAGATTATGGAGTAAGTTGGTATTAAGGTTAAGTGACTACATTATAGTTTGTGAGTTTAGCAATGTGAATGCTTTTGTTTTGGCACAGTACAAAGTGTCTATATTGGAGTATCACAGGCAAACTTATGACTAGTTAGGATTTATTATTTTATGATTAAGATTAGTATTTCCGTGATTATAGACAAGTGGGTGAGTGAGTAAGCTTTATTGAGTCATGTTTCGCTCTGGGTAGAGCTTTATTGAGTTATGTTTCGCTCTGGGTAGAGCTTTATTGACTTATGTTTCGCTCTGGGTAGAGCTTTATTGAGTTATGTTTCGCTCTGGGTAGAGCTTTATTGACTTATGTTTCGCTCTGAGTAGAGCTTTATTGAGTCATGTTTCGCTCTGGGTAGAGCTTTATTGAGTTATGTTTCGCTCTGGGTAGAGCTTTATTGAGTTATGTTTCGCTCTGGGTAGAGCTTTATTGAGTCATGTTTCGCTCTGGGTAGAACTTTATTGAGTTATGTTTCGCTCTGGGTAGAGCTTTATTGAGTTATGTTTCGCTCTGGGTAGAGCTTTATTGAGTCATGTTTCGCTCTGGGTAGAGCTTTATTGAGTCATGTTTCGCTCTGGGTAGAGCTTTATTAAGTCATGTTTCGCTCTGGGTAGAGCATTATTGAGTCATGTTTCGCTCTGGGTAGAGCTTTATTAAGTCATGTTTCGCTCTGGGTAGAGCTTTATTGAGTCATGTTTCGCTCTGGGTAGAGCTTTATTAAGTCATGTTTCGCTCTGGGTAGAGCTTTATTGAGTCATGTTTCGCTCTGGGTAGAGCTTTATTGAGTCATGTTTCGCTCTGGGTAGAGCTTTATTGAGTCATGCTTCGCTCTCGGTAGAGCTTTATTGAGTCATGTTTCGCTCTGGGTAGAGCTTTACTGAGTCATGTTTCGCTCTGGGTAGAGCTTTATTAAGTCATGTTTCGCTCTGAGTAGAGCTTTATCGAGTCATGTTTCGCTCTGGGTAGAGCTTTATTATGTTTCGCTCTGGGTAGAGCTTTATTAAGTCATGTTTCGCTCTGAGTAGAGCTTTATCGAGTCATGTTTCGCTCTGGGTAGAGCTTTATTAAGTCATGTTTCGCTCTGAGTAGAGCTTTATCGAGTCATGTTTCGCTCTGGGTAGAGCTTTATTAAGTCAGTCAGAGCTGAGTTGTTTCGCTCTGAGTAGAGCTTTATCGAGTCATGTTTCGCTCTGGGTAGAGCTTTATTGAGTCATGTTTCGCTCTGGGTAGAGCTTTATCGAGTCATGTTTCGCTCTGGGTAGAGCTTTATTAAGTCATGTTTCGCTCTGAGTAGAGCTTTATCGAGTCATGTTTCGCTCTGGGTAGAGCTTTATTAAGTCATGTTTCGCTTTGGGTAGAGCTTTATTGAGTCATGTTTCGCTCTGGGTAGAGCTTTATTGAGTCATGTTTCGCTCTGGGTAGAGCTTTATTAAGTCATGTTTCGCTCTGGGTAGAGCTTTATTGAGTCATGTTTCGCTCTGGGTAGAGCTCTATCGAGTCATGTTTCGCTCTGGGTAGAGCTTTCATGTTTCGCTCTGGGTAGAGCTTTATTAAGTCATGTTTCGCTCTGAGTAGAGCTTTATCGAGTCATGTTTCGCTCTGGGTAGAGCTTTATTAAGTCATGTTTCGCTCTGAGTAGAGCTTTATCGAGTCATGTTTCGCTCTGGGTAGAGCTTTATTAAGTCATGTTTCGCTCTGGGTAGAGCTTTATTGAGTCATGTTTCGCTCTGGGTAGAGCTTTATTGAGTCATGTTTCGCTCTGGGTAGAGCTTTATTAAGTCATGTTTCGCTCTGGGTAGAGCTTTATTAAGTCATGTTTCGCTCTGAGTAGAGCTTTATTGAGTCGAGTCATGTTTCGCTCTGGGTAGAGCTTTATTAAGTCGCTCTGGGTATGAGTTTCGCTCTGGGTAGAGCTTTATCGAGTCATGTTTCGCTCTGGGTAGAGCTTTATTGAGTCATGTTTCGCTCTGGGTAGAGCTTTATTGAGTCATGTTTCGCTCTGGGTAGAGCTTTATTGAGTCATGTTTCGCTCTGGGTAGAGCTTTATTGAGTCATGTTTCGCTCTGGGTAGAGCTTTATTAAGTCATGTTTCGCTCTGGGTAGAGCATTATTGAGTCATGTTTCGCTCTGGGTAGAGCTTTATTAAGTCATGTTTCGCTCTGGGTAGAGCTTTATTGAGTCATGTTTCGCTCTGGGTAGAGCTTTATTAAGTCATGTTTCGCTCTGGGTAGAGCTTTATTGAGTCATGTTTCGCTCTGGGTAGAGCTTTATTGAGTCATGTTTCGCTCTGGGTAGAGCTTTATTGAGTCATGTTTCGCTCTGGGTAGAGCTCTATCGAGTCATGTTTCGCGGAAGAACAGAAGGCAGAAAATCTGTCAGGTTTGATCCAAGGAATGTGAGGGGTTAGGTGCAATTCCCTGGATCAAGATCTCCTAGCTAGAATTCAAGACTGGAAATTCTAGGGGGGAAATAATAGGCGTTAAGGGCTCTTGATTTGAGGAACTGGAGTTGTTCCTTCTCTTCTTCGGAACAAATCTGCTTGTCTTCCATTTCCCAGGCGTTGTCTCTCCCCCCCTTACGGATTTAACGCTTTCCCGAGGTTTGAAGTTTTCTCTAATTCTTAATAAAACTGAAGATTAGAGACATCTCTCTCTCTCTCTCTCTCTCTCTCTCTCTCTCTCTCTCTCTCTCTCTCTCTCTCTCTCTCTCTCTCTCTCTCTCTCTCAATCTCTCTCTCTCTCTCTCTCTCTCTCTCTCTCTCTCTCTCTCTCTCTCTCTCTCTCTCTCTCTCTCTCTCTCTCTCTCTCTCTCTCTCTCTCTCTCTCTCTCTCTCTCTCTCTCTCTCTCTCTCTCTCTCTCTCCCTCTCTCTCTCTCTCTCTCGCTCCCTCATACACACACACAGTCACCAAGCCCAGCAGGTGCTGAGTATAACAGTAACCAGTATATATACGAGCCAGGCAGACATAACACAAGAGAGTATAATCGTGGTATAGTATACACGAGGGTATGTTATACCCTCGGCGCTCTCCTCTCATGAACATACTGATGAGACGTGCCAGCATATTATTTTAAATATACGAGGTGAGTCAAGCAGGAGGGGAGAATAAGAGGAACAGGAGGAAAGAATATGAGAAGCAGGAGGGAATAATGAGAGGAGCAGGAGGCAACCAGCAGGCATGAAGGGAAGCAGTCAAAAGAAGGAGGGAGGGTTCTCAGGAAGGAGGAGAGAAGGAGGGAAGCAGGAGGGAAGGTTTTGAATTAGGAAGGAGGAAAATAATAATAATAATAATAATAATAATAATAATAATAATAATAATAGTAATAGTAATAATAATAATAATAATAATAATAATAATAATAATAATAATAATAATAGTAATAATAATAATAATAATAATAATAATAATAATAATAATAATAATAATAATAACAATAATAATAATAATAATAATAATAATAATAATAATAATAATAATAATAATAATGAATATAATAATAGTAATAATAGTAATAATAGTAATAATAATAATAATAATAATAATAATAATAATAATAATAATAATTATTATTGATGTTTGATTCAATGAAGAGGAGTGTAACTATGATTCCTTGGATCAAGAGCCCTTCACTGGCATCAAGGAACACCCTTCCCATTTTCCTTCCAAAAGGTCGTTTCGCCCGTTTTTTTTTTCGAAATTCAGAATGAAACGTCAGCAGAAATTGTTAATTTACATGTTAATTTTATTTGGTCAAAAGTAAATTAGCTTTATTACCCAGTAATGATCTTTAGGTTAATCGGATTAAAGTATACAGATTTCGGCGTATGGATGAGCATCCGATGCATCATACAGTATACATGCAACGTCTCAGACGGTTCAGATTATACACACCGAGAGGTGTATATCTCTGAAGTATAAATTCAGAGAGAATTGACCTAAATCCCTTTTCAAGGGATTCAAGTATGTAAGCAGTGACTCACAGCCGTAATGACCTTCGTGTAGTCGTTAGGATTATAAACCTAGTTAAATTACTCAATTCCAGACCCTCGCCTGGAAAGATCTGGTCAACACAAACCAAGCAGCTGTGTGGAAATCCTCTACAGATGTGCCCCCTCCACCCCCCTTCCACCTGTTCCTTCGTGGCACACATCTGCAACACCACAAGTGGCACCTTAATATACCACATTATCAGCTATAAAGTCAGTGCCAGGGTTCAATACGGCGTAAGGTTTCAGTAGCCCTTTAATTCCCGAAAGAAGAATAGACTCAGGATAAAAGTCACGTTTTTCCACCTCTCGTACATCAAACAAATAAATTTGCTGAGATTTGTATTCAGCTGTATATTAGTTATTGTAAAGGTTTCAGAAGCTGTGTGCTGTTTACTATAATGAAAGGTTATGTATACCTGAGTTATTTACACAAGGTGTTGTGATGTTCTCTGGGGTTAGATACCGTGCCATGTCTCAAACACTGGTAGAAGAAGAGAAAGACAATGTTGATGATGAGGGAGAAGATGATGAAGAAGAAGACGAGGAAGAAGAAGAAGAAGAAGAAGAAGAAGAAGAAGAAGAAGAAGAAGAAGAAGAAGAAGAAGAAGAAGAAGAAGAAGAAGAAAAGACGTCTCAAAGGACTGTTTTGAGACCACAATGCATCTAGGAAGAAGGAAGCACACACACACACACACAAATGAGGTAGTTGAAGTTCTATCAGTAAAGATCGAGAACCAAAACCTAGTCATCGTGGTTGTATATAAGCCACCAGATGCAACCTCACAACAGTTCAAGGAACAGCTACTGAAAATTGATTACTGTCTGGAAAACCTTCCAGCTCCATCCCCAAACATCTTACTGCTTGGTGACTTGGTGACTAAGGCATACAAAATGGAAGAATGTAGCAAATAATGTTATAGCTGAAACAATCCCCGGAGGTAGCGCAGATGAAAGGTCACACACACATGAGCTACTAAGTCTCTGCGAAAAACACACCTTAAGCCAGCAGATAGTGGAGCCAACAAGACTAGAAAACACACTTGACCTTATCTTCACAAATAATGAGGACCTGATAAGAGACATAAGAATATAAAAAACAACTAATTCCATTCACAACTTAATCGAAGTCCAGGCGCACAGGGGTCCTGATCAGCAGAATGCATGTACCTGTGAAGGTGTCTTCACAAAATACAACTTAACAACAAGAACATCAACTGGGACCAGGTAAACCATGTCCTAAATGAAACATGTTGGGAAGATATCTTAAATGACATTTATCCAAACCAGTGCCTTGAAAGGATCAACTTCCTGGCAGCTGAAGCATGTTCTAGTCATATTCCCCTAAGAAAGAAGAGCAGGAGTAAACTGGAGAGAGAAAGACGCTCCTTCTACAGAAGACGACGAAGAGTCACTGAGCTCCTCAGGAGTGCTAGAATATCTGATACACGAAAGGAGGAGCTGACCAGGGAAGTGGAAATTATCGAACTTAAGTTAAATGACTCTTACAGGAACCAGGAGAGACAGGAGGAGCTTAAAGCTATTAGTGAAATTGAAAGAAATTCGAAATATTTCTTTTCATATGCCAAAAACAAGGCAAATACCAAATCTAGTATCGGGCCCTTACTCAGACAGGATGGGACTTACACAGATGACAACATGGAAATGAGTGAAATACTGAAATCCCAGTACGACTCTGTGTTTAGTGAGCCACTAGTCAGTCTGAGGATCGACGACCCAAATGATTTCTTCATGAATGAACCTCATAACTCCATATATGTATGCCAGATTTCCGACATTACCCTAACTCCGATAGACTTCGAAAAAGCCAGTGACAACATGCCCATGCACTCAGCCCCGGGCCCAGACTCGTGGAACTCTGTATTCATTAAGAACTGAAAGATACCTCTCTCGCGTGCCCTAAGCACACTATGGAGGAGGAGCTTGGACATGGGTGAAATTCCACAGTCACTTAAAACAACGGATATAGCCCCGCTCCATAAAGGTGGCAGCAAAGCATTAGCTAAGAACTATAGACCAATAGCTCTGACGTCCCACATCATAAAAATCTTTGAAAGAGTGCTAAGAAGCAGGATTGCAAATCACCTGGATTCCAAAAATCTGCACAATGCAGGGCAACATGGTTTCAAGGCAGGTCGCTCCTGCCTCTCACAACTTCTGGATCACTATGATATGGCCTTGGATGCACTGGAAGAAAATCAGAATGCAGATGTAATATACACAGACTTTGCAAAAGCGTTTGACAAATGCGATCATGGCGTAATAGCACACAAAATACGTGCTAAAGGAATAACTGTGAAAGTGGGGAGATGGATCTTCAACTTCCTAACAAATCGAACACAAAGAGTAGTGGTTAAAAGAGTTAAATCGGAGGCTGCCATAGTGAAGAGCTCTGTTCCACAAGGCACAGTACTCGCCCCATCTTATTCCTCATCCTCATATCAGACATAGACAGAGATATACACCACAGCACCGTATCATCCTTTGCGGATGATACTAGGATCTGCACGAGGCTGTCATCTGCAGTGGGCAACGGAAAACAATATGATGTTCAATGAGGACACATTACAACTACTCCGTTATGGAAAACTGGAGGAGATAATAACTAGAACAGAGTATACTACTGACTCCGGCCATACAATAGAGCAGAAAAATAATGTAAGGGACCTGGGAGTAGTAATGTCTGAGGATCTCACTTTCATGGATCACAACAGTGCCACGATCACAAGTGCAAAGAAAATGATAGGATGGATAATGAGAACGTTCAAAACGAGAGATGCCAATCCAATGATGATCCTTTTCAAATCACTTGTTTTCTCTAGGCTGGAATACTGCTGTACATTAACATCTCCATTCAAAGCAAGTGAAATTGCAGATCTAGAGAGTGTACAGAGATCCTTCACTGCACGTATAAGTTCTGTCAAGCACCTTAACTACTGGGAACGCTTGGAAGCACTCGACTTGTACTCGTTGGAACGCAGGAGAGAGAGATATATCATAATCTACACTTGGAAAATCCTGGAAGGAATGGTCCCGAATCTGCACACAGAAATCACTCCCTATGAAAGTAAAAGACTGGGCAGGGGATGCAAAATACCCTCAATTAAAAGCAGGGGCGCCATTGGTACACTAAGAGAAAGCACCATAAGTGTCCGGGGCCTAAGACTGTTCAACAGCATCCCATCAAGCATTAGGGGAATTACCAATAAACCCATGGCTGCCTTCAAGAGAGAGCTGGACAGATACCTAAAGTCAGTGCCGGATCAGTCGGGCTGTGGCTCGGTATTATATACCATTCGTACACAACTTGTCAGACACTGCAACATCATGGAATCTTAATTCTGAGGACATGTACATAACCTTCACGACTACGACAACTACTACTACAACTAACCCATCTCTTCGGGAAGGACCTACTTCCACTGGGGAATCCCGCCTACCAGTGAATATGCCCTCGTCTGCTACACCTGACGTTACTATATAAGCGCCAGGCTCCATTCTTCTGCTTCAGAATCTCCACGACTATGGTGCTCTTCGCACCTACTCCTAGGTTGAGGGACTGATTACCTCATCTTCTGTACATAGTTCTACTGTCTTCAAGTTATGTCCTAGAATTTGTATTGATAAAGCCACTGGATGGCGAAACGTCTACAATAAAGATACCAAGATGTTGCACATGTGTCTTAATCTCATGTGGCTCGTACGTTGGACTGCGTGCGGCCAGCAGTAACAGCCTGGTTGATCAGGCCCTGATCCACCGGGAGGCCTGGTCATGGACCGGGCCGCGGGGGCGTTGATCCCCGGAATAACCTCCAGGTAACCTCCAGGTAACCAGGTGTGTCCAGGAGCTGACCACTGGGCGGCAGTCACCATAGATCAGCTGACCACAGGGCAGTAGTCACCATAGATCAGCTGGCCACAGGGCAGTAGTCACCATAGATCAGCTGACCATTGGGCAGTAGTCACCATAGATCAGCTGACCACAGGGCAGCAATCACCATAGATCAGCTGAGTACAGGGCAGTAGTTACCATAGATCAGCTGACTACAGGGCAATAGTCACCATAGATCAGCTCACTACAGGGCAGTAGTTACCATAGATCAGCTGACCACTGGGCGGCAGTCACCATAGATCAACTGACCACAGGGCAGTAGTCACCATAGATCAGCTGACCACAGTACATTAGTCACCATAGATCTGCTGACCACAGTACATTAGTCACCATAGATCAGCTGACAACAGGGCATTAGTCACCATAGATCAGTTGACCACAGGGCAGTAGTCACCATAGATCAGCTGACCACAGGGCATTAGTCACCATAGATCAGCTGACCACAGGGCAGTAGTCACCATAGATCAGCTGAACACACGGCAGTAGTCATAGATCAGCTGACCACAGGGCAGTAGTCATAGATCAGCTGACCACAGGGCAGTAGTCACCATAGATCAGCTGACCACAGGGCAGTAGTCATAGATCAGCTGACCACAGGGCAGTAGTCATAGATCAGCTGACCACAGGGCAGTAGTCATAGATCAGCTGACCACAGGGCAGTAGTCATAGATCAGCTGACCACAGGGCAGTAGTCATAGATCAGCTGACCACAGGGCAGTAGTCATCATAGATCAGCTGACCACAGGGCAGTAGTCACCATAGATCAGCTTACCACAGGACAGTAGTCATAGATCAGCTGACCACAGGGCAGTAGTCACCATAGATCAGCTGACCACAGGGCAGCAATCACCATAGATCAGCTGACCACAGGACAGTAGTCATAGATCAGCTGACCACAGGGCAGTAGTCACCATAGATCAGCTGACCACAGGGCAGTAGTCACCATAGATCAGCTGACCACAGGGCAGTAGTCATAGATCAGCTGACCACAGGGCAGTAGACAAAGATCAGCTGACCACAGGGCAGTAGTCATAGATCAGCTGACCACAGGGCAGTAGTCATAGATCAGCTGACCACAGGGCAGTAGTTATAGATCAGCTGACCACAGGGCAGTAGTCATAGATCAGCTGACCACAGGGCAGTAGTCATAGATCAGCTGACCACAGAGCAGTAGTCATCATAGATCAGCTGACCACAGGGCAGTAGTCATCATAGATCAGTTGACCACAGGGCAGTAGTCACCATAGATCAGCTGACCACAGGACAGTAGTCATAGATCAGCTGACCACAGGGCAGTAGTCACCATAGATCAGCTGACCACAGGGCAGCAATCACCATAGATCAGCTGACCACAGGACAGTAGTCATAGATCAGCTGACCACAGGGCAGTAGTCACCATAGATCAGCTGACCACAGGGCATTAGTCACCATAGATCAGCTGACCACAGGGCAGTAGTCACCATAGATCAGCTGACCACAGGACAGTAGTCACCATAGATCAGCTGACCACAGGGCAGTAGTCACCATAGATCAGCTGACCACAGGGCAGTAGTCACCATAGATCAGCTGACCACAGGGCAGTAGTCATAGATCAGCTGACCACAGGGCAGTAGTCATAGATCAGCTGACCACAGGGCAGCAATCACCATAGATCAGCTGACCACAGGACATTAGTCACCATAGATCAGCTGACCACAGGGCAGTAGTCATAGATCAGCTGACCACAGGACAGTAGTCACCGTAGATCAGCTGACCACAGGGCAGTAGTCACCATAGATCAGCTGACCACAGGGCAGTAGTCATAGATCAGCTGACAACAGGGCAGTAGTCATAGATCAGCTGACCACAGGGCAGTAGTCACCACAGATCAGCTGACCACAGGACAGTAGTCATAGATCAGCTGACCACAAGGCAGTAGTCACCATAGATCAGCTGACCACAGGGCATAAGTCACCATAGATCAGCTGACCACAGGACATTAGTCACCATAGATCAGCTGACCAAAGGGCAGTAGTCATAGATCAGCTGACCACAGGGCATTAGTCACCATAGATCAGCTGACCAAAGGGCAGTAGTCATAGATCAGCTGACCACAGGGCATTAGTCACCATAGATCAGCTGACCACAGGGCAGTAGTCATAGATCAGCTGACCACAGGGCAGTAGTCATAGATCAGCTGACCACAGGGCAGTAGTCATAAATCAGCTGACCACAGGGCAGTAGTCATAGATCAGCTGACCACAGGGCAGTAGTCATAGATCAGCTGACCACAGGGCAGTAGTCATAGATCAACTGACCACAGGGCAGTAGTCATAGATCAGCTGACCACAGGGCAGTAGTCATAGATCAACTGACCACAGGGCAGTAGTCATAGATCAGCTGACCACAGGGCAGTAGTCATAGATCAGCTGACCACAGGGCAGTAGTCACCATAGATCAGCTGACCACAGGGCAGTAGTCATAGATCAGCTGACCACAGGGCAGTAGTCATAGATCAGCTGACCACAGGCAGTAGTCATAGATCAGCTGACAACAGGGCAGTAGTCATAGATCAGCTGACCACAGGGCAGTAGTCACCATCGATCAGCTGACCACAGGGCAGTAGTCGTAGATCAGCTGACCACAGGGCAGTAGTCATAGATCAGCTGACCACAGGGCAGTAGTCATAGATCAGCTGACCACAGGGCAGTAGTCATAGATCAGTTGACCACAGGGCAGTAGTCGTAGATCAGCTGACCACAGGGCAGTAGTCATAGATCAGCTGACCACAGGGCAGTAGTCATAGATCAGCTGACCACAGGGCAGTAGTCATAGATCAGTTGACCACAGGGCAGTAGTCATAGATCAGCTGACCACAGGGCAGTAGTCACCATCGATCAGCTGACCACAGGGCAGTAGTCATAGATCAGCTGACCACAGGGCAGTAGTCGTAGATCAGCTGACTACAGGGCAGTAGTCATAGATCAGCTGACCACAGGGCAGTAGTCATAGATCAGCTGACCACAGGGCAGTAGTCGTAGATCAGCTGACCACAGGGCAGTAGTCGTAGATCAGCTGACCACAGGGCAGTAGTCGTAGATCAGCTGACCACAGGGCAGTAGTCATAGATCAGCTGACCACAGGGCAGTAGTCATAGATCAGCTGACCACAGGGCAGTAGTCATAGATCAGCTGACCACAGGGCAGTAGTCATAGATCAGCTGACCACAGGGCAGTAGTCATAGATCAGCTGACCACAGGGCAGTAGTCATAGATCAGCTGACCACAGGGCAGTAGTCCTAGATCAGCTGACCACAGGGCAGTAGTCGTAGATCAGCTGACCACAGGGCAGTAGTCGTAGATCAGCTGAAAACAGGGCAGTAGTCATAGATCAGCTGACCACAGGGCAGTAGTCGTAGATCAGCTGAAAACAGGGCAGTAGTCCTAGATCAGCTGACCACAGGGCAGTAGTCATAGATCAGCTGACCACAGGGCAGTAGTCGTAGATCAGCTGAAAACAGGGCAGTAGTCATAGATCAGCTGACCACAGGGCAGTAGTCGTAGATCAGCTGACCACAGGGCAGTAGTCATAGATCAGCTGACCACAGGGCAGTAGTCGTAGATCAGCTGAAAACAGGGCAGTAGTCATAGATCAGCTGACCACAGGGCAGTAGTCATAGATCAGCTGACCACAGGGTAGTAGTCATAGATCAGCTGACCACAGGGCAGTAGTCGTAGATCAGCTGAAAACAGGGCAGTAGTCATAGATCAGCTGACCACAGGGCAGTAGTCATAGATCAGCTGACCACAGGGTAGTAGTCATAGATCAGCTGACCACAGGGCAGCAGTCATAGATCAGCTGACCACAGGGCAGTAGTCATAGATCAGCTGACCACAGGGCAGTAGTCATAGATCAGCTGACCACAGGGCAGTAGTCATAGATCAGCTGACCACAGGGTAGTAGTCATAGATCAGCTGACCACAGGGCAGCAGTCATAGATCAGCAGGAAGACTCACAAACATCAGACATGTCTTCCACTGGAAAGGTACACAAGCGCATCTTCCTTGTAAAAGCAGACACACACACACACACACACACACACACACACACACACACACACACACACACACACACACATCACCTGGTCAAAGACCAGGTGATCAGGCTGAGGAAAGAAGGTGGGGAACTAACAAGAAACGACCATGAGGTATGCGAGCTCAACATAAGATTTAATGACGTATTTACAGTAGAGACAGGAAGGGCTCTGGGAAGACAGCATAGCGGGGAACACCAACAGGGAATATGCCAATAAGTGTTGGGTGACATACACACAACGGAGGAGGTGAAGAAGCTGCTAAGTGACCTTGATACCTCAAAGGCGATGGGACCGGACAACATCTCCCCGTGGGTCCTTAGAGAAGGAGCAGAGACGCTGTGTGTGGCACTAACCTCAATCTTCAATACATCTCTTGAAACTGGGCAACTACCTGAAGTATGGAAGACGGCAAATGTAGTCCCCATTTTTAAGAAAGGAGACAAAACGAGGCACTAAACTAAAGACCAGTGTCTCTGACGTGTATAGTATGCAAAGTCATGGAGAGTGGTGGAGCACCTGGAATGGAACAAGATTATAAACGACAGCCAGCACGGATTCGTGGAAGGCAAATCCTGTTTCACAAACCTTTTGGAGTTTTATGACAAGGTAACAGAAGTAAGACACGAGAGAGAGACAGAGGGTTGGGTTGATTGCATTTTCCTGGACTGCAGGAGGGCCTTTGACACAGTTCCTCACATGAGATTAGTGCAGAAGCTGGAGGATCAGGCGCATATAACAAGAGCACTGCAATGGATCAGAGAATACCTGACAGGGAGACAGCAACGAGCCATGGTACGTGATGTGGTAACACAGTGGGCGCCTGTGACAAGCGGGGTCCCACAGGGGTCAGTCCAAGGACCAGTGCTATTTTTGGTGTATGTGAATGACATGATGGAAGGGATAGACTCAGAAGTGTCCCTGTTTGCAGATGATGTGAAGTTAATGGGGAGAATTAAATCAGATGAGAATTAGGCAGGATTACAAAGAGACCTGGACAGGCTGAACACACACACACACACACACACACACATACACTTACGCGGAGGTTACTTACGCTTAGGTTACTTATGCTGAGGTTACTTACGCTGAGGTTACTTACGCTAAGAACACTTGCGCTGATGTTGCTTACACTGAGATCACTTACGCTGAGGTTACTTACGTTGAGGCTGCTTACGCTGAGTCTACTTATGCTGAGGTTACATACACTGAGGTCACTTATGCTGAGGTTACTTATGCTGAGGTTATTTACGATGAGGTTACATACGCTGAGGTTATTTACGTTGAGGTTACATATGCTGAGGTTACTTATGCTGAGGTTACTTATGCTGTGGTTACATGCGCTGAGGTTACTTATGCTGAGATCACATACGCTGAGGCTACTTACGTTGAGACTGCTTACGCTGAGTCTACTTATGCTGAGGTTACATACGCTGAGGTCACTTACGCTGAGGTTACATACGCTAAGATCACTTATGCTGAGGTTACATATGATGAGGTTACATATGCTGAGGTTATTTACGTTGAGGTTACATACGCTGAGGTTACTTATGCTAAGGCTACTTATGCTTTGGTTACATGCACTGAGGTTACTTATACTGAGATCACATACGCTGAGGTTACGCTGAGGTTACTTACGCTGAGGCTACTTACGCTGAGGTCACTTACGCTGAGGTTACATGTGCTTAGGTTACTTACACTGAGATTACTTATGCTGAGGTTACTTATGCTGAGGTTACTTACACTGAGGTTACTTATGCTGAGGTTACATACGCTGAAGTCACTTACGCTGAGGTTATAATGCGACCCCTGAATGGGTCACAATGTATATAATGTATATTACCTGTTCATATAATTTTACATTGCTTATATTTGCGATATTAGCTAAATCGTAAATATATTGCTTTATATTATTATTTGACTTAGTTATATTATTAGGTAGGATTTAACATTTATATATTATTCAGTGTTCATAGTTCGTGAGTGTTAAGTAGCTGACAGCATTGTATAACTACTGTAATTTTCACTCCACTTGTTTCACTGCCAGCTTCTGTGTTGCTGGGCAGCAGCAGTCCACGGAGTCACGTGATCAGGGTGGGGTGATCACACCTCACCTGGAGTAGGGTCTGCCTGGCCTACGCTCCTTTTTGTCTGTTTGAGGTTGCTTCCAATAAGACGTGCCTCTCCAGCTCTCCCTTGATGGCCCTTGTTGGAAGATCATCTCAGTCCCTTTCTTGTTGTTAGTTCTGTGGAACTCCGTTCACAGAGCATGGCCTAGACTTAGTGATTTTCGACGTTGTACTGAGGTTGTGTGTCTCATAGACACTCTGAGAAACTCAGGTCCTGAGCTGTAGCTTCTGACCTAATTTGTACTGGTATCTGTGTACTGTCACAGTCTGGGATTTTCTAATGCTGAACTTAGATTCAGTAGTATGGGAGTTTTGTGACTTGTGGAGGATCTGCAGATGGTCCCTACTTAGTGTAGTTATATTATCTTGTTCCTGATTCTGTGTCGCTGTTGCTTGTTATATTGCTGTTTGGCTTAACAGTCGCTTTTTTGTTCAAACAAGTTGTTCTGATTGCCAGGTTGGTCAAGAAGTTAGTTTATGTGATAACTTTTAGTCAGTCACTGGTTAAGTCTAGTCGAGTCTAGAGACATAGCGAACTACTTAGAGCACTTACACACATACACACAAACTTACCTGTATATATTTGTATTATGTTATTAAATGTTAACAATGTACCAGACGGTACTTAAAAGCCATAAAGATGTGATATGTGCCTTCAGCACAATACTACTGTACTCCAGAGAAGTGTAGCAACTTGTATCCTATATTATATTCAATTGATTACTTTAATTTACTTTGATAATATACGCCTAGACAATTTCATTGTTATTAATAAACTTAATAAATTTTAATTTCTTTAGTTAGTAGCCTACCAGTTGTAATCCTGAAGCACTATTGAATCTTACTAAATTCTAATGGATAATTGCAATAGGATACTGACTACTTGTTACAAACACCCAGTAACCGGCTGGATGCTAGAAGGGCAGACCTTTCTAGTATTCACTGGAGATCTCTATCATTATTAGATATCGCGTTTTTTGTAACAGGTTACTTACGCTGAGGTTACTTACGTTGCGGTTACATATGCCGAGGTCACTTATGCTGAGGTCACTTACGCTGAGGTTACTTACGTTGCGGTTACATATGCCGAGGTCACTTATGCTGAGGTCACTTACGCTGAGGTTATGCTGAGGTTACTTATGCTGAGGTTACTTAGGCTGAGGTTACTTATGCTGAGGTTACCTACGCTGAGGTTACATATGCTGAGGTTACTTACGCTGAGGTTACTTGCACTGAGGTTACATATGCTGAGGTTATGCTGAGGTTACTTACGTTGAGGTTACATACACTGAGGTTACATACTCTGAGGTTACTTACACTGAGATTACTTACGCTGAGGTTACTTACGCTGAGGTTACTTATGCTGAGGTCACTTACGCTGAGGTTACTTACATTGAGGTTACATACGCTGAGGTTACTTATGCTGAGGTTACTTACGCTGAGGTTACTTGTGCTGAGGTTACATATGCTGAGGTTACATACGCTGAGGTTACTTACGCTGAGGTTACATATGCTAAGGTTACTTACGCTGAGGTTACTTACGCTGAGATTACTTACGCTGAGGTTACATATGCTGAGGTTACTTACGCTGAGGTTATTTACGCTGAGGTTACTTACGTTGAGGTTACATACGCTGACGTTACATACGCTGAGGTCATGCTGAGGTTACTTACGCTGAGGTTACTTACGCTTAGGTTCCTTACGCTGATGTTACATACGGTGAGGTTACTTACGCAGAGGTTACATACGCTGAGGTTGTTTATGCTGAGGTTACTTACACTGAGGTCACTTACGTTGAGGCTACATACGCTGAGGTTACATACGCTGAGGTTACTTACGCTGAGGTTACATACGCTGAGGTTACATTCTCTGAGGGTAAATACGCTGAGGTTAAATACGCTGAGGTTATTTACGCTGAGGTTACATACGCTGAGGTTACATACGTTGAGGTTACATACGCTGAGGTTACATACGCTGAGGTTACATACGCTGAGGTTACTTACGCTGAGGTTACATACGCTGAGGTTTTATGCGTTGAGGTTTCATACGCTGAGGTTACATACGCTGAGGTTACTTATGCTGAGGTTACTTACGCTGAGGTTACATACGCTGAGGTTACTTATGCTGAGGTTACTTACGCTGAGGTTACATACGCTGAGGTTACATACGCTGAGGTTACATACGCTGAGGTTACATACGCTGAGGTTTCATATGCTGAGGTTACATACGCTGAGGTTACTTACGCTGAAGTTACATACGGTGAGGTTTTATGCGTTGAGGTTACATACGCTGAGGTTACATACCCTGAGGTTGCTTACGCTTAGGTTACATACACTGAGGTTACATACACTGAGGTTACATACACTGAGGTTATTTACTCTCAGGTTATTTAGGCTGAGGTTACATGCGCTGAGGTTACTTACGCTGAGGTTACTTACGCTGAGGTTACATACGCTGAGTTACATACGCTGAGGTTACATACACTGAGGTTACTTATGCTGAGGTTACTTACGCTGAGGTTACATACGCTGAGGTTACATACGCTGAGGTTTCATACGCTGAGGTTACATACGCTGAGGTTACTTACGCTGAAGTTACATACGGTGAGGTTTTATGCGTTGAGGTTACATACGCTGAGGTTACATACCCTGAGGTTGCTTACGCTGAGGTTACATACACTGAGGTTACATACACTGAGGTTACATACACTGAGGTTACATACACTGAGGTTATTTACTCTCAGGTTATTTAGGTTGAGGTTACATGCGCTGAGGTTACTTACGCTGAGGTTACATACGCTGAGGTTACATACGCTGAGTTACATACGCTGAGGTTACATACACTGAGGCTACTTATGCTGAGGTTACTTACGCTGAGGTTACATACGCTGAGGTTACATACGCTGAGTTACATACGCTGAGGTTACATACGCTGAGGTTACTTACGCTGAGGTTACTTACGCTGAGGTTACATACGCTGAGGTTACATACGCTGAGTTACATACACTGAGGTTACATACACTGAGGTTACTTACGCTGAGTTACATACGCTGAGGTTACATACGCTGAGGTTACATACACTGAGGTTACATACGCTGAGTTACATACGCTGAGGTTACATACACTGAGGTTACATACACTGAGGTTACTTATGCTGAGGTTACTTATATCCTGTATTTATTTGAGTTAATTAGTTTGGTTCAGAGTGTGTCAAGTAGACGAGGGATCATCAAGGCTCCAAAGTCTAGTGACGTCCTTGAAATACAGATTATCCTAAACTATCAGCCTTTAATCCTATTTTTGTTTTTTATGTATTTCTTCTACATATCTGTTGATTTTTTTGTATTTTGTTTTAGTTTTATATTTAGATTTAATTTCCCTTCTGTTTTTGTTTTGTATCTCATTGTATTTTTAAAATAACTCTGTTGTATTTTTGTCGTATAATTCACTTTAATTTCATACATGTTTTAGCAAAGCAATTATAGGATGAAAATAATCCGTGGCCTTATAAAGTGGGATTATATCATAATTTTAAGGATAATACAACAGATTATCATCAGCTGGAGACGATATACATGAAGTAGTACCCGTGGTGGTAGTAGTAGTAGTCTTGAGGACAGTACTACTAGTAGTGGTAGTAGTAATAGTAGTAGTAAGAGTAGCAGTGGCATTAGTGGAAATAACGAAAATAGTTATAGCAGAAGTAGTAGTACTAGTATTAATAGTAGTAGTATCAGTTATAATGGTTGTTTTTAGCTGCTAGTTGCACTACTGAATATCCAGGCTAAAAACTGTTATTGTACTTAGCTCATTTATAAACTAAGTGCTATTAAAATATCTTAGCTTATTTACAGTCTAAATGCTGTTATCATACCTCGGCTCATTCACAGGCTAAGACCTACTCTTATGCCCCAGCTCATTTACAAAGTAGATAATGACGGTTAATGAAAACAGTACCTTTGTTAATAGTTTAAGCAGGAAAGGCCACCCGGCGTGACGTGACATTACCAATGGACTCCAATGGAATTAAGTTAAGGACCCCAATGGAAATAAGTTACTCTGACTTTTTTGGGTGTTCCTAGGTGCTCTACACATATGCTGCTATGTATGATAATCTATGTAATTGCATTTGTGTATACTTGAATAAACTTACCACAATTGACTGTGTGCTACTGTGGAAAGGAGGATACAGGTGCAATGCAACCTTAGTGGTCCTTATGGGGTCTATAGGTTTAAACTTTAAAACAAACCAACCAGTTTTTTTTTTCTGCTTGGGAAAATTATTTAAACCGCCTCGAAATATCGCTTCCAACTTTCAATAGGTTTCAGATGCTCGTTTAATATTTCAGGAACTGTGTGTGTGGGGATGGGGAGAGTTAAGAATGGGAACGTTTCTGAGACGTTCTGAATATCCTTTGGATCTTATAACGTCTCGCAGTATCTCCTAATTTATTTATAAAGTTGATACCCACCGCCACTTCGTTTTTCATATCGCCAAACTTTGCCAAGCCGATGAGATCCCCGTAAGATCCACTTCAGTATCACGCCTTAAAGTCTCTCCTACTTCTGAAACTCCTAAATCTGCTGAGACTTCATAATGTAACCCAAGATGCCAGCTGAATCTTCCCCGCTAAATACTCACATTAATGGCTTTCACGACCCCCAAGCATTTGCTGTAAGAAATTCCTGTAGACACATTCACACATCCACTGGTCCCTTAAAATGCCCAAGAATTCTCGTAGCAAATGCCAGGTAATCTTTCCACTATGTTAGTTGCAGCTATTTGTTACTGGTAAGAGCCAGGCCACTTAAGCTATAGTGTTAATGGTTTTGTTTTGCTCTTAAATATGGCAAAGTGTGGTATAGCAGTGTGGTATAGCACAGCTTGGTGGAGCGAGAAGGCGTCCAAGACAGAGGTAGGAGCAGGAGGAAAGTGCGAACTGAAGACAAGTGTGAAGACACAGGTTGCAGACAAAGCTTTTATTGAGGCCACGTTTCGGTTTGTGTAGAGCTTTAAATGGCTTACTTCAAAAGGCTCAAAACAGAGCGAAATGTTGTCCCAGTAAAAACATTTTCTGCTTCCTGCGTCCTTGTTTTTCAGGCTGCTGAAGGAGCTCTCCGATGGTACTGCAAACTGTAGGCTATGAATAAGACGAGGAATGCATTTTATTACATTTTAAGGGCAAGACTTTTCGTCCCTGGCGGGAGACGAGTCTTCCCGATAAAATCCCATAATACTGCACATGGTGCTGTTGATTTGCAAACTCTGCAATGCTCTACGAGGCAGTTCTTAATTCTTGAAACATGAATTTGACCAAAACATATTGAACAAGAACGGCAGGACACTTGCCACTACGCCTCACCCATCCCGGGAATCAAACCCTTCCTTTGATTTACTGGTTATGGCATGAGACACTTATGCAACATTTTAAATGTTGGATAAGTGTCTCATTCTTCTACTTGTCAGTTTTCGAGATCATTTACACAAGTGTCCTCACACTTCTGATGCATCCAATATTGCTTAATTAAAACAAACATGTGTTGGGTAGTCCACACCTTGTATTAATGTTTGTAGAATTATCCACAATATTTTAGGTAAAAGGACACAAGTGCGGCTAATGCGACATTTTATTGTGGCTTGATAAAGCTCCTGGAGAGCGAAACGTTGCCAAAATAAAATGTCACATTAGGTGCACTTGTGTCCTTTTAGCTAACATAGTCCAGAGCTTTGAGTGCTACGTCAACAAGCTTTTATTGAGTGCTACGCCTACAAGCCTTTATTGAGTGCTACGTCAACAAGCTTTTATTGAGTGCTACGTCTACAAGCTTTTATTGAGTGCTACGTCAACAAGCTTTTATTGAGTGCTACGTCTACAAGCTTTTATTGAGTGCTACGTCTACAAGCTTTTATTGAGTGCTACGCCTACAAGCTTTTATTGAGTGCTACGTCAACAAGCTTTTATTGAGTGCTACGTCTACAAGCTTTTATTGAGTGCTACGTCAACAAGCTTTTATTGAGTGCTACGTCAACAAGCTTTTATTGAGTGCTACGTCTACAAGCTTTTATTGAGTGCTACGTCAACAAGCTTTTTATTGAGTGCTACGTCAACAAGCTTTTATTGAGTGCTACATCTACAAGCTTTTATTGAGTGCTACGTCAACAAGCTTTTATTGAGTGCTACGTCTACAAGCTTTTATTGAGTGCTACGTCAACAAGCTTTTATTGAGTGCTACGTCAACAAGCTTTTATTGAGTGCTACGTCTACAAGCTTTTATTGAGTGCTACGTCTACAAGCTTTTATTGAGTGCTACGTCTACAAGCTTTTATTGAGTGCTACGTCAACAAGCTTTTACTGAGTGCTACGTCTACAAGCTTTTATTGAGTGCTACGTCAACAAGCTTTTATTGAGTGCTACGTCTACAAGCTTTTATTGAGTGCTACGTCAACAAGCTTTTATTGAGTGCTACGTCTACAAGCTTTTATTAAGTGCTACGTCTACAAGCTTTTATTGAGTGCTACGTCTACAAGCTTTTATTGAGTGCTACGTCTACAAGCTTTTATTGAGTGCTACGTCTACAAGCTTTTATTGAGTGCTACGTCAACAAGCTTTTATTGAGTGCTACGTCAACAAGCTTTTATTGAGTGCTACGTCTACAAGCTTTTATTGAGTGCTACGTCAACAAGCTTTTATTGAGTGCTACGTCTACAAGCTTTTATTAAGTGCTACGTCTACAAGCTTTTATTGAGTGCTACGTCTACAAGCTTTTATTGAGTGCTACGTCTACAAGCTTTTATTGAGTGCTACGTCTACAAGCTTTTATTGAGTGCTACGTCAACAAGCTTTTATTGAGTGCTACGTCTACAAGCTTTTATTAAGTGCTACGTCTACAAGCTTTTATTGAGTGCTACGTCTACAAGCTTTTATTGAGTGCTACGTCTACAAGCTTTTATTGAGTGCTACGTCTACAAGCTTTTATTGAGTGCTACGTCAACAAGCTTTTATTGAGTGCTACGTCTACAAGCTTTTATTGAGTGCTACGTCTACAAGCTTTTATTAAGTGCTACGTCTACAAGCTTTTATTGAGTGCTACGTCTACAAGCTTTTATTAAGTGCTACGTCTACAAGCTTTTATTGAGTGCTACGTCTACAAGCTTTATAGTTATTTGCAGTGTATTCAGAAGCGACGTAGTAGACTTTCTAAATGTTCAGATTCTAGTTCTATCTCTGAACAGTCTTACCTGTTCAACAGTCTTACCTGTTCAACAGTCTTACCTGTTCAACAGTCTTACCTGTTCAACAGTCTTACCTGTTCAACAGTCTTACCTGTTCAACAGTCTTACCTGTTCAACAGTCTTACCTGTTCAACAGTGCCCCCTTTACTGAACAATTAAGAATTCTTTCTGACAGCAACGGAACAAGTTAGAATTACCGCTAGGCAACGGAAAATACTTGAATTAAGAATTCTAGATTGTTAACATGTTAAACAGCTTTAACCTGAGTTTAACAAGAATAACTCAGTTATGAAATAATTATAGTTACATATTTTTCCACTTATTTATCCGTTGTTCTCGCCTGTGTAACTATCACTCTGGTCTAAATAAATTCTCGTGGGGGGGGGGGAGCTCCGTCTAATCTTCTAATTCCGTTACTTGTATATTCAATATCTTTAGCGTCGGCGTTGTTACGATCCTTTCGGGGAAATATCCTGAAGATGGGAGGTGTATTATCATCGAAACGATGGGCGTGGATATATACACCGAAATGTGTTATTCATGAGAGGTGTATGACTCGTAGCTGAGTGTGTTGTATCCCCCTATTTAAGGGACTAGACTAGAGTATTCTTGACTAGCGGCGAACAGGTGACGTGTGTGGAGGTGTGTAGGATAGTGGAGGGATTCTGAGGTGATATTGTATTATTATTATTATTATTATTATTATTATTATTATTATTATTATTATTATTATTATTATTATTTTTAAGACGCTGCCCGTGTGAGCAAAGTAACATATATGAAGGGATTCAGGGAAAGCGGTTAGCCGGACTTGAGTCCTGGAGGTGGTAAGTACAGTGTCTGCACCCTGAAGGAGGGGGTGCTGATATGGTGCATTTCTTCTTAACTGTAGTGTAGGCGCGCCTCTGGCAAGACAGTGATGGAGTGACTGATGATGAAAGTGGTTTTTTTCTTTTTCGGGCCACCCTGCCTTGGTGAGATATGGCCGATGTTTTGATAAAATAATTAAAAAATATTATTATTATTATTATTATTATTATTATTATTATTATTATTATTATTATTATTATTATTATTATTATTTTTATTATTATTGGGCACTGGTGGAGGTTCGTTCCAACGTACGCAAATCCCTGTTCGTGCTTGTGTTTCGGACTGCACACCACCAGCGGGAATTCGGGAAAGGTATTTCCGGTATTGCGGTGGTAATCCAGTCAGTAAGAGGATTCAGGATGCTGAGGATGCTTGGATGAGCATTCCAGCGCTGCTTGCCAGACACACTGGTAGAAACAGGTGGTGAGACCTGGCCTGGTCTGGAAGGAGAGACCAGTTTTTAAGGAACTCGTGGCAGGCCTTGGAGAAACTCTTGTTAGACCAGAGTAATGCTGGTGGTAGTCTTTAAGATACGGGTGGTAGTATTCAAGATGCTTGTGGTAGTCTTCAAGACACTGGTGGCAGGACTACTAATAAAATCGGCAGTATCACCACCAGAAGGAGCAGCATAATCAGTAGCCCCAGCAGCAGTAGCAACAACACCTGCAGTAGCAGTAGTAGCAGCATCACAAGCAGCAGTAACAAAGTTACCTTTCATGATTTCAGCCACAAAGAAACCGACTGAGAGAACCGGGACCCACATGGGAGAGAGGAAACGAGTTAAAGGCTAAGTTGATGCAGGTGATTAGAGAAAACTTTTTAAGACAGCACGTTAAGAACACGAGAGAGAGAGAGAGAGAGAGAGAGAGAGAGAGAGAGAGAGAGAGAGAGAGAGAGAGAGAGAGAGAGAGAGAGAGAGAGAGAGAGAGAGAGAGAGAGAGAGAGAGAGAGAGAGAGAGAGAGAGAGAGAGAGAGAGAGAGAGAGAGAGAGAGAGAGAGAGAGAGAGAGAGAGAGAGAGAGAGAGAGAGAGCGAAAAGAGAGCCAACATCACTGGGTCTAGTAATGTCACAAGTATCCTCCTCAAATATGAGTCTCCCTGGATGCAAGCGTCCATACAGTCCTGAAACTGGGGTACGTAGCGGAACTAAGACAGAGGGAAGAACGGCAGGCGAAGGGTGTGAGATGCCAGACTTTAGAAAAGGGAATTTTGATGGGATGAGAGAATTTTTTGAATGCAGTGCAGTGGGATAGAGAACTCGAAGGAAAGTCAGCGGATGAAGTACCAAGCTGGAAGATGCTGGGAAGCAGAAGAGAATCTCATACCAAGAAAGCAATGTGGAAGCAAGAAAGACAAAGAGAATCCCTGGTTCTACCAGAGATGAAGAAAGGAAAAATGAAAAAGCATAAATGTGGAAAAACTACAGAAATCGAAAGACAGATCAGAAGAGAGAAGCGAAGAGATAGACCAGAAACAAACATAGCAACGTGAGGAAAGAGGCTGGGCCACAGTAGAAGGTTGACATAACAAACTAACTTTTATTCCCACAAAATACAGTACATAGTCTTACAAAATTGGATGACATTTGATAGTAGCAATGGAGCGCCACTGCTTGAACCAAAACAGTAAAAAGACCGGGTAATGTGACTGAAGAAGGAAGGAGGAGAGCTCATGGAAAATGGCAAGGAAGTCAGTGAAGTATTGATCAAACGAAACTGAAAAGGGCTTATTAGCGGTGACATGGACACTGCCAGAAAGCCTAGGGAACAGGGTACACCAACTGGTAATGGACGACATATACACATTATAATGGGGAGAGGTAAAGAAACTTCTGATGTGCCTGGATACATAAAAATAAACAATGGGACTTATCAAGGTGTCCCACGAATTCTGCGAGAGGGAGAAAAACACTGAACTACTAGCTAGGATCTACAGAAAGTCGATGGATATGGGGACATTTTCCAAAGATTTAGAAGACAGTGGATGTAACTCGAATGTTGAAGAGAGCAGATAGGAAGCACTGAACTACAAACCAATTTTTAAGACATGCAAGTCTCTCAAGGTAATGGGGATGATTACCAAAGGAGAGGAGTTTGGAGAGACGTGTTTTCATGAACATTAACTAGCAGTGATTCAAAGACGGGAAACCTTGATCCAGTAACCTGTTTGAGTTTTATGACAAAGTAACAGGCGTGAGACAGGACATAGAGAGAGGGATGGGTGAACTGCATATTTCTTAGACTGTAAGAAGGTATATTATAATATACCCCACTAGAGGCTGAAGCAAAACTTCGAGGTGCAGACAGGAATAATGGGGAACGTACTCCTGTGAATCAAAGTGCGTCTTAGAAGAAGAAAACAAAAATATATTGTCAGGAAGAGACGTCAGAATAGGGAAGAATAACGAACGAGGTTCTACACGAATAGATTGACATTAGGACCAGTTCTCTCTGGTTTATGAGAATACCTTTCGATATGGGATTGAATTAGACGCATCCCTGTTTGCTGATGATGGTGAACTAATGAGGAGAATAAAACCTGATGAGGGAAGGGAAAGGTGACACATGGATCAGGACAAACTGAAAGATTGATCAGACAAGTGGTTGCTGGAAGTGAACCCTAGCGAATGCAAGATTATGAAAACTGGGTAAGGGAAAAGAAGACCTGATATGGACTAAAGACTCGGGGATCATAGTGCCTGGCATATCGCCAGAGGATCACATCGGCTGAATAACTTCTGCAGCCAGTGCTCATTTGTCAGCTTTAAGATAAGCATTCAGGAATCTCACCAAAGAGTCATTCAGCCTCTTTATAGAATATATATCACAGCCATCTTGGAGTACGCAGCACCAGCATGGAGCCTACACCTAAAAAGGCATATTATAAAACCTAGAAAAAGTGTAGAAGTATGGAACGAGGCTTGTTCCGGAGCTAAGTTGTATGAGCTACGAAGAGAGACTAACAGAATTGAATCTAACGACACTGGAGGACAGAACCACTGGAGATATTAAGGGGAATTGAAAGGGTAGACAGAGACAAGGTGTTTGAGACTCGAGAAACAGGTATTCTTGGACACAGGAAGAAGTTAAAGTCACAGATGAGCCGCCGGGTTGTCAGGAAGTATTTCTTCAGTCTCAAAAGTGGTCTGGAAACGAAATGATCTCGTTGAAGGAGTGGTGGAGACATGTCTCCACACAGAGTTTTAAAAGCAGGAGCGATATTGTCCATGACGCTAGAGAAAGTGAACCTGGCAAGCAGCAAGTTGAGAGGCGGGGTCAGGACCTCAACACCTGCAACCATGGACATTTAATTATATATAAATACATTATATATACACACACACATACACTCTCACTCACTCACTCACTCTCTCTCTCTCTCTCTCTCTCTCTCTCTCTCTCTCTCTCTCTCTCTCTCTCTCTCTCTCTCTCTCTCTCTCTCTCTCTCTCTCTCTCTCACACACACACACACAGGGAGACCAGGAGCTATAACACGACCCCTGCTACCACAAATAGGTGAGTACACACACACACATTAACACATACGAGCACGCATTCGCACGCGCTCACACACACTCACGCACACAGACTCACGCCCCTCCCGTCCAATGATGCAGTTGATTTTCTCGCTGATCCAGTTTACTTTCTCCCTCGTCTTTCCTGCTGCTGCAGTCGAGTCCCATTAACTCCAGCGCTCGACCTTCCCTCAGTCGACGCTACCGCCGCGGCCTTAACAAGAACGCTACCCTGAAACCGATTTAATGTTTCCAATTTCCTTTCTTCCTCTTAAAATACCAGCGCGTGAGCTGCATCGGGAGGAGGGGAAGTAATGGTGAGGGGTCGAGGGAGGGGGAGGGGATGAGGGGAGGGGAGGGGGAGGGGAAGTGTCGGCACCGATGTCGACGTTAGGGAATCTAATCCTACTTGTGTAGAGTTTAATCATCTCGATAATGACTCTGCACAGAATCCGAGACCCCTGTAAGGTGTCCTGACTGCAGGCTCGCCAACCCTTATGCTGAGATTTCCACATTATATATATATATATATATATATATATATATATATATATATATATATATATATATATATATATATATATATATATTTATTTATTTATTTATTTATTTATTTATTATTGTAACCACGAACGAGTGGTATTGATCAATGACAACACTGCGACTAGTCATGAGAAGGGCCAAAACATCATGGGTTCGAGCCCTTGGCTAGTCGCAGTGTTGTTATTGGTCAATACCACTCGTTCGTGGTTACCATAATATAAAATACTGCTTGTTGGGCTAGTACACCAAACAGGGAGTAGAATGACATTAGCTCAAAGGCACCCACACCACCGTATGTCCTCGAACCAAGGGTAACACACCTAGCTTGGCTGGGTGCTTGGTTCTATTTTTTTTTTTTTTTGAGTCTCGTATAATTACCTGGAGTTTACCTGGAGAGAGTTCCGGGGGTCAACGCCCCCGCGGCCCGGTCTGAGAC
The DNA here is from genome assembly GCF_038502225.1 of Cherax quadricarinatus. Taxonomy (NCBI): domain Eukaryota; kingdom Metazoa; phylum Arthropoda; class Malacostraca; order Decapoda; family Parastacidae; genus Cherax; species Cherax quadricarinatus. The sequence continues at coordinate 31,649,864 of NC_091294.1, read as the reverse complement.
CAGGC
>NC_091294.1:31599859-31644859 GCF_038502225.1 Cherax quadricarinatus | reverse complement strand
GATATCCAATCTTTCATCACCTAATCTTTTTGTTATCCTCATAACCTTACTCTTTCCTGTATTCACTTTTAATTTTCTTCTTTTGCATACCCTACCAAATTCATCCACCAACCTCTGCAACTTCTCTTCAGAATCTCCCAAGAGCACAGTGTCATCAGCAAAGAGCAACTGTGACAACTCCCACTTTATGTGTGATTCTTTATCTTTTAACTCCACGCCTCTTGCCAAGACCCTCACATTTACTTCTCTTACAACCCCATCTATAAATATATTAAACAACCACGGTGACCTCACACATCCTTGTCTAAGGCCTACTTTTACTGGGAAATAATTTCCCTCTTTCCTACATACTCTAACTTGAGCCTCACTATCCTCGTAAAAACTCTTCACTGCTTTCAGTAACCTACCTCCTACACCATACACCTGCAACATCTGCCACATTGCCCCCCTATCCACCCTGTTGTCATACGCCTTTTCCAAATCCATAAATGCCACAAAAACCTCTTTAGCCTTATCTAAATACTCTTCACTTATATATATATATATATATATATATATATATATATATATATATATATATATATATATATATATTCACTGGAACCTCTACTTACGAGTTTAATCTGTGCCGTGACTTTGCTTGCATCTGGATTTCCTCGTTTGCAGAGTAAATTTTCCTCATTTAAATTAATTGAAATGGTATTAATTCATTCCAGTGGATTTCCAGGCACGAAAAAATACTTCAATAATTTCCCTAATATCAACTCTACGGCTTATTTATCTATCACAATTCATGTAACATGACATAATAAACAATATTAATAACATAGAATCATGATATATACACTAGAATGAATAAAATACATGTCATTACGTATGTAGCTAGTGGTGGTGACAGTGGCCATTGTTGTTGTTGGGATTTATAGGGCCACTACAGCGGCCATTCCTGCTCCTGACTACATGTGTAGGGAGCCTAGGATAACCTAAAAGACTCAGAGTGACTTACAAGCGCTACACTCTTAATGCTACACTTTAGTCTTACACTGTTAATGCTACACTTTGCCACTGCTGCTTCATGTTGCCTGCCACTGCTTCCTCATGATGCCTGCCACTGCTGTTTCATGATGTCTGCCACTGCCGCTTCATGTTGTCTGCCACTGTTATCTCATTATGTCTGCCACTGCTGCTTCATGTTGTCTGCCACTGCTTCCTCATATTGTCTGCCACTGCTGCTTCATGATGTCTGCCACTCCTGCTTCATGTTGCCTGCCACTGCTTCCTCATGATGCCTGCCACTGCTGTTTCATGATGTCTGCCACTGCCGCTTCATGTTGTCTGCCACTGTTATCTCATTATGTCTGCCACTGCTGCTTCATGTTGTCTGCCACTGCTTCCTCATATTGTCTGCCACTGCTGCTTCATGTTGTCTGCCACTGCTTCCTCATATTGTCTGCCACTGCTGCTTCATGATGTCTGCCACTCCTGCTTCATGTTGTCTGCCACTGCTGCTTCATGTTGTCTGCCACTGCTGCTTCATGTTGTCTGCCACTGCTACCTGATGTCTGCCACTGCTGCTTCATGTGTCTGTGCTGCTTCATGTTGTCTGCACTGCTACCGTGTTGTCACTGATGTTCATTTTGTCTGCCACTGCTGCTTCATGTTGTCTGCCACTGCTGCTTCATGTTGTCTGCCACTGCTGCTTCGTGTTGTCTGCCACTGCTACCTCATGATGTCTGCCACTGCTGCTTCATGTTGTCTGCCACTGCTGCTTCATGTTGTCTGCCACTGCTGCTTCGTGTTGTCTGCCACTGCTGCTTCATGTTGTCTGCCACTGCTGCTTCATGTTGTCTGCCACTGCTGCTTCATGTTGTCTGCCACTGCTGCTTCATGTTGTCTGCCACTGCTGCTTCATGTTGTCTGCCACTGCTGCTTCATGTTGTCTGCCACTGCTACCTCATGATGTCTGCCACTGCTGCTTCATGTTGTCTACCACTGCTACCTCATGATGTCTGCTCCCACTTTTACTAGCGTGTTGAAGAGCTTCCCAATATGTGAAGGTTGAGGGGCAGGGCCAATCGGACAGGTATTGGATAGTGTCGTCATTTGTTTTCTCTTGAACATCGCCAAAGAATCGAACATTTCTGTTACTTTTAGCTCAGTTTCAAGGAACTTTTCCTCGTGAACCCAATCAAAATCATATCTATTTCTGTAGTATATCTTCCATTCTATCAAATGAGACGAAAAGAACGAGAATATAACCATAAAAAACACACGAAAATGTACCGCTAATGGGAGGTTAATGGCTGAGAACTGAACTCAGTTATTTATGGTCCGATTTCTTTCATTTTTGGTGTTCGGTAAGAAGCATCTTTCCATCATACATTGCCCAAGTTTCAGTAAGATAGTCTAACAAACAACTGAGATCCAATTCCCTAGATCAAGAGCAAGAGTCCCTCACCAGTGTCAAGGAACCTACCTTGAGGCCAGCTCCCATCTGGAAATTTTGCTCGCGTCTGGAAGCAAAAAATCGACCGACCGACTGCTCGTATCTGGAAAAACTAGCACGTGGATACACTCGTAAGTATATTAGGGTTACAACTTTTTACAATGTAATATTCCTGTATCTTAATCAGATGAACTTTTGCCTAAAAGCAAAGAAATGGCCCTTCATTTCAATATCTTTTAGAAAATGTCACCCCTATATGAAAAAACGAGTAACGAAAACAAGTAACTGGAATGCATATTGCATGTATTATTAATAACAAATAAAACAGCTTACAGCATTATTGTTATCATGTTTGTACATATATTGCTACTTACTGCTTAGAATAAACCGAAGTTGCATTTCGTTGTTGTTTCTGCAGGCAGCATACAGTTCCTGCACAACTTTGGTTGCACGTTCATCACACTGATTACTTCTTGGTATATATCGAGTGTGGACGGTTCCTGCTTCCAGTGATTTTTCAATGAGTTCAGTGTTTTTTTGTAAGGTTTCAATATTTCTGACAAATTCTTGGTCATTTTCATAGCACATCTGATCAGTAAACCAATAATCTGCCTAGTTGTATGAAATTAATCTGCATATCTTCTCCAAAGTCTTCCGTCTTGTTGGTATAAGAATGAATGCAAGAATAGAATGGCTGTTGAATTCCACCTCGCATTGCTGATGTTTGGAATTTTCTGAAAGATAATCAAAGGAAAGTGTTCTTTTTCGTCAAAGAATCTAAACACTCGTGTGAGATGGTACAAAAACTTCATATCATCTCTCCATCCTGATTTAAGGAGGATCTCTTATGTTCCATTAACAAACTGTGCCTTTAGTTCCTCATAATTATTCACCAGTTGGGATACAAATGGATACTCGATATATTTGGAGAACTTGTTTTAGGGCCAAGATTTTCATCCATTAGCAAACGGAGAATCCTGTCCAGAACGTGATGCTGACAACTGATAAACTGTGGTTTGCTAATCCCTTTCTCTGAGAACACTCGTTGCAGTTTGACAACACCTCCAGTATTTTTCCCCGTGTTAACGTTTGTTGTATCAGTAATGATCATCTTTACTGCATTCCACAAGTTGCCTTTCCTTCAGCAACAGTTTCACTCTTGCCAACTTTCAAATGCAGTGCATCCAGTTTTACTTCGGTTCTTTCATTTTTAAGTACTAATCCCTGATACTCATTTTCCTCATTGCACTTTCCATCGAAATATAAAGACTATTAGCACTTTCCTGAGTTGCTGCTTATGAGTAGTAACTCAGATATATTGTGATTCTTAGTTATAATTTAGGGGCGACCTTTTTCCAAAACTGAGAGGAATTTGGTACTTTTTAACAGATGTTATATTTGGAAAAAAGTAAAAAAGTTATAATGTTAATAAACACACACACACACACACACACACACACACACACACACACACACACACACACACAAGTGAAGTAGTGGAGGCAGGAACCATACATAGTTTTAAGAAGAGGTATGACAAAGCTCAGGAAGCAGAGAGAGAGAGGATCCAGTAGCGATCAGTGAAGAGGCGGGGCCAGGAGCTGAGTCTCGACCCCTGCAACCACAATTAGGTGAGTACAATTAGGTGAGTACACACACACACACACAGTTTTACATCTCTTAATGACACAATGAGGCTCCTTGGTTTACCATAATTTTTTAATGTAATCAGATGTTATTATGGTCTATATCTCTTAAAAGATCCCGCTGAAACCTGTTAACTCTCTCTCCTGAATAATTTGTATGGGTGTTAATTTACGTGCATGCGCCTTCATTGGTGCCCAGTATCAGAGTACCAATACACGCCAGTCTGTGGCCAGTTCGGTGGACATTCATCTGTCAATAACCTCTGAAGGAACTTACTTGCGTTATTGCACACTGGAATCATTAACGTAGAATCAGCTGTTAATGGGGTGCTTGTATAGTTGTAAATTTTGCATAGTTTTTCAATATAAAAAAAATTGATATGTGTATCTGAACTCATCCCTTACCTCTTACATTTATATTGATATAGAAGAATGCGTAATGACCCATAAATGTTTAGCGTAAGCCTAAACTGATATAGAATTATGTTTATTGTTCCGCATGGGTTTAACGTGTGTTATTAAGGAATACAATCATAATGTATATTGAATACTATTATTATCTTTGAGTTGCTGGTCAACTGGAAGTGAGAGGAATATATATATATATATATATATATATATATATATATATATATATATATATATATATATATATATATATATATATATATATATATATATATATATGTCGTGCCGAATAGGCAGAACTTGCGATCTTGGCTTAAATCGCAACGCTCATCTTGCCATATAGGACAAGTGAAAATTTGTGTATACAATAATTTCGCCAAAATCATTCTGAACCTAACGGAAAAAATATATTTGATTGTATTTGTTTAGTATTAAATTATTGTAAACGTATTTAAAATATATTTAGTTGGGTTAGGCTAAAATAAATTGCTCTTCTTATAATAAGGTTAGGTAAGTTTTCTAAGACTCTTTTGGTGCAAAATTAAAATTTTTTACATTAACAATAATGAAAAAAATATATCTTTAAACGTAAAAGAGAAAACTTCACAAATAACTTAATTTTAAATGAGTTCTTGCTAATTGACCAGTTTTACATATTCGGCACGACATATATATATATATATATATATATATATATATATATATATATATATATATATATATATATATATATATATATATATATATATATATATATATATATATATATATATACATATATATGCAAGGAATTCGCGAGAGCATTCGAAATATACACAAACACTGATCTCTGGCTGAAGGAGACTCGAACCTACGAACCTTAGGACAAGGTACGCAGTGATTTACCAATCTACCCACACTGGACCAATACCTTGGCGTGTAGCATGCGCTACACGTTTGATCCAAGGCAGCCAGCTTTCAGGGAGAAGGCTTACAGCTTTTCATCTCATCCCCTGCATGCATCAGCCTTACTAGAGATTTGAACAATGCAAGGAATTCGCGAGAGCATGCGAAATATACACAAACACTGCTCTCGCGAATTCCTTGCATTGTTCAAATCTCTAGTAAGGCTGATGCATGCAGGGGATGAGATGAAAAGCTGTAAGCCTTCTCCCTGAAAGCTGGCTGCCTTGGATCAAACGTGTAGCGCATGCTACACGCCAAGGTATTGGTCCAGTGTGGGTAGATTGGTAAAGCACTGCGTACCTTGTCCTAAGGCTCGTAGGTTCGAATCTCCTTCAGCCAGAGATCAGTGTTTGTGTATATTTCGCATGCTCTCGCGAATTCCTTGCATTGTTCAAATCTCTAGTAAGGCTGATGCATACAGGGGATGAGATGAAAAGCTGTAAGCCTTCTCCCTGAAAGCTGGCTGCCTTGGATCAAACGTGTAGCGCATGCTACACGCCAAGGTATTGGTCCAGTGTGGGTAGATTGGTAAAGCACTGCGTACCTTGTCCTAAGGTTCGTAGGTTCGAGTCTCCTTCAGCCAGAGATCAGTGTTTGTATATATATATATATATATATATATATATATATATATATATATATATGTATAGGCAGTTAGGGTAAGATATAAACAGCTATTGGAGGATAGATGGGCTAATGAGAGCATAGGCAATGGGGTCGAAGAGGTATGGGGTAGGTTTAAAAATGTAGTGTTAGAGTGTTCAGCAGAAGTTTGTGGTTACAGGAAAGTGGGTGCAGGAGGGAAGAGGAGCGATTGGTGGAATGATGATGTAAAGAGAGTAGTAAGGGAGAAAAAGTTAGCATATGAGAAGTTTTTACAAAGTAGAAGTGATGCAAGGAGGGAAGAGTATATGGAGAAAAAGAGAGAAGTTAAGAGAGTGGTGAAGCAATGTAAAAAGAGAGCAAATGAGAGAGTGGGTGAGATGTTATCAACAAATTTTGTTGAAAATAAGAAAAAGTTTTGGAGTGAGATTAACAAGTTAAGAAAGCCTAGAGAACAAATGGATTTGTCAGTTAAAAATAGGAGAGGAGAGTTATTAAATGGAGAGTTAGAGGTATTGGGAAGATGGAGGGAATATTTTGACGAATTGTTAAATGTTGATGAAGATAGGGAAGCTGTGATTTCGTGTATAGGGCAAGGAGGAATAACATCTTGTAGGAGTGAGGAAGAGCCAGTTGTGAGTGTGGGGGAAGTTCGTGAGGCAGTAGGTAAAATGAAAGGGGGTAAGGCAGCCGGGATTGATGGGATAAAGATAGAAATGTTAAAAGCAGGTGGGGATATAGTTTTGGAGTGGTTGGTGCAATTATTTAATAAATGTATGGAAGAGGGTAAGGTACCTAGGGATTGGCAGAGAGCATGCATAGTTCCTTTGTATAAAGGCAAAGGGGACAAAAGAGAGTGCAAAAATTATAGGGGGATAAGTCTGTTGAGTGTACCTGGTAAAGTGTATGGTAGAGTTATAATTGAAAGAATTAAGAGTAAGACGGAGAATAGGATAGCAGATGAACAAGGAGGCTTTAGGAAAGGTAGGGGGTGTGTGGACCAGGTGTTTACAGTGAAACATATAAGTGAACAGTATTTAGATAAGGCTAAAGAGGTCTTTGTGGCATTTATGGATTTGGAAAAGGCGTATGACAGGGTGGATAGGGGGGCAATGTGGCAGATGTTGCAAGTGTATGGTGTAGGAGGTAGGTTACTGAAAGCAGTGAAGAGTTTTTACGAGGATAGTGAGGCTCAAGTTAGAGTATGTAGGAAAGAGGGAAATTATTTCCCAGTAAAAGTAGGCCTTAGACAAGGATGTGTGATGTCACCGTGGTTGTTTAATATATTTATAGATGGGGTTGTAAGAGAAGTAAATGCGAGGGTCTTGGCAAGAGGCGTGGAGTTAAAAGATAAAGAATCACACACAAAGTGGGAGTTGTCACAGCTGCTCTTTGCTGATGACACTGTGCTCTTGGGAGATTCTGAAGAGAAGTTGCAGAGATTGGTGGATGAATTTGGTAGGGTGTGCAAAAGAAGAAAATTAAAGGTGAATACAGGAAAGAGTAAGGTTATGAGGATAACAAAAAGATTAGGTGATGAAAGATTGAATATCAGATTGGAGGGAGAGAGTATGGAGGAGGTGAACGTATTCAGATATTTGGGAGTGGACGTGTCAGCGGATGGGTCTATGAAAGATGAGGTGAATCATAGAATTGATGAGGGAAAAAGAGTGAGTGGTGCACTTAGGAGTCTGTGGAGACAAAGAACTTTGTCCTTGGAGGCAAAGAGGGGAATGTATGAGAGTATAGTTTTACCAACGCTCTTATATGGGTGTGAAGCGTGGGTGATGAATGTTGCAGCGAGGAGAAGGCTGGAGGCAGTGGAGATGTCGTGTCTGAGGGCAATGTGTGGTGTGAATATAATGCAGAGAATTCGTAGTTTGGAAGTTAGGAGGAGGTGCGGGATTACCAAAACTGTTGTCCAGAGGGCTGAGGAAGGGTTGTTGAGGTGGTTCGGACATGTAGAGAGAATGGAGCGAAACAGAATGACTTCAAGAGTGTATCAGTCTGTAGTGGAAGGAAGGCGGGGTAGGGGTCGGCCTAGGAAGGGTTGGAGGGAGGGGGTAAAGGAGGTTTTGCGTGCGAGGGGCTTGGACTTCCAGCAGGCATGCGTGAGCGTGTTTGATAGGAGTGAATGGAGACAAATGGTTTTTAATACTTGACGTGCTGTTGGAGTGTGAGCAAAGTAACATTTATGAAGGGATTCAGGGAAACCGGCAGGCCGGACTTGAGTCCTGGAGATGGGAAGTACAGTGCCTGCACTCTGAAGGAGGGGTGTTAATGTTGCAGTTTAAAAACTGTAGTGTAAAGCACCCTTCTGGCAAGACAGTGATGGAGTGAATGATGGTGAAAGTTTTTCTTTTTCGGGCCACCCTGCCTTGGTGGGAATCGGCCAGTGTGATAATAAAAAAAAATAATATATATATATATATATATATATATATATATATATATATATATATATATATATATATATATATATATATATATATATATATATATATATATATATATATATATATATAGAGAGAGAGAGAGAGAGAGAGTTATTCCACCTCTAAATCGAGAGGATGGGACCACCTCTACTAGTAGTCAAGAGAAGGTGGACCTCTTTGCTGAACACTTTGCTACCAAAATGCAAGTTCCTGATCCAGCAAGGGACCCTCCTTGGCTAGCTGCAAGAACTGTGTCAAAACTGTCAGTGGTGACAATAAGGCAGGAGGAGGTGCACTTCCTTCTTAAATCGCTTGACCAAGAAAAGGCTGTGGGCCAGACAAGTTGAGCCCAAGATTGTTGAGAAGATGTGCAGACCAGCTAGCAGCACCTCTAACTCGGATCTTTCAGCACGGCCTAGTACAGTGTAAATGGCCCTCTCTATGGAAAGAGGCAAATGTAGTCCCTGTTCACAAAAAGAAGAGCAGAGAAGAAATCAGCAACTACAGACCAGTGTCACTCCTGTCAATCACTGGTAAGATCCTTGAGACAATAATCTCAAGACAAATGACAGAGTTTTTTGACTACCACTCACTACTTTGTGATCGTCATTATGGCTTCAGGAAAGGTTACTCTGCTGCTGATCTGTTGTTAAACCTCTCCACTAAGTGGCACCAGTCACTGGATGAATCCAAAGTCAGCTGTGTGGTAGCACTGGACATTGCTGGCGCTTTCGACCGGGTGTGACACCAGGGCCTCTTAGCAAAACTTCAAGCACTGGGAATTGCAGGCTCTACGCTATGTCTCCTCAGTGATTACCTTCATGCTAGATCTCTAAGTGTAGTTCTCAATGGAACGGAATCAGCAAGACATCCTAATGGGGCAAGTGCTCCACAGGGAAGCGTGCTGGAACCATTGTTATGGAATGTCTACTTCAACGACCTTCTTCATCTCATCCCAGAATCACATGCATATGCAGACGACTGTACACTGACATTCACTTATCCAAGAGAAGAAATGCCAGCTGCTCTAAGCTACATCAATCACCAGCTAAGAGCTATATCAGCTTGGGGAAATAGATGGCAAGTAACATTTGCACCTGAGAAAACGCAAATGATGATCGTCTCTAGGCACCATGATGATAATGCTGGTGCAGTAGTAAGGGTGAATGGGAGGGTGTTGGCACCTGGGGAAGAAGTTGATATCCTTTGGGGGAAATTTGACTCCAAACTAACCATGAAGAACCATGTTGTAAATATTGCAAACAAGGCAGCCAGGAAGCTTTCAGCACTTCGCCGTATCTCGCATCTGCTTGACAGTAGGGGTTGCAAGATTCTGTACGAGGCACAAGTACGCTCACACCTTAAGTATGCTCTACTTTCTTGGTTTGCCTGCCCCCCCCCATCCCTCTCATCTGCGACTGCTTGACAGAGTAGAGAACAGAGCAAGACGTCTCATCTCTCGCCTGGACCCATCCTGGATAGATTTGTCATTTCAGTAGAGCCTTCAACATAGGAGGGATGTGGGTGGCCTTACTGTTATGTACAAGGCCAATATTGTCAAAGTACCACACTTGGATCCACTTCGAGGACAGCGTGAAACAAGCTTTTATGCCACGAGACGGGCAGAAAGCAGCAACTTCACTCTGGCTGTACCCTTCTCCAGAACATCACTCCATCTGAGATCTTACATACCCAGGATGACTCGAGTATGGAACACATTCGTACAGGATAATGATGTCAACGAGATAAAGTCAGTTGATCAAATGAAAATGCTGGCCCACAGATGGCTCCAACTTCATCCTGTTCCCTACTTGTATGTCTCTTAACATTAAAAATGCTTTCAAATGAGCTGATGTGGGTAACAGCTCTTAGCTTTCCAATAAAGCTAGGAATCCTTAACCTGTAAATAACTCGTCAATAAAGCTAGGGATCCTTAACCTTGTCAAACCCTGTGTAATAAAAGAGAGAGAGAGAGAGAGAGAGAGAGAGAGAGAGAGAGAGAGAGAGAGAGAGAGAGAGAGAGAGAGAGAGAGAGAGAGAGAGAGAGAGAGAGAGAGACCTTGGTCACACATCATTAACACAACTTTTAACACTCGGTCAAATAATTTATCATTTCCCTGCCAGTCCGAGAACCATTTATTTTTCACGGTAATGAGGTCTGGCCGAGTGTCCGGCCACCACCACCATTACCACAATCCCCACCACCACCCACCATCCCCACCACCACTCCCACCACCGCTACTGGAAGCACCATTACTGCTGCCACCGCCCTTACCAGTCACATAACCACAACTACTATCACTATTCATTCATACAATAATACAGCAACTAATCTTGCTACAAATAATGCTCTTGATCCTTCTAGTACTGTACCTGCCACAATTGCTGTTACTATGACCACCACTACTACAATTACTGCTACCACTACTTGTACGTCAACTACCGCTACTACTACTACTGGTACTGCTACTACTACCACTCCTACTTCTTCTACTACTACAACTACGATTACTTTTAATGCTACTAAGACTGCTACTACTGCTACTACTGTTTCTGTTCACCATATCCGTGCCCTGAGATATCTCATACGTTGTGATCATATCTTACACCTCCAGTCCATTATACATCCCATCAACTCTCTCTCTCTCTCTCTCTCTCTCTCTTATAAAAGCGACACAAGCCTTAACGCTGCTGCTGTTACAGTTAATATGCGCTGGAATCTCTCCCTTATCCACTGACATCAACCGCATCACTACACGGAAGTAGGTACTGCACCCACACCTACCTCATCCTACATTCACCTACATCAGCATCACAGCACCTAAGTAGGTACTACAGCACCAACGACCTCGTCCAGTGATCCAGCATGCTGACAGTGTAACACTGCATCTGCTCTGCGGGAGAGTAACAAGCAGTATAGATTTCCTGTCGAGAGAACATTAGAGGCCATCACCTGTGTCAGCGAGAAGCTCAGACTATCTGTTTTCTTAGTGACTGACAATACTGTCTTGCACAGCCCGTTATTCTGTGGCCATATCTGTGCCTGTCTGTATCAGTATCCTGTGTCTGTGTGTGTTGCAGACTCCGTGGTTCAGTGCCTGTGGATACATACCCGGTATCCACATCACTGACTCGAGAAGTGGAGCAACATCACAGTGCCATCACATAGGTGGAGACCACACAATCCTTAAGAGTAGCGCATCCAGCAGAAGTGGATGTTGTACTCGTTACCCAAGGACATATGGTGGTGTGGATGACTCTAGGCTAATTTCACTCTTCTCCCTATTTGGTGTACTAGTATATATATATATATATTGATATATATAGTCAAGGAATCGAACCCATGCTGCTTTGGCCTGCCTCATGGTGGGCCAAAGCAGCATGGGTTCCACTCCTTGATATAGTGTTGTTATATATATTGTTCGTGAGTGCAATATATATAAGTAGTAGTGAAAATTTCCACTGGGCGGTGTATCCGGTTTAGGGGCCTTCCACTGGGCGGTGTATCCGGTTTAGGGCCTTCCACTGGGCGGTGTATCCGGTCTAGGACCTTCCACTGGGCGGTGTATCCGGTCTAGGACCAGCGGCTGGAGGGTCACCTTTTCACACCTAGGTGTTACTTCCGGTTTTGACCATGACCTCGCCCTCGAGACTACCTCACCCTTGACCCCCCAACCAATACCCCCGCCCACGACCCCCCCCCCCTTCGCGACCCCGCCGTCGCGCCGCGCCCCGCCCGCGCGCCCGCCCGCGCGCCCGCCCGCGCCCTTCGCGACCCCCCGCCGCGCGCCCGCCCGCGCGCCCCGCCCGCGCCCTTCGCGACCCCCGCCCGCGCCTTCTGCTGCGCCTTCTGCAGCGTCGTCCGGATCGCCCCCGCGCCTCGAATTTTTTTCCGATTTTTTTCGAATTTTTTTTGAATTTCATTTTCTTGTGCTCTCCATCTCCTCGGATCAAGTTTTTAAGGTTCCCCCTCCCACTTTCACCCCCCACTCCAAAATTTCTCGATATTACCAAGTTTTTTGGATTCCCCCCTATGGGGGTTTCGAAAGTCTCCATCTCCTCAGATCAAATTTTTAAGGTTCCCCCTCCCACTTTCACCCCCCAATCCCAAAAATTTCTCGATAATACAAGTTTTGGATTCCCCCCTATGGGGGTTTTGAATTTCTTATGATCACCTTGGATCAAATTTTTGGATTACCCCTCCCACTTTCACCCACCCCCCACCTCAAATTTTTCTCGATAATACCAAGACTCCATCTCCTTGGATCAAGTTTTTTGGATTCCCCCCTATGGGGTTTTCGAAATTCTCCATCTCCTTGGATCAAGGTTTTTTTTTTTGGATTGTCCCTCCTTCCACCCCCCCCCCCAACCCCAAAAATTTCTCAATATTACAAGTTTTTGCATTCCCCCCTATGGGGGTTTTCGAAATTCTCCATCTCCTTGGATCAAATTTTTAAGGATTACCCCCCCCACTTTCACCCCCCCCCCAAAAAATTTCTCGATAATACAAGTTTTGGATTCCCCCCTATGGGGGTTTCGAAATTCTTATGATCTCCTTGGATCAAGTTTTTCTCGAAATCAAAGTCTCCATCTCCTTGGATCAAATTTTTGGATTACCCCTCTCACTTTCACTCCCACCCCAAAATTTCTCGATAATACCAAGACTCCATCTCCTTGGATCAAGGTTTTTTGGATTCCCCCCTCTGGGGGTAAGCATTCAAATGAACTCCTCCTATGGGGCATGATGCTCTCTCTTACTACAGGTCTAAACAAGTGTGACGTCAGTATTCCTCTCATTAATGTGTTTACTCGACGGTCAGTGACGTCACGCGATGACCCCCACACACACAGGCTGAATCATGACGACCCTTTTAGTTCATTAAAGTTAATAAGGGGATATAGTACCTACATCATAGGGAAAACATTTTCACTCTTAACCCAGGTTAATCCAAATAATTTCACATTTTTTTTCGTTAATACCCACAACAATCCAACAATTTCTTTACAACACAAGTCTAGACATTTTTTAACTATTTCATCTCAGGTCACTCCCCCACGAAGTAACCTCCTCCCCACCCTCCCGAACCCTCACACTCCAACCAACACCTCACAATTTTCACTCATAACCCCCAATTTTTCTCGTTTTAACCCTTTTAGTTCATTAAAGTTAATAAGGGGACACAGTACATCAGAAAGTCACCACAACACTTATAACCACTTTTCGATAAATTCACTAGTCACAATTTTACATATTACGAAGTTAATACGCACACACACCTCACTTTGAACACCTTCAAAACACTCTCTTAAATCATTTGAATACTCACAAAAATACCTTTATACATTTCCAAACAACACTGAAATACTCCAAAACATCATTCGAACACCCCCAAAATCACCTCTGAATACTCCCAGAACACCTTCATAAGTACTCTTGCACATCATTTGAACACCTTCATAAGTACTCTCATAATCATTTGTACACCTTCAAAAAACACCTTTGAATACTCACATAAACACCCTTGAACACCTTCAAAACACCTTTGAATAACCTCAAAACACCTTTGAACACCTTCAAAACACCTTTGAACACCATTGAACATTTCCCACTATTTGAGTACTCCCACACCACTGATTACTACTAAAACACCGCTGAATTCAATCAAAACAACACCCTTCAACACCTTCAAACACCCTTGAACACCTTCAAAAAACACTCTTGAACACCTTCAAAAACACCTTTGAACATTTCCAAAAACACTATTTGAGTACTCCCAATTACACCACTGATTACTACTAAAACACCGCTGAATTCAATCAAAACACCCTTCAACACCTTCAAACACCCTTGAACACCTTCAAAACACTCTTGAACACCTTCAAAAACACCTTTGAACATTTCCAATCAACACTGAAACACTTCCAAAAAAAACACAATTTGAGTACTCCCAATTACACCACTGAATACTACTAAAACACCGCTGAATTCAATCAAAACACCCTTCAACATCTTCAAAACACCTTTGAACACCTTCAAAACACCTTTGAACACCTTCAAAACACTCTCATAACCATTTGAACACACTCAAAACACCTTTGAATAACCTCAAAACACCTTTGAACACCTTCAAAACACCCTTGAACACCCTTGATCACCTTCAAAAAAAACAACATTTGAACACACTCAAAACACCTTTGAACACTTCCAAAAACACAATTTGAGTACTCCCAATTACACCACTGAATACTACTAAAACACCGCTGAATTCAATCAAAACACCCTTCAACACCTTCAAAACACCTTTGAACACCTTTGAACATTTCCAAAACACTATTTGAGTACTCCCAATTACACCACTGATTACTACTAAAACACCGCTGAATTCAATCAAAACACCCTTCAACACCTTCAAACACCCTTGAACACACTCAAAACACCCTTCAACACCTTCAAAACACCTTTGAACACCTTCAAAACACCTTTGAACACATTCAAAACACTCTCATAATCATTTGAACACACTCAAAACACCTTTGAATAACCTCAAAACACCTTTGAACACCTTCAAAACACCCTTGAACACCCTTGATCACCTTCAAAAAAACAACATTTGAACACACTCAAAACACCTTTGAACACCTTTGAACATTTCCAAACAACACTGAAACACTTCCAAAAACACCATTTGAGTACTCCCAAATACACCACTGAATACTAAAACACCACTGAATACACTCAAAACACCACCAAAATCACCATAAACTAAGATCAACACCCACATCCCACAACACCCACAACCCACAACACCCACAATTTTTTCTCGTTTTATCTAATTTCATCAGAAAGTCACAACACCCACACCTCCCATTTTTTTCTCGTTTTAACCCTTTTAGTTCATTAAAGTTAATAAGGGGACACACTACATCAGAAAAAGTCACAAAAACAACCCACTTATAACGTCTTTTCGGTATCTCTAGTTCGACAACAACACCCACATCCCACAACACCCACATCCCACATCCCACACACACACACACACACACACACACACACACACACACACATCCCTAACCTAGCCTAACCTAACCTAACTTATCCTAACCTAACCTAACCTAACCTAACCTAACCTAACCTAACCTAACCTAACCTTACCTAACTTATCCTAACCTAGCCTAACCTAACCTAACCTAACCTTACCTAACTTATCCTAACCTAACCTAACCTAGCCTAACCTAACCTAACTTAACCTAACCTAACCTAACCTAACCGAACCTACCCTAACCTAACCTAACCTAACCTAACCTAACCTAACCTAACCTAACCTAACCTAACTTAACCTAACCCAACCTAACCTAACCTAACCTAGCCTAACCTAACTTAACCTAACCTAACCTAACCTAACCCTAACCTAACCTAACCTAACCTAACCTAATCTAGCCTTGCCTAACCATTACTTAACCTAACCTAACCTAACCTAGCCGAACCTATCCTAACCTAACCTAAAATATATTGGAACACTTCCAAAATACATTAGAGTACTCCAGAATTACTTTGAACGACTCCATTTTTTTTGGATATTTCCAAATTAGTTTTGAAAACTTTATCGTAAAATCGAACATTATTTTCTTGTTGGTAAACACACTCAATGGTAGAAATATTTACTCGATTTCCGAATAGAAACACTTTCCTCGCTCTGAGAGACTCATTGTGGGTCACCCCTTCCCCCCCAACACCACTGGGTAATGCGGTTCACACCCAAGGTAGATTTAAGATAATCATGAACACCTGCGTCAACTCAGGACAGACAGACGCCATGAAATGCGGGTAACATCCAAGGTAGAAAATCATCTCTTTCCAGACCAACTGTCTATCCTAACCTAACCTAACCTAACCTAACCTAATTCCTAACCTAACCTAACCTCACCTAACCGAACCTAACCTAACTCCATCAATCACCTCTATCCTAACCTAACCTAACCTAACCTAACCCAACCTAACTCCATCAAACACCTCTATCCTAACCTAACCTAACCTATCCTAACCTAACCTAACTCCATCAAACACCTCGAATACTACCTAACTTAACCTAACCTAACCTTACCTAACCTACCGAACCTAACCTAACCTAACCTAACCTATCCTAACCTGTCCTAACCTAACCTAACCTATCCTAACCTAACCTAACCTAACCTAACCTAACTTATCCTAAGCTAACCTAACCTAACTTATCCTAACCTAACCTATCCTAACCTAACCTAACCTAAAATAACGAACCTAACCTAACTTATCCTAATCTAATCTAACCTAACCTAACTTATCCTAACCTAACCTAACTTATCCTAACCTAACCTAACCTAACCTAAAATAACCTAACCTAACTTATCCTAACCTACTCACTTTACTTTGAACACCTTCAAAACACTCTCATACATCATTTGAGACCCCCTTTTCTCAATATCTCTCATCCACAACCTTTATCATCTCACTACAGAACAACCCCAAGATTACTTCGAACACTCTCATAAAGCATTTGAGTACTCACATAAACACTTTTGAACATTTCCAAACAACACTGAAGCACTTCCAAAATATCATTTTGATTACTCCCAAATAAGATTTGACAGCTCTAATTTATCTACACTTACACATTTCATTAAATTACATCTCATCCCCCCCAAACTCCTCCCTCATTCTCCAGACTTTACAACATTAGCACAAAAAAAAACTAACTCATACACTTATGACATGAGACATTACCATATCTAACACACTGACTAACTTTGAACCAACTCTGAACACCACTGATCTTCTTCAAAAAATGCTCTGCACATCATTTGAACACCTTCAAAAAAAACACCATCAAACACCTCCGAATACTCCCAAAAAACACTACTGATTACTACCAAATCACCACTGAATACTACCAATCACCGTCAAAATCACCAGAAACTAAGTTTAACATCACCATCTAACATCCTTTTTATAGAAATCCCCTCAAATCACTATAACCAAGAACTCCCTCCCCATTTGGCGCATGAAAAAAAAAAAAAGCATGAACACAAACCTAATACGCAAACACTTAGTACATGATCACCATCAACTGAAAACATATCTTGTACACACACATAATATAAGACAATCACCAACTACAATCACCCATGTTCACTTACCTCAAAATCACTAATATCACAGAAAACAATCATTTTTATAAACATTTCACACACACACACACAAAAAAAAAAAAAAAAAAATCATATTTGACAATATCTAAGCGCACTCACCTCACTACCACCAACACACGATGTCTCACCTCACAGGACCGACGAGCTCACCTCCAGTGACGTCACACTCCCATTGTGTTACTTGGTGGTTGGTAACATCACACCTAACCCCCCTTGTTTCAACCTGTTGTACCCTACATTATCTAAGAACACTATATCCAAGACGATTACCAGATTTTATGATCCCCAACACCAAGATCACAGAAAACACACATTTTTATAATTATTCACACAAAAATCACGATCACCAATTCCATATCATGTTTACCGTCATCTATCAACACTAATCACCAAGATCACCAAAAAATCTAAGATCATGCATCTCAAAACTACTATGATCACTGAAAACACTTATTTTTTAAACATTCGCACAAAAATAAGACATACACAAAAATACCACAACACTTCCACCAACATCTATAACATAACATGAGCACTATAACATATCACTATCACAAAAAAAAATAATACACAGACACCCACATATTATACATTTCAATTGCAAATTTAAGACATGAGACATACACACCAAATCTAAGACATTCACCTCCAACTAAGACATACACATCACCCCTAAAACTTCCTTCCTTATTCATTCCGTATATCTCCTAGAGCTGTTTTAACCCCGACGGATCCATCACGACGTAGGAGCCAGAGGAACCATCACCACTCCAACACCACCTACTACACTCTGGCTCCTACGTCGTGATGGATCCGTCGGGGTTAAAACAGCTCTAGGAGATATACGGAATGAATAAGGAAGGAAGTTTTAGGGGTGATGTGTATGTCTTAGTTGGAGGTGAATGTCTTAGATTTGGTGTGTATGTCTCATGTCTTAAATTTGCAATTGAAATGTATAATATGTGGGTGTCTGTGTATTATTTTTTTTTGTGATAGTGATATGTTATAGTGCTCATGTTATGTTATAGATGTTGGTGGAAGTGTTGTGGTATTTTTGTGTATGTCTTATTTTTGTGCGAATGTTTAAAAAATAAGTGTTTTCAGTGATCATAGTAGTTTTGAGATGCATGATCTTAGATTTTTTGGTGATCTTGGTGATTAGTGTTGATAGATGACGGTAAACATGATATGGAATTGGTGATCGTGATTTTTGTGTGAATAATTATAAAAATGTGTGTTTTCTGTGATCTTGGTGTTGGGGATCATAAAATCTGGTAATCGTCTTGGATATAGTGTTCTTAGATAATGTAGGGTACAACAGGTTGAAACAAGGGGGGTTAGGTGTGATGTTACCAACCACCAAGTAACACAATGGGAGTGTGACGTCACTGGAGGTGAGCTCGTCGGTCCTGTGAGGTGAGACATCGTGTGTTGGTGGTAGTGAGGTGAGTGCGCTTAGATATTGTCAAATATGATTTTTTTTTTTTTGTGTGTGTGTGTGTGAAATGTTTATAAAAATGATTGTTTTCTGTGATATTAGTGATTTTGAGGTAAGTGAACATGGGTGATTGTAGTTGGTGATTGTCTTATATTATGTGTGTGTACAAGATATGTTTTCAGTTGATGGTGATCATGTACTAAGTGTTTGCGTATTAGGTTTGTGTTCATGCTTTTTTTTTTCATGCGCCAAATGGGGAGGGAGTTCTTGGTTATAGTGATTTGAGGGGATTTCTATAAAAAGGATGTTAGATGGTGATGTTAAACTTAGTTTCTGGTGATTTTGACGGTGATTGGTAGTATTCAGTGGTGATTTGGTAGTAATCAGTAGTGTTTTTTGGGAGTATTCGGAGGTGTTTGATGGTGTTTTTTTGAAGGTGTTCAAATGATGTGCAGAGCATTTTTTGAAGAAGATCAGTGGTGTTCAGAGTTGGTTCAAAGTTAGTCAGTGTGTTAGATATGGTAATGTCTCATGTCATAAGTGTATGAGTTAGTTTTTTTTTGTGCTAATGTTGTAAAGTCTGGAGAATGAGGGAGGAGTTTGGGGGGATGAGATGTAATTTAATGAAATGTGTAAGTGTAGATAAATTAGAGCTGTCAAATCTTATTTGGGAGTAATCAAAATGATATTTTGGAAGTGCTTCAGTGTTGTTTGGAAATGTTCAAAAGTGTTTATGTGAGTACTCAAATGCTTTATGAGAGTGTTCGAAGTAATCTTGGGGTTGTTCTGTAGTGAGATGATAAAGGTTGTGGATGAGAGATATTGAGAAAAGGGGGTCTCAAATGATGTATGAGAGTGTTTTGAAGGTGTTCAAAGTAAAGTGAGTAGGTTAGGATAAGTTAGGTTAGGTTATTTTAGGTTAGGTTAGGTTAGGTTAGGATAAGTTAGGTTAGGTTAGGATAAGTTAGGTTAGGTTAGATTAGATTAGGATAAGTTAGGTTAGGTTCGTTATTTTAGGTTAGGTTAGGTTAGGATAGGTTAGGTTAGGATAAGTTAGGTTAGGTTAGCTTAGGATAAGTTAGGTTAGGTTAGGTTAGGTTAGGTTAGGATAGGTTAGGTTAGGTTAGGACAGGTTAGGATAGGTTAGGTTAGGTTAGGTTAGGTTCGGTAGGTTAGGTAAGGTTAGGTTAGGTTAAGTTAGGTAGTATTCGAGGTGTTTGATGGAGTTAGGTTAGGTTAGGATAGGTTAGGTTAGGTTAGGATAGAGGTGTTTGATGGAGTTAGGTTGGGTTAGGTTAGGTTAGGTTAGGTTAGGATAGAGGTGATTGATGGAGTTAGGTTAGGTTCGGTTAGGTGAGGTTAGGTTAGGTTAGGAATTAGGTTAGGTTAGGTTAGGTTAGGTTAGGATAGACAGTTGGTCTGGAAAGAGATGATTTTCTACCTTGGATGTTACCCGCATTTCATGGCGTCTGTCTGTCCTGAGTTGACGCAGGTGTTCATGATTATCTTAAATCTACCTTGGGTGTGAACCGCATTACCCAGTGGTGTTGGGGGGGAAGGGGTGACCCACAATGAGTCTCTCAGAGCGAGGAAAGTGTTTCTATTCGGAAATCGAGTAAATATTTCTACCATTGAGTGTGTTTACCAACAAGAAAATAATGTTCGATTTTACGATAAAGTTTTCAAAACTAATTTGGAAATATCCAAAAAAATGGAGTCGTTCAAAGTAATTCTGGAGTACTCTAATGTATTTTGGAAGTGTTCCAATATATTTTAGGTTAGGTTAGGATAGGTTCGGCTAGGTTAGGTTAGGTTAGGTTAAGATAGGTTAGGTTAGGTTAGGGTAGGTTAGGTTAGGTTAGGTTAAGTTAGGTTAGGCTAGGTTAGGTTAGGTTAGGTTGGGTTAGGTTAAGTTAGGTTAGGTTAGGTTAGGTTAGGTTAGGTTAGGTTAGGTTAGGTTAGGTTAGGGTAGGTTCGGTTAGGTTAGGTTAGGTTAGGTTAAGTTAGGTTAGGTTAGGCTAGGTTAGGTTAGGTTAGGATAAGTTAGGTAAGGTTAGGTTAGGTTAGGTTAGGCTAGGTTAGGATAAGTTAGGTTAGGTTAGGTTAGGTTAGGTTAGGTTAGGTTAGGTTAGGTTAGGTTAGGTTAGGATAAGTTAGGTTAGGTTAGGCTAGGTTAGGGATGTGTGTGTGTGTGTGTGTGTGTGTGTGTGTGTGTGTGGGATGTGGGATGTGGGTGTTGTGGGATGTGGGTGTTGTTGTCGAACTAGAGATACCGAAAAGACGTTATAAGTGGGTTGTTTTTGTGACTTTTTCTGATGTAGTGTGTCCCCTTATTAACTTTAATGAACTAAAAGGGTTAAAACGAGAAAAAAATGGGAGGTGTGGGTGTTGTGACTTTCTGATGAAATTAGATAAAACGAGAAAAAATTGTGGGTGTTGTGGGTTGTGGGTGTTGTGGGATGTGGGTGTTGATCTTAGTTTATGGTGATTTTGGTGGTGTTTTGAGTGTATTCAGTGGTGTTTTAGTATTCAGTGGTGTATTTGGGAGTACTCAAATGGTGTTTTTGGAAGTGTTTCAGTGTTGTTTGGAAATGTTCAAAGGTGTTCAAAGGTGTTTTGAGTGTGTTCAAATGTTGTTTTTTTGAAGGTGATCAAGGGTGTTCAAGGGTGTTTTGAAGGTGTTCAAAGGTGTTTTGAGGTTATTCAAAGGTGTTTTGAGTGTGTTCAAATGATTATGAGAGTGTTTTGAATGTGTTCAAAGGTGTTTTGAAGGTGTTCAAAGGTGTTTTGAAGGTGTTGAAGGGTGTTTTGAGTGTGTTCAAGGGTGTTTGAAGGTGTTGAAGGGTGTTTTGATTGAATTCAGCGGTGTTTTAGTAGTAATCAGTGGTGTAATTGGGAGTACTCAAATAGTGTTTTGGAAATGTTCAAAGGTGTTCAAAGGTGTTTTGAAGGTGTTGAAGGGTGTTTTGATTGAATTCAGCGGTGTTTTAGTAGTATTCAGTGGTGTAATTGGGAGTACTCAAATTGTGTTTTTTGGAAGTGTTCAAAGGTGTTTTGAGTGTGTTCAAATGTTGTTTTTTTTGAAGGTGATCAAGAGTGTTCAAGGGTGTTTTGAAGGTGTTCAAAGGTGTTTTGAGGTTATTCAAAGGTGTTTTGAGTGTGTTCAAATGTTGTTTTTTGAAGGTGTTCAAAGGTGTTTTGAAGGTGTTCAAAGGTGTTTTGAAGGTGTTGAAGGGTGTTTTGATTGAATTCAGCGGTGTTTTAGTAGTATTCAGTGGTGTAATTGGGAGTACTCAAATTGTGTTTTTTTTGGAAGTTTTAAAAGGTTTTTTTGAAGGTGTTCAAGAGTGTTTTTAAGGTGTTCAAGTGTGTTTGAAATGTTCAAAGGTGTTTTTGAAATGTTCAAAGGTGTTCAAGAGTGTTTTGAAGGTGTTCAAGGGTGTTTGAAGGTGTTGAAGGGTGTTTTGATTGAATTCAGCGGTGTTTTAGTAGTAATCAGTGGTGTAATTGGGAGTACTCAAATAGTGTTTTTGGAAATGTTCAAAGGTGTTCAAAGGTGTTTTGAAGGTGTTGAAGGGTGTTTTGATTGAATTCAGCGGTGTTTTAGTAGTATTCAGTGGTGTAATTGGGAGTACTCAAATTGTGTTTTTTGGAAGTGTTTCATGGTGATTTTGGTGGTGTTTTGAGTGTATTCAGTGGTGTTTTAGTATTCAGTGGTGTATTTGGGAGTACTCAAATGGTGTTTTTGGAAGTGTTTCAGTGTTGTTTGGAAATGTTCAAAGGTGTTCAAAGGTGTTTTGAGTGTGTTCAAATGTTGTTTTTTTGAAGGTGATCAAGGGTGTTCAAGGGTGTTTTGAAGGTGTTCAAAGGTGTTTTGAGGTTATTCAAAGGTGTTTTGAAGGTGTTCAAGGGTGTTTATGTGAGTATTCAAAGGTGTTTTTTGAAGGTGTACAAATGATTATGAGAGTACTTATGAAGGTGTTCAAATGATGTGCAAGAGTACTTATGAAGGTGTTCTGGGAGTATTCAGAGGTGATTTTGGGGGTGTTCGAATGATGTTTTGGAGTATTTCAGTGTTGTTTGGAAATGTATAAAGGTATTTTTGTGAGTATTCAAATGATTTAAGAGAGTGTTTTGAAGGTGTTCAAAGTGAGGTGTGTGTGCGTATTAACTTCGTAATATGTAAAATTGTGACTAGTGAATTTATCGAAAAGTGGTTATAAGTGTTGTGGTGACTTTCTGATGTACTGTATCCCCTTATTAACTTTAATGAACTAAAAGGGTTAAAACGAGAAAAATTGGGGGTTATGAGTGAAAATTGTGAGGTGTTGGTTGGAGTGTGAGGGTTCGGGAGGGTGGGGAGGAGGTTACTTCGTGGGGGAGTGACCTGAGATGAAATAGTTAAAAAAAATGTCTAGACTTGTGTTGTAAAGAAATTGTTGGATTGTTGTGGGTATTAACGAAACAAAAATGTGAAATTATTTGGATTAACCTGGGTTAAGAGTGAAAATGTTTTCCCTATGATGTAGGTACTATATCCCCTTATTAACTTTAATGAACTAAAAGGGTCGTCATGATTCAGCCTGTGTGTGTGGGGGTCATCGCGTGACGTCACTGACCGTCGAGTAAACACATTAATGAGAGGAATACTGACGTCACACTTGTTTAGACCTGTAGTAAGAGAGAGCACCATGCCCCATAGGAGGAGTTCATTTGAATGCTTACCCCCAGAGGGGGGAATCCAAAAAACCTTGATCCAAGGAGATGGAGTCTTGGTATTATCGAGAAATTTTGGGGTGGGAGTGAAAGTGAGAGGGGTAATCCAAAAATTTGATCCAAGGAGATGGAGACTTTGATTTCGAGAAAAACTTGATCCGAGGAGATCATAAGAATTTCGAAACCCCCATAGGGGGGAATCCAAAACTTGTATTATCGAGAAATTTTGGGGTTGGGGGGGAACCTTAAAAATTTGATCCAAGGAGATGGAGACTTTGATTTCGGGAAAAACTTGATCCGAGGAGATGGGAGGGGGGAGAAATTTTGGGGTTGGGGGGGGTGAAAGTGGGAGGGGGGCACCCTTAAAAATTTGATCCAAGGAGATGGAGAATTTCGAAAACCCCCATAGGGGGGAATGCAAAAACTTGTCATATGGACAAATTTTTGGGGTTGGGGGGGGGGTGGAAGGAGGGACAATCCAAAAAAAACCTTGATCCAAGGAGATGGAGAATTTCGAAAACCCATAGGGGGGATCCAAAAAATTTGATCCGAGGAGATGGAGTCTTGGTATTATCGAGAAAAATTTGAGGTGGGGGGTGGGTGAAAGTGGGAGGGGTAATCCAAAAATTTGATCCAAGGTGATCATAAGAAATTCAAAACCCCCATAGGGGGGAATCCAAAACTTGTATTATCGAGAAATTTTTGGGATTGGGGGGTGAAAGTGGGAGGGGGAACCTTAAAAATTTGATCTGAGGAGATGGAGACTTTCGAAACCCCCATAGGGGGGAATCCAAAAACTTGGTAATATCGAGAAATTTTGGGATGGGGGTGAAAGTGAGAGGGGGAACCTTAAAAACTTGATCCGAGGAGATGGAGAGCACAAGAAAATGAAATTCAAAAAAAATTCGAAAAAAATCGGAAAAAAATTCGAGGCGCGGGGGCGATCCGGACGACGCTGCAGAAGGCGCAGCAGAAGGCGCGGGCGGGGGTCGCGAAGGGCGCGGGCGGGCGCGCGGGCGGGCGCGCAGCGGGGGGGTCGCGAAGGGCGCGGGCGCGCGCGCGCGCGCGGGCGCGCGGGCGGGCGCGCGCGGCGGGGGTCGCGAAGGGGGGTCGCGAGGGGGTCGTGGGCGGGGGTATTGGTTGGGGGGTCAAGGGTGAGGTAGTCTCGAGGGCGAGGTCATGGTCAAAACCGGAAGTAACACCTAGGTGTGAAAAGGTGACCCTCCAGCTGCTGGTCCTAGACCGGATACACCGCTCAGTGGAAGGCCTAAACCGGAAGGGACCGCCCAGTGGAAGGCCCTAAACCGGAAGGGACCGCCCAGTGGAAGGCCCCTAAACCGGAAGGGACCCCCCAGTGGAAATTTTCACTACTTATATATATATATACTATATATATATATATATATATATATATATATATATATATATATATATATATATATATATATATATATATATATATATATATATATATATATATGTCGTGCCGAATATGTAAAACTGGTCAATTAGCAAGAACTCATTTAAAATTAAGTCCTTTCTAAAATTTTCTCTTATACGTTTAAAGATATATTTTTTTCATTAATGTTAATGTAAAAATTTTTAATTTTGCACCAAAAGAATCTTAGAAAACTTACCTAACCTTATTATAACAAGAACAATTTATTTTAGCCTAACCCAACTAAATATATTTTAGATTTGTTTACAATAATTTAATACTAAACAAACACAGTGAAATATATTTTTTTCGTTAGGTTCAGAATGATTTTGGCGAAATTATTGCATACACAAATTTTCACTTGTCCTATATGGCAAGATGAGCGTTGCTATTTAAGCCAAGATCGCAAGTTCTGCCTATTCGGCACGACATATATATATATATATATATATATATATATATATATATATATATATATATATATATATATATATATATATATATATATATATATATATATATATATATATATATGCTTTTCCCTGTGTTTGCTCGGTCCTTTTTACTCCCTAGTTTTTATCAGAATAAAATTCGCCAGTATTTGATTTAATGGTCATGTTCTTTATTATGATTAAAATTCTGTAAAAATTAAAGGGGAAAACTTTAATATTAATGTCAATAATTTTGTGAATAATGGGTTATGTATCCCACATAATGAATGATTTACAATGTATAGGTCATTATTATCATTATTATTATTAGTAGTAGTAGTAGTAGTAGTAGTACTGTAGTAGTATAGTAATTAGTAATTATTATTATTATATTAATTATTATATTTATCATTATCATTACACTATTAATAATAATTATCATTATAACAATAATAATGATGATTATTATTAAAATATTATTATAATTATAGCTATAATAATAATAATAATAATAATAATAATAATAATAATAATTATTATTATTATTATTATTATTATTATTATTATTACTTGTAGTAATGTTAATAGTAATAGCAGTAGAGTAGTGTGATAATTATTTTATTTATTATTATTATTATTATTATTATTATTATTATTATTATTATTATTATTATTATTATTATTATTATTAAATCCGTTTTTTATCGTAAATTATTATCCCTTTTATTCGATTATTCAATTTTAAATTAGAAAACGAATAAGTTTCAAGACAATACATCTGACCTTTCAAAATGTTTCGTGAATTGTCTCCTGTTCTGGTTTTCTCTATAATTTTCGCTCAGTTGTTACTTGATGATGATCCGGACTGACTGAAATATTGTCGCACATTATTCTTTCCTGGCAGAACTATTTTTTTCTGAATTTTTTCAATAACAGTTACACCTGTTTTTTTATTCATCGTTTTGGTTATTCTTCGTTTTGATTATGGTCAGGGACCAACCGAGACGTCATTCTGGTTATGGTCAGGGACCGACCGAGACGTCGTTCTGGTTATGCTTAGGGACCTACCGATGCGTCGTTCTGGTTATGGTCAGGGCCGACGACCGAGGCGTCGTTTTGGTTACGGTCCAGGATTGATACGTTCCTCAAACTGACGTGTTCTTCAGACTGACGTGTTCTTGATACCGTACTGACAACTTGTGTTCCACTGACGTAGTCTTGATACCGCACTGACAGTTTATGTTCCACTGACGTGTTTTTGGTACCGCACAGACAGTTTGTGTTCCACTGACGTAGTCTTGATACCGCACTGATAGTTTTTGTTCCACTAACGTGTTCTTGATGCCGCACTAACAGTTTGTGTTCCACTGACGTGTTTTTGATACCACACTGACAATTTGTGTTCCACTGACGTGGTCTTGATACCACACTGACAGTTTGTGTTCCACTGACGTGGTCTTGATACCACACTGACAGTTTGTGTTCCATTGACGTGGTCTTGATACCACACTGACAGTTTGTGTTCCACTGACGTAGTCTTCACACACCGCTGTGATCTTGCCTTCCTGAGGTCGTTCCACAGAGAGTACTGACACAGTTTTCTCTGTCTCTCCTACAGGAGGCGCAGCAGCAGGAAGGGCCACACAGGGCCCCACCTTCACCCAGGAACCACCTAGACACCTGCACTTCACTAACACCTCCGGTGCCACTGTCACCTGTGTAGCAGAGGGAGTACCCACCCCAACCCTCACCTGGACCTACCATGATGGTCGTCCCCTGGACCAGGTGAGTGTGTGTGTGTGTTTGTGTGTGGGTGTGTGTGTGTGTGTGTGTGTGTGTGTGTGTGTGTGTGTGTGTGTGTGTGTGTGTGTGTGTGTGTGTGTGTGTGTGTGTGTGTGTGCTTCCTTCCACATCTCTGGCAGCTGCTCCGAATTAATCGACTTGCTAAAGACTGTAGATAAGGGTTCACACAGTGTTTCTGTCACGTCTCAAAACCCATAGAAAAATGATATCTAATTACATTGCTTTTGAGGTATCTAGCTTGCTCTCGTAACTTATGATGTGTGTATTGTGTACAGTAGTCGCTAGTGAACTTTCTATTTCTATCTCTGGTAACGTCCCTTTATCCTCCAAGAAAAATTCTTCAGATGTTTTGTTCATCTCCAAGCAGTCTTCCTGGTCATTGTGTATGAGTTCTTCCTTATAGTGTAGCTGCGTATCAACTTTCATTCATATTCATTGTTATGTCATTCTGAAATTGTTGCTTAGTTTTCTGTCTGCCGGTGCGTGTTCATTTCTGCTTGCTTTCCTGTTCTCCAGCGTTCTTGCTTTCAATATATTTTTTAGCATGCTCTTGCATTTTTTGCCTTTGACTCCCTGTGCCTCCGGGAGGACCTTGGGCTGGCACTGTTCCTACCATTACTTCTTCTCTTGCTGGGAATTAATCTCTACTCTGCCTCCCGGCACTTTCCAGTTACATTCTCCATCATTTCGTTCATGGTCTTTTCTTCTGGTTTCCCTTCCCGATGCACTTCATTCAGGTAGTGCCTCATACCCGTTTAGTCTCTCCTCTTTTGAAGTCAGATTTCTTCCTTCCCGTGGTGTGTGTGTCTCTCTGTCTCTCTCCTTGCATACTCACACAGTATTCGTGTATTCGTCACTCAGCACCGTGTGTATATGTGTGAGAGTCTGTGTGTGTGTGTGTGTGTGTATGTGTGTACTCACCTAGTTGTACTTACCTAGTTGAGGTTGCGGGGGTCGAGTCCGAGCTCCTGGCCCCGCCTCTTCACTGATCGCTACTAGGTCACTCTCTCTGAACCGTGAGCTTTATCATACCTCTGCTTAAAGCTATGTATGGATCCTGCCTCCACTACATCGCTTCCCAAACTATTCCACTTACTGACTACTCTGTGGCTGAAGAAATACTTCCTAACATCCCTGTGATTCATCTGTGTCTTCAACATCCAACTGTGTCCCCTTGTTACTGTGTCCAATCTCTGGAACATCCTGTCTTTGTCCACCTTGTCAATTCCTCTCAGTATTTTGTATGTCGTTATCATGTCCCCCCTATCTCTCCTGTCCTCCAGTGTCGTCAGGTTGATTTCCCTTAACCTCTCCTCGTAGGACATACCTCTTAGCTCTGGGACTAGTCTTGCTGCAAACCTTTGCACTTTCTCTAGTTTCTTTACGTGCTTGGCTAGGTGTGGGTTCCAAACTGGTGCCGCATACTCCAATATGGGCCTAACGTACACGGTGTACAGGGTCCTGAACGATTCCTTATTAAGATGTCGGAATGCTGTTCTGAAGTTTGCTAGGCGCCCATATGCTGCAGCAGTTATTTGATTGATGTGCGCTTCAGGAGATATGCCTGGTGTTATACTCACCCCAAGATCTTTTTCCTTGAGTGAGGTTTGTAGTCTCTGGGCCCCTAGACTGTACTCCGTCTGCGGTCTTCTTTGCCCTTCCCCAATCTTCATGACTTTGCACTTGGTGGGATTGAACTCCAGGAGCCAATTGCTGGACCAGGTCTGCAGCCTGTCCAGATCCCTTTGTAGTTCTGCCTGGTCTTCGATCGAGTGAATTCTTCTCATCAACTTCACGTCATCTGCAAACAGGGGCACCTCAGAGTCTATTCCTTCCGTCATGTCGTTCACAAATACCAGAAACAGCACTGGTCCTAGGACTGACCCCTGTGGGACCCCGCTGGTCACATGTGCCCACTCTGACACCTCGCCACGTACCATGACTCGCTGCCGTCTTCCTGACAAGTATTCCCTGATCCATTGTAGTGCCTTCCCTGTTATCCCTGCTTGGTCCTCCAGTTTTAGCACCAATCTCTTGTGTGGAACTGTGTCAAACGCCTTCTTGCAGTCCAAGAATATGCAATCCACTCACCCCTCTCTCTTTTGTCTTACTGCTGTCACCATGTCATAGAACTCCAGTATGTTTGTGACACAGGGTTTCCCGTCCCTGAAACCATGTTGGCTGCTGTTGATGAGATCATTCCTTTCTAGGTGTTCCACCACTCTTCTCCTGATAATCTTCTCCATGACTTTGCATACTATGCATGTCAGTGACACTGGTCTGTAGTTTAATGCTTCATGTCTGTCTCCTTTTTTAAAGACTGGGACTACATTTGCTGTCTTCCATGCCTCAGGCAATCTCCCTGTTTCGATAGATATATTGAATATTGTTGTTAGGGGTACACATAGCGCCTCTGCTCCCTCTCTCAATACCCATGGGGAGATGTTATCTGGCCCCATTGCCTTTGAGGTATCTAGCTCACTCAGAAGCCTCTTCACTTCTTCCTCTGTTGTGAGCACTGTGTCCAGCACTTGGTGGTGTGCCCCACCTCTCCGTCTTTCTGGAGCCCCTTCTGTCTCCTCTGTGAACACTTCTTTGAATCTCTTGTTGACTTCCTCACATACTTCACGGTCATTTCTTGTTGTCTCTCCTCCTTCCTTCCTTAGCCTGATTACCTGGTCCTTGACTGTTGTTTTCCTCCTGATGTGGCTGTACAACAGTTTCGGGTCAGATTTGGCTTTCGCTGCTATGTCATTTTCATATTGTCTTTGGGCCTCCCTTCTTATCTGTGCATATTCGTTTCTGGCTCTACGACTGCTCTCCTTATTCTCCTGGGTCCTTTGCCTTCTATATTTCTGTGTGTGTGTGTGTGTGTGTGTGTGTGTGTGTGTGTGTGTGTGTGTGTGTGTGTGTGTGTGTGTGTGTGTGTGTGTGTGTGTGTGTACGTTTATCTATTTCTCTGTCTCTCTCTCTTTTTACCTTCCCTCTTTCCACATTCGTCGTCAACAACAGGAAGACCATTAAGTTACCACAATCAGAAATGTATGTTGCACATTACCTGCTTGTTTTCCATGTGGCTGCTACACGTCTTCTGACCGCATTATGATCTTAATATTGTTTGAGGAATTGTTCTGTTTGTCTGCTCAATGACGCGCTTTTGTGTTTATAATTCTCATTGGATATCTGTCGAATAATGTGCATGATATATCTGTCTGTGATTACCTAACTGTATTGTGTGTGTGTATGTGTGTGTGTGTGTGTGTGTGTGTGTGTGTGTGTGTGTGTGTGTGTGTGTGTGTGTGTGTGTGTGTGTGTGTGTGTGTGTACTCACCTAATTGTACTCACCTAATTGTTGTTTCAGGGGTCGAGACTCAGCTTCTGGCCCCGCCTCTTCACTGAACGCTACTAGGTCCTCTCTCTCCCTGCTCCATGAGCTTTATCATACCTCGTCTTAAAGCTATGTATGGTTCCTGCCTCCACTATATCGCTCGCCAGACTGTTCCACTTCCTGACCACTCTATGACTGAAGAAATGCTTCCTAACATCCCTGTGACTCATCTGAGTCTTTAACTTCCAAGAGTGACCCCTTGTTTCTGTGTCCCATCTCTGGAACATCTTGTCCCTGTCCACCTTGTCTGTTCCACGCAGTATTTTTTATGTCGTTATCATGTCTCCCCTATCCCTCCTGTTCTGTGTGTGTGTGTATGTGTGCAGACCAATTTGGACTTACCTATTTGTGGTTGAAGGGGTCGATTCAAAGCTCCTGGTCCCGCCTCCTCTCTGGTCGTTACTAGGTTCACTCTCTCCCTCCCTAGATTTATCGTATTTTTTCTTAAAGCTATGTATGGATCCTATCTCTACTACATCACTCTCCAGATTGTTCCACTTTCTAACATATCTATGACTGAAGAAATACTTCCTAACATCTCTGTGACTCATCTAAGTCTTCAACTTCCAGTTGTGACCCTTTGTTGCAGTGTCCCATCTCTGAAACACCTGTCCCTATTCACCTTGTCAAATCCTCTCAGTATTTTATATGTCGTTATCATGTCCCCCATCCTTTATGTCCTCCAGTGTGTCAGGTCGATTTTCCTTAACCTTTCCTCATAGAACATACCCCTTAACTCCGGGACCACTCTTGTTGCAAACATTTGCACTTTCTCTAATTTCTCGACGTGCTTGACCAGGTGTGAGTTCCAAACTGGTGCTGCGTACTCCAGTATGAGCCTGACGTACACGTTGTGCAGAGTCTTGAACGATTCCTGCCTGAAATATACCTGGAGAGGGTTTCGGGGATCAGCGCCCCCGCGGCTCGGTCTGAGACCAGGCCTCGTGGTGGATCAGGATCTCATCAACCAGGCTGTTACTACTGGCCGTACGCAAACTGACGTACGAGCCACAGCCCGGCTGGTCACGTACTGACTTTAGGTACCTGTCCAGCGCCTTCTTGAAGACAGCCAGGGGTCTACTTTTAATCCCCATTATGTATGCTGGGAAGCAGTTGAACAGTCTTGGGCCCCTGACACTTACTGTGTTGTCTCACAGTCTACTCGTGGCTTTTTAGTAGGGAATTGTTGCATCTTCCGTCGAGTCTTTTGCTTTCATCGCGAGTGATTTTCGTGTGAAAGTTTGGTACCAGTCCCTCTAGGATTTTCCAAGTGTATATTATCACGTATCTTTCTCGCCTGCGTTCCAGGGAATACAAATCAAGGGGCTTCAACCGTTCCCAGTAATTTTGGAGCTTTATCGTTCTTACGTGTGCCGTGAAAGTTCTTTGTACACTCACCAGGTCTGCAATTTCTCCAGCCTTGAAGGTGGCAGTTAGTGTACAGCAGTATTCCAGCCTAGAGAGAACAAACGATTTGAAGAGAATCATTATGTGCTTGGCGTCCCTAGTTCTGAAGGTTTTTCTTATCCATCTTATCATTTTTCTAGATATGGTAGATACATTGTTGTTGTCTTTGAAGGTGAGATCCTCTGACATTATCACTCCCAGGTCTTTCACATTACTTCTTCGCTTTATTGTATGGTTAGAATTTGTTGTATACCATGATACAGTTTTAATTTCCTCAAGTTTTCTGTATCTGAGTAGTTGAAATTTCTCTTCATTGAACTTCATATTGTTTTGAGTGGCCCACTTCCCCCGGTATAGTGACGTGTTAGTCTGGTGTGGCTGGTGTTGTGATTCTTGATGTACTTCCCGGTATAGTGACGTGTTAGTCTGGTGTGGCTGGTGTTGTGGTTCCTGATGTTCTTCCCGGCACAGTGACGTGTTAGTCTGGTGTGGCTGGTGTTGTGGTTCCTGATGTACTTCCCGGTATAGTGACGTGTTAGTCTGGTGTGGCTGGTGTTGTGGTTCCTGATGTACTTCCCGGTATAGTGACGTGTTAGTCTGGTGTGGCTGGTGTTGTGTTTCCTGATGTTCTTCCCGGTACAGTGACGTGTTAGTCTGGTGTGGCTGGTGTTGTGGTTCCTAATGTACTTCCCGGTATAGTGACGTGTTAGTCTGGTGTGGCTGGTGTTGTGGTTCCTGATACACTTCCCGGTATAGTGACGTGTTAGTCTGGTGTGGCTGGTGTTGTGGTTCCTGATGTACTCCCCGGTATAGTGACGTGTCAGTCTGGTGTGGCTGGTGTTGTGGTTCCTAATGTACTCCCCGGTATAGTGACGTGTTAGTCTGGTGTGGCTGGTGTTGTGGTTCCTAATGTACTCCCCGGTATAGTGACGTGTTAGTCTGGTGTGGCTGGTGTTGTGGTTCCTAATGTACTCCCCGGTATAGTGACGTGTTAGTCTGGTGTGGCTGGTGTTGTGGTTCCTGATGTACTTCCCGGTATAGTGACGTGTTAGTCTGGTGTGGCTGGTGTTGTGGTTCTTGATGTTCTTCCCGGTATAGTGACGTGTTAGTCTGGTGTGGCTGGTGTTGTGGTTCCTGATGTTCTTCCCGGTATAGTGACGTGTTAGTCTGGTGTGGCTGGTGTTGTGGTTCCTGATGTACTTCCCGGTATAGTGACGTGTTAGTCTGGTGTGGCTGGTGTTGTGGTTCCTGATGCACTTCCCGGTATAGTGACGTGTTAGTCTGGTGTGGCTGGTGTTGTGGTTCCTGATGTACTCCCCGGTATAGTGACGTGTCAGTCTGGTGTGGCTGGTGTTGTGGTTCCTAATGTACTCCCCGGTATAGTGACGTGTTAGTCTGGTGTGGCTGGTGTTGTGGTTCCTGATGTACTCCCCGGTATAGTGACGTGTTAGTCTGGTGTGGCTGGTGTTGTGGTTCCTGATGTACTTCCCGGTATAGTGACGTGTTAGTCTAGAGTGGCTGGTGTTGTGGTTCCTAATGTACTTCCCGGTATAGTGACGTGTTAGTCTGGTGTGGCTGGTGTTGTGGTTCCTAATGTACTTCCCGGTATAGTGACGTGTTAGTCTGGTGTGGCTGGTGTTGTGGTTCCTAATGTACTTCCCGGTATAGTGACGTGTTAGTCTGGTGTGGCTGGTGTTGTGGTTCCTGATGTACTCCCCGGTATAGTGACGTGTTAGTCTGGTGTGGCTGGTGTTGTGGTTCCTGATGTACTCCCCGGTATAGTGACGTGTTAGTCTGGTGTGGCTGGTGTTGTGGTTCCTGATGTACTTCCCGGTATAGTGACGTGTTAGTCTAGAGTGGCTGGTGTTGTGGTTCCTAATGTACTTCCCGGTATAGTGACGTGTTAGTCTGGTGTGGCTGGTGTTGTGGTTCCTGATGTACTTCCCGGTATAGTGACGTGTTAGTCTGGTGTGGCTGGTGTTGTGGTTCCTAATGTACCTCCCGGTATAGTGACGTGTTAGTCTGGTGTGGCTGGTGTTGTGGTTTCTGATGTACTCACACGGCACAGTGACGTGTTAGTCTGGTGTGGCTGGTGTTGTGGTTCCTAATGTACTTCCCGGCATAGTGACGTGTTAGTCTGGTGTGGCTGGTGTTGTGGTTCTTGATGTTCTTCCCGGTATAGTGACGTGTTAGTCTGGTGTGGCTGGTGTTGTGGTTCCTGATGTACTTCCCTGCATAGTGACGTGTTAGTCTGGTGTGGCTGGTGTTGTGGTTCTTGATGTTTTTCCCGGTATAGTGACGTGTTAGTCTGGTGTGGCTGGTGTTGTGGTTTCTGATGTACTCACCCGGCACAGTGACGTGTTAGTCTGGTGTGGCTGGTGTTGTGGTTCCTAATGTACTTCCCGGTATAGTGACGTGTTAGTCTGGTGTGGCTGGTGTTGTGGTTCCTAATGTACTTCCCGGTATAGGGACGTGTTAGTCTGGTGTGGCTGGTGTTGTGGTTCCTGATGTACTTCCCGGTATAGTGACGTGCTGGTCTGGTGTGGCTGGTGTTGTGGTTCCTGATGTACTTCCCGGTACAGTGACGTGTTAGTCTGGTGTGGCTGGTGTTGTGGTTCCTAATGTACTTCCCGGTATAGTGACGTGTTAGTCTGGTGTTGTGGTTCCTGATGTACTTCCCGGTATAGTGACGTGTTAGTCTGGTGTGGCTGGTGTTGTGGTTCCTAATGTACTTCCCGGTATAGTGACGTGTTAGTCTGGTGTGGATGGTGTTGTGGTTCCTGATGTACTTCCCAGTATAGTGACGTGTTAGTCTGGTGTGGCTGGTGTTGTGGTTCCTGATGTACTTCCCGGTATAGTGACGTGTTAGTCTTGTGTGGCTGGTGTTGTGGTTCCTGATGTACTTCCCGGTATAGTGACGCGTTAGTCTGGTGTGGCTGGTGTTGTGGTTCCTGATGTACTTCCCGGTATAGTGGCGTGTTAGTCTGGTGTGGCTTGTGTTGTGGCTCCTAATGTACTTCCCGGTATAGTGACGTGTTAGTCTGGTGTGGCTGGTGTTGTGGTTTATGATGTACTTCCCGGTATAGTGACGTGTTAGTCTGGTGTGGCTGGTGTTGTGGTTCCTGATGTACTTCCCGGTATAGTGACGTGTTAGTCTGGTGTGGCTGGTGTTGTGGTTCCTGATGTACTTCCCGGTATAGTGACGTGTTAGTCTTGTGTGGCTGGTGTTGTGGTTCCTGATGTACTCACCCGGCACAGTGACGTGTTAGTCTGGTGTTCCTTGGTGTGCCGGTGTTGTGGCCAACGTGCTTCCCCTTGCCACACATCTGGAAGTTAATAGGTTTCCTCCTGGAATGTAGATTGTGCCTCGTGAGGTCCTCCTAATTCTGCTAACGTAGGGTGTTTTTGCGTGCTGATTGGTCGACAATCTGACCTCTCAATCAGAGTTTTATGATGAAGAGTGCCTTTGATCCTATCACGCCCGTGCCCAGGTGCAACTATAGGCGACTCCAAACCTACGATCACATTCTCAGTATATTTTGAGATAACAGTAGAAATGTGTGCTGTTAATAGGCGGTCGTGAACCCCTATACAGGTTCTAACTTCGGCCTGGAAGTGTTGTTATTGTCTCGGGTATTTGATTTTCTCCTGTCGGGAAATTCTCATGTGTAGCCTGGTTCCTAATATTAAGTGCAAGTTAGCCTGTGACACAGTACTGTTTCCATAGAATTGGGCTACACCTAGTCATTAGGAGTACTTCCCTTCCACACACAGTTGGATGCTAATGTTAGTCCTGTGTGGTGGCCAATAGTTCCCCGGAGTTCAAGGTTCGGCTGACCACAACCTTCCCCATCGTGATCATGGTTTAGGTTGTGCGTAGGGAGCGATACACACACACACACACACACACACACACACACACACACACACACACACACACACACACACACACACACACACATATATACATATATATATATATATATATATATATATATATATATATATATATATATATATATATATATATATGTATGTGTGTGCAAAGTTGTGTAAAGCACCCTTCTGGCAAGACAGTGATGGAGTGAATGATGGTGAAAGTTTTTCATTTTCGGGCCACCCTGCCTTGGTGGGAATCGGCCAGTGTGATAATAAATAATAATAAATATATATATATATATATATATATATATATATATATATATATATATATATATATATATATATATATATATATATATATATATATAGTCAAGCTGGGATGGCTCCATCGCTGAAAGGTGCTTGCCAACATGCTCAGGGCTGCAACATCAGACAGGGAGATTGCCCGTCTCCAGGCTGTGAGCGCACCTCACTCCGGGGACTTCCTCCAAACAGTTCCCAGATCGGCAATGGGAACGCGCCTCGACTCTAAGACCCTCCATATTGCAGTGGCTCTGCGACTTGCTGCCCCAATTCACACGGAATATACGTGTATTTGCGGCGATGAGCAAGCTGACCAATATGGTCTGCATAATCTTAACCGTTCCAAAACCAAGGGCTGGCATGCAAGACACAATGAGGTCAACGACATCATAAAGAGAACCCTTGCTACAGCTGGATGCCCAGCTGAGAGGGAGCCCCGATCACCAGCAGCCAACAATACCCACAACCCAGCAAACCGCCCCGACAGGATCACAATCTATCCTTGGAAAAATGGTAAGGTCTTAGCATGGAACTATACCTGTGTGTCCACACTGGCGGACACTTATATCCATCACAGTGTTGGGCGACAGGGAGGAGCTGCCGACCACAGGGAGGAGTACAAGATCAGCAAGTACACGGACATAAACCAACAGTATCAATTTGTCCCAGTGGGATCAGAGACCTTGGGATCATGGGGAAAACATGCCACACGTTTTCTTAAAGAACTGGGTTCCAGAATCATCGACACCACCAGAGACCCAAGGGCAGCCACTTTCATGTTCCAGCGCCTCAGCGTGGCCATCCAGAGGGAAAATGCATGCTGCATACTGGGCTCGCGTCCGGCTTCGGAGGAGCTGGAGGAGATTCATAACCTTTGATATATTGTACCAATGTATTCATGTCTGTGTTTTCTATCAATGTATTCTGTCTATTAACAAAGATCACATGTAGCTTAAAAATATAGGGGATGGTAGGAGAAGAAAATATTCACACAGCTCCGGGGAGAACCTTGAATTTTCCCTGATATATATATATATATATATATATATATATATATATATATATATATATATATATATATATATATATATATATGGTCCTTCTGTTAAATGGATGCACGGCACCAGACCCAGCAGCACAAGCTAGTCAGGTTCAACTCACACCCACCCACACCCACTCATGTATTTATCTAACCTATTTTTAAAACTACACAACGTTTTATCCTGAATAGCTGTACTCGGAAGTTTGTTCCACTCATCCACGACTCTATTACCAAACCAGTGCTTTCCTATATCCTTCCTGAATCTGAATTTTTCCAACTTGAAACCATTGCTGCGAGTCCTGTCTGGGCTGGAAATTTTCAGCGCACTATTTACATCCCCTTTATTTATTCCTGTTTTCCATTTATACACCTCGATCATATTCCCCCTAATTCTACGCCTTTCGAGAGAGGGCAGTTTCAGGGCCCTCAGTCTATCCTCATATGGAAGATTTCTGATACATGGGATCATCTTTGTCATCCTCCTCTGTACGTTTTCCAGAGCATTTATATCCATTCTGCAATACGGTGACCAGAACTGAGCGGCATAGTCTAAATGAGGCCTAACCAAGGATATATAGAGTTGAAGAACAACCTGAGGGCTTCTATTATTTATACTTCTAGATATGAAACCAAGAATTCTGTTAGCTTTATTGTGAACACTAATGCACTGTTGTCTTGGTTTTAGATTACTGCTAAGCAGAACTCCTAAATCCTTTTTGCAATCAGTAGTATTAAGATCTACATTATTTAGTTTATATGTGGCATGGTTATTTAACTGTCCAGCATTTAGAACTTTGCATTTTGTCAATATTAAATTACATCTGCCACTTCTCCGACCATTGCATCAGTCAATCAAATCATCCTGGAGTACTCTAGTGTCCTCATGAGAATGAATTGGACGGCCTATTTTGGTGTCATCAGCAAATTTGCTTATGTCGCTATTTATTCCCTCATCATGTCGTTTATGTAAATTGTGAACAACAAAGGACCCAACACTGACCCCTGAGGAACACCGCTTGTGACGTGCCTCCATTCTGATTTCTCCCCATTTATGCAAACTCTCTGCTGTCTATTTGTCAGCCGTGCCTCTACCCAGAAAAAAAATTTCTCCTATTCCGTGTGCCTTAAGTTTCCACAATAGCCTCTGATGTGGAACTCTATCGAAAGCCTTACTGAAGTCCATATACACAATATCATATTCATTACCATGATCAACCTCCTCAAACACCTTAGTGAAAAAAGTTAGTAAATTCGTAAGACAGGAACGCCCCTTTGTAAAACCGTGTTGAGATTCATTAATCAAACTGTGCCTATCAAGATGGCTACGAATTGCTTCGGCAATTATTGATTCCATAAATTTTCCCACTATGGAGGTAAGGCTTATTGGTCTATAGTTTGAATCCAAGGACCTGTCACCTGCTTTGTAAACAGGTATTACATTTGCCATTTTCCACTTATCAGGCACTATGCCAGTTTGTAGTGATATGTTAAAAAGATTAGCCAAAGGTATGCTAAGTTCCTCTATACATTCCTTTAACACCCTTGCAAACAGTTCATCAGGGCCTGGGGATTGTTAGATTTTAGTTTCTCTATTTGTCTGAGGACCATGTCACTAGTTACCGCAATCGCAATCATCCTGTTCTACATAATCTATTATTTCAGGAATATCGCTCGTATTTTCCCGGGTGAAAACTGAGAGGAAGTAGGTATTGAGAATTTCACACATATCCTTATCACTGTCAGTGATCTGACCAGAGTTACTCTTAAGTGGGCCAATCTTGCCCCTAATCTTACTTCTGTATACCTGAAAGAACCCTTTTGGGTTAGTCTTTGAATCCCTTGCAACCTTAGCCTCATAATCCCTTTTTGCTTTTCTTATTCCTTTCTTTATTTCTCTCTTTAATTGAATATATTGATTTCTTAACTGCCCACTCCCTCTTTTGATACGCCTATATATGCCTCTCTTTTGACCAATGAGATGTTTTAATCCATTGTTCATCCATTTTTGGATCGTTTTTGTTAGATCTAATTTCCATACTCGGAACAAAAGTTGTCTGGGCAGCTAGAACTATGCTCTGAAAAACGTCATATTGGCAACCAAGATCACCTACCTGATCCATAGTCAGGACATCCCAATTTAGCCCACCCAAGTAATTTTTCAGTCAAATGAAGTCGGCCAAGCGAAAATCTGGGACAGAGATTTGATTGTAGTTATCTGGGTAATTCCATGATATATTGAAACTAAGTGATTTGTGATCACTTTCCCCAAGCTCATCATTAACCTCAAGATTATTAATTAGTGAATCTTTGTTGGCAAGAACCAAGTCAAGTAGATTGTTTCCTCTAGTTGGTTCTGTCACAACCTGTTCTAAAAATCAATCCTGAACCGTATCAAGAAAGTCACTAGACTCAAGATTTCCTGTCATATTGTTCCAATCAATTTGTCTAAAGTTAAAATCTCCCATTATCACAACATTTTCATATCTAGATGCCTTATAAATTTCCATTACAGCTTACTGCACTCCCTATCAAGGTTTGGGGGCCTATAAATCGCACCCAAAATTAATTTGTCACGTCCCTCGAGAAACTGTGCGGTTATTTGTGTGGGTTATTTGTGTATCGTTCCAGTCACGGTATTGTGCCTTTTTTTGTTATCTATATTACCTGCACTTGCAAGTAATCTTAGCTCATCTATCTTATTTCTTGGACTCCTACTGTTTGTATAGTAAACCTTAAGGGAGCTAGTCACTCGTTGCCCTCTACTATCTTTCTTTGTTGATCATTTAATTTGTCATTACTAGCAACTTTATTTTGAATATTGTCCTTTAAACATATCCCTGAGGTATCCCGATAATAACTGCTGTTTTTAACCCTAATGCTGCAGCCTGATTGTTTCCCACAAACACCCATACCTCTATAATCTATCAGTTTAAATTCCTTGACAAGTCATCAGTTACCCTCTCAATTGAATTGGCTAATGAAACCACTCCATCCCCAGAGAGATGAACCCCATCCCTTGCATACATATCACGTTTGCCAAACAGTAGGCCCCAGTTATCAATGAATGGGATTGCAAGTTCCTTGTAGTACCTGTCTAGCCAGCAATTTATACCAATTGCCCTAGACATCCATTCATTGCCCACTCCCTTTCTAGGCAAGATGCTACATATGACTGGGATCCCTCCCTTAGACCTAACTACTTCTATGGCTGACCTGTACTTATCCAGCAGCTCCTCTCTCCTGCCCTTCCCAATGTCATTACCCCCAGCACTAAGACAGATAATGGGCTTGTTCCCATTACCTGCCATAATATTATCCAACCTGCTGACTATGTCACCAACACCAGCTCCAGGAAGGCACACTCTCTGTCTGACCTTTCTGTCTCTGTTACAAAATGCACGGTCCATATATCTTACCTGAGAATCGCCTACTATTAAAATATTATTACCTTGATTAGCAGGGGAATCAGTGGTACCTTCATCCTCACTAACCACTGAAGTACACTCGTCTTGGAGAACAGAAAATCTATTTCCTACCTTCACATCTTCTCTATTAACTCTCCTCATCTTTCTTCTTCCTGAAATGTGAACCACTTGCCACTTAAAGTGGCTACCACTATCACTGCTGGTGACCATTCCTTCCTTACCAGCTAAATCCTTCTCACATTCGCTCCCAAACTCATCTAGGCGAAGCTTCAGCCTCCTATTTTCCTCCTGAAGAAGTAGAATCTCCTTCTTCAACACTTGAACCTGAGATTCTAAAACACTACAACAAGCCATGGTGCTTGGTAACAGCCCACGCTAACTCCCAAGAGCTTAGGCAGGTATGACCGCAGGTGACCACTGACCTCAGCGTACTAACGGTGTATGACCACTGCCATACAGCATTTAATCAAATGAAATATTTAACCACAAGGTAAATCTTACCCTATTTACTTTGTCTAACAGAGTACACTATCACCACTAACACTACACCGACTTCACTATACTGCTCATATATATACACCGCGGAGTGCATGTACACTGAGACCTCCATGCAGAGTTTACCTTTCTCTCTCAATGGGATTAAAGTATTTTTAAGTGGGTAATGAACAGGTGATGTACAGTCTCAATGAGCACTGTGCCGTCGCCAGGCTTTGCACAGGTATAAAACCTGGCGGAGGTAGTACTACCACTCCAACTACCCCCATCCCCGCCCGTTCACCACCACCACTACTAACACCACCATCTTCCTCACCACAGGTGGAAGGCGTGGTACAGGTGGCAGAGAATGGTTCACTGGTGTTCCCACCGTTCCCAGCACACCTGTACAACGCCCACGTACACGCTGCCACGTACACCTGCCGTGCCTCCTCCCCCGCTGGCACCCTCCTGGCCACCCCCGTCATAGTCCGTGCTGGTACGTGACATTCTAGTGCTTGTGCATGCTTGTGTTCTAAGGCTCCGTCTTAGGTACTAACGTACATTATGTTTACATGGATTTCTAGTACTTCCTAGCACGTATTTAGTGTTATTCTCGTCCGTAACACGTGCGTTCTAGTGAGTTGCTTTCAAGAACTTCCTTGTACTTTTTTGTTGTATGTAATTATTCCTATCTTAAGCTTGGTACATTAACGTACATGTCCGTACATAGGTCTCTAGCACCTCCATATATATGTAAGTATATATATATATATATATATATATATATATATATATATATATATATATATATATATATATATATATATATATATATATATATATATATATATATATATATATATATATATATATATATATATATATATATATATATATATATATATATATATATATATATATATATATATATATATATATATATATTGTTCATGACCCTCTAGTGGCATATTCCGACTGGATCTCAAGCGATTATGATGACATGTTGGTGACTGATGGAAGAGGTTGGGGGAGAGTAAAGGAGAAGGTAGGGACTGTGGGAGAAGGAAGAGAGGAAAAAAAAACAGAAGACAGTGGTAAGAAAAAACAACAATTACAATAATAATGAAATAATAATTGCAATAATAATAATAATAGCAACAACAACAACGATAATAATAATAATAATAATAATAATAATAATAATAATAATAATAATAATAATAATAATAGTGTTTATCAGGTAAATCCAGCTAGTAATTAATTTATGTTTTCTTAAGCAAATTGTTTTGTAAGTAAACTGTAGAAGTGTTAAGAGTAATTAGGTGAAAGGCTGGTAATTAGATCATTCACGTCGCGTCTGGGGAAAGAGAAGGTAATTAGCGGGGACCTGAGGTAATTAGCCAAACATTTAATCGCTTAAATACCTGGAAAGATTTTTTTGGAGTGTTGACAGTTGTTTTGGGAGACAGGTATTGTAAAGACTCTTTGAGACAGGTGTTGTGAAGACTCATAGTTGTTGTGAGAGACATGATGTGATGACTTTTTGACAAGTGTTGTGGAAGACAGGTGTTGTGGAAACTTTTTGACAGGTGTTATGAAGACCTACAGGTGTTGTGAGAGGCAGGTGTTGTGGGAGACAGTTGCTTTTAATAAGCAAGCCCTGTGAATTTTAATTAACAGATGTTTTTTGCACGTGTTGACAGTTGTTGTGGGGGAGTACGAGGTGCAGGTGTACGACCAACTGGTGATGTCTGGCAACACTGCCGTGCTGAGGTGCGCCGTACCTTCCTACGTGAGGGAGCACGTGACTGTTACCTCTTGGCTGCACGACAACACCTTCAACATCTACCCTTCCCTGCACGGCGGTAAGTACCCTTCCCTGCACGGTGATAAGTAACCTTCCCTGCGAGGCGGTAAGTACCTTTCCCTACAGGGTGGTAAGTACCCTTCCCTGCACGGTGGTAAGTACCCTCCCCTGCACGGTGGTAAGTACCCTCCCCTGCACGGCGGTAAGTACCCTTCCCTGCACGGCGGTAAGTACCCTTCCCTGCACGGCGGTAAGTACCCTTCCCTGCACGGCGGTAAGTACCCTTCCCTGCACGGCGGTAAGTACCCTTCCCTGCACGGCGGCAAGTACCCTTCCCTGCACGGTGGTGAGTACCCTTCCCTGCACGGTGGTAAGTACCCTTCCCTGCACGGCGGTAAGTACCCTTCCCTGCACGGCGGCAAGTACCCTTCCCTGCACGGTGGTGAGTACCCTTCCCTGCACGGTGGTAAGTACCCTT
Source organism: Cherax quadricarinatus (assembly GCF_038502225.1). NCBI lineage: Eukaryota > Metazoa > Arthropoda > Malacostraca > Decapoda > Parastacidae > Cherax > Cherax quadricarinatus. Next base: position 31,601,158 of record NC_091294.1, on the reverse strand, counting down.
CCCTGCACGGTGGTAAGTACCCTTCCCTGCACGGCGGTAAGTACCCTTCCCTGCACGGTGATAAGTACCCTTCCCTGCACGGCGGTAAGTACCCTTCCCTGCACGGTGGTAAGTACCCTTCCCTGCACGGTGGTAAGTACCCTTCCCTGCACGGTAGTAAGTACCCTTCCCTGCACGGCGGTAAGTACCCTTCCCTGCACGGCGGTAAGTACCCTTCCCTGCACGGTGGTAAGTACCCTTCCCTGCACGGTGGTAAGTACGCTTCCTTGCACGGCGGTAAGTACCCTTCCCTGCACGGCGGTAAGTACCCTTCCCTGCAAGGTGGTAAGTACCCTTCCTTGCACGGCGGTAAGTACCCTTCCCTGCACGGCGGTAAGCACCCTTCCCTGCACGGCGGTAAGTACCCTTCCTTGCACGGCGGTAAGTACCCTTCCCTGCACGGCGGTAAGTACCCTTCCTTGCACGGCGGTAAGCACCACTTTCTTCCTCCCCCTCCGTGCACGGCAGTACATCCTGTGCTCCTCTGTGCACGGCAGTACATCCTGTGCTCCTCTGTGCACGGCAGTACATCCTGTGCTCCTCTGTGCACGTAGAGTTAGAATTTAATCCCACAAGACACAGTGCACAGTTATAATTACACTCGACAGAGTCATCGAAATTTTCGTTCATGCTGGAAATTTTAAGACACGTTTCGCTCAGCAATGAGCGAAACACGTCCCTGTTGTTCCCTTGTCGTTTTGTTGGATTAGTTGCCAGGCCTTGTGCAGGCCTTGGAAAGACCTGTGTTGAGAGTAGTGACCTGTAGTGGCCTGTGTTGACAGTAGTGACCTGCAGAGTCACGGTCAAGCTAACTAAAAGAGAATTTATAACGTACATGATTGAAGCTAGAAGGAGAGGTCATCTGTCCATCCAGCCGATGGTAGGTACGCTGCCCTCAGACTACAACGTAAGGTCAACCATCCACTACAGCATAGGTATCTGACCCTATTTTAGGTAAGGTAAGGTATTAGGTATCTGATAAGTACCTGATCTTAGTTTTTAACCCTAAATGAACTTCATTTGTAACCCTATATGGATTTGTAATTATACCGGCTTCAACAAGATATAAAGTCTTTTTATATCATTATATATGTTTTCCATTGCAATATTAATATATTTTCAAAATTCTATATGCCTCGAGACAATGAAGTGCAGAAAATATCTTATATATGAGAAAATGGTTGTGTGGGTGGTGATCTGGGTTCGAATCCTGGCTGGCTGTGATATTTCTTAGTGTATTTCTCCGCTTGTTTCCGCGAT
>NC_091294.1:31592359-31594859 GCF_038502225.1 Cherax quadricarinatus | reverse complement strand
GAACACTGAGAAAACCAGTAGCCATTGTATGAAGGTGATGATGTCAGCCATTACATAAAGAGGACAGTGATGTCAGCCATTACATAAAGAGGACATTGATGTCAGCCATTGGCTTGTTGGTTTCTTCATAGTTCTGTCTCCTGCTGTTTGGAGGAGGGTTGTTGTTTCGTCTCCTGCTGTTTGGTGGAGGGTTGTTGTTTTGTCTCCTGGTGTTTGGTGGGGGTTATAGATAACTGTTACCAATACTTTGGGTCCCCCAGTCTTGCGTTTGCCCTTTGTATAGTCATATTGGATTCAATGCATTTGGGAACACTGTTTTGGATATTCCATAAAAATCAGTAATACCGGGTATTTGTTGTTTCGAATTTGGTCAGCTCTTGAGGCAAGGATGTATGTTCGATACATATGATAAATATTAATATTTTGTTCAATAGTTTTTTATTGAAAGCAATAGTTCTGAGGTATGACAAGAATTATATGCAAGCTGAACACGTAAGTGTTCACACACATACACACACACACACATACACACACACACATACACACACACACACACACACACACACACACACACACACACACACACACACACACACACACACACACACACACACACACAGTAATGAATATGCACAGATAAGAAGGGAGGCCCAACGACAATATGAAAATGACATAGCAATTTAAGCCAGATCTGACCCGAAGCTGTTGTACAGCCACGTCAGGAGGAAAGCAACAGTCAAGGACCAGGTAATCAGGCTGAGGAAGGAAGGAGGAGAGATTACAAGAAACGACCGAGAAGTATGTGAAAAACTCAACATGATATTCAAGGGAGTGTTCATAGAGGAGACAGAAGGGACTCGAGAAAGATGGAGAGGTGGGGCACACCACCAAGTATTGGACACAATACATACAACCGAGGAAGAAGTGAAGAGGCTGTTGAGCGAGCTAGATACCTCGAAGGCGATGGAGCCGGATAACATCTCTCCATGGGTCCTGAGAGAGGGAGCAGAGGCGCTATGTGTACCCCTAACAACAATATTCAACACATCCAACGAAACAGGGAGATTACCTGAGGTATGGAAGACAGTAAACGTATTCCCAGTCTTTAAAAAAATGGGACAGACAAGAAGAATTAAGTCTCAAAACTCCAGACCGTCGCGTTAGCCACTGGACCAGCTAGCCGTCATGTTGACGGCAGTGAAGGGACTTGAGCTAGAGTTCGTCACGGCCACGCTAGCTGGAGATTCGTCTGTAAAAACTTGCATTTGTGGTCACAGTGGTGCCTATGCTAACCTTCCTATGGTGTAGAAATACACCTAGTTGGACGAATCTTATTGTGGCTAGCTGGTCCAGTGGCTAACGCTACGGTCTGGAGTTTTGAGACTCTCTGACCGCGGGTTCAAATCCCGCCCGTGGTATGGTTTGGTTAAGAAGAATTAAACTATAGACCAGTGTCACTGACATGTATAGTACACAAAGTCATGGAGAAGATTATCAGAAGAGTGGTGGAACACCTAGAAAGGAATAAACTTATCAACAACAGCCAACACGGTTTCAGGGATGGGAAATCCTGTCACAAACCTCCTGGAGTTCTATGACAGGGTGTCAGCAGTAAGACAAGAGAGGGGTGGGTAGATTTCATTTTCTTGGACGGTAAGAAGGCATTTGACACTGTTCCACACAAGTGATTAGTGCAAAAACTGGAGGACCAGGCAGGGATAACAGGAAAGGCACTACAATGGATCAGGGAATACCTGTCAGGATGACAGCAAAGAGTCATGGTACGTGGCGAGGTGTCAGAGTGGGCGCCTGTGACGAGTGGGGTTCCACAGGGGTCAGTCCTGGTATTTGTGAACGGCATGACGGGAGGGAATAGACTACGAAGTGTCCCTGTTTGCAGTTGATGTGAAGTTGATGAGAAGAATTCAATCGGACGAGGACCAGGCAGACCTACAAAGGGATCTGGATAGGCTGCAGGCCTGGTCCAGCAATTGGCTCCTGGAGTTCAACCCCATCAAGTGCAAAGTCATGAAGATTGTTGAAGGGCAAAGAAGTCCGCAGACGGAGTACAGTCTAGGGGGCCAGAGACTACAAACCTCATTCAAGGAAAAAGATCTTGGGGTAAGTATAACACCAGGCACATCTCCTGAGGGGCACATCAACCAAATAACTGCTGCAGCATATGGGCGCCTAGCAAACCTCAGAATAGCATTCCGACATATTAAAAAATCGTTCAAGACCCTGTACATTCTGTACTTTAGGCCCATATTAGATTATGCGGAACCAGTTTGGAACCCACATCTAACCAAACACGTAAAGAATCTAGAGAAAGTGCAAGGTTTGCAACAAGACTAGTTCCAGAGCTAAGAGGTATGTCCTACGAGGAGAGGTTAAGGGAAATCGACCTGACGACACTGGAGGACAGGAGAGATAGGGAGACATGATAACTACATATAAAATACTGAGAGGAATTGACAAGGTGGACAGAGACAGAATGTTC
>NC_091294.1:31557359-31589859 GCF_038502225.1 Cherax quadricarinatus | reverse complement strand
AATACTCGCGTAACACCCGTTTAATACTCGCTTAACACACGCTCAATACTCGCTTAACACCCGTTTAATACTCGCGTAACACCCGTTTAATACTCGCTTAACACACGCTCAATACTCGCTTAACACCCGTTTAATACTCGCTTAACACACGCTCAATACTCGCTTAACACCCGTTTAATACTCGCGTAACACCCGTTTAATACTCGCTTAACACACGCTCAATACTCGCTTAACACCCGTTTAATACTCGCTTAACACACGCTCAATACTCGCTTAACACCCGTTTAATACTCGCTTAACACACGCTCAATACTCGCTTAACACCCGTTTAATACTCGCTTAACACACGCTCAATACTCGCTTAACACACGCTCAATACTCGCTTAACACCCGTTTAATACTCGCTTAACACACGCTCAATACTCGCTTAACACACGCTCAATACTCGCTTAACACCCGTTTAATACTCGCTTAACACACGCTCAATACTCGCTTAACACTCATTTAGAATTCAATACTTACTTAAAACTCGTCTACCACTCGCTTAGCTCTCCGTCAAGTTTCGCTTTAGAGAGAGAGAGAGGGAGAGAGAGAGAGAGAGAGAGAGAGAGAGAGAGAGAGAGAGAGAGAGAGAGAGAGAGAGAGAGAGAGAGAGAGAGAGAGAGAGAGAATCGGACACGACCAACACCAAGGCAACAGTCTAATTTCCTGTGGTGGGTCGAGTCTCGTCCGCATTTCCTGTCTAGCTGCTGAGGGCAGGAGAGGGCAGAGGAGGGGGGGGGCAGAATAAAGGGAAATTGTGATGGAAAGGAATGAAGGGCTAAAAAAATAATGGTGGGAAGGAGATATATCAGAGGGAAAACAAAAGGTGCTTCTAGATGTAAGTGTAGCGTGATACAACCAGGGAAATGTGATGAGGAAAAGTATAAGACATTAGGAAGAAATAGGCAGTCACTAAGCTGGAAGTGAACAATATATAAATGTAAGAGAGAGAGAAAGAGACGAAAATACGGAGAAGACCTTCTCTCAGCGACAGAGAGACAGACAGACAGACAGACAGAGACAGACTTGTCCGTAGTCGAAAGTTCTCTTAATGCTTTCAAAAGACGAAACAACAAGATTATTATTATTATTATTATTATTATTATTATTATTATTATTATTATTATTATTATTATTATTATTATTATTATTATTTTTTTTTTTTTTTTTTATTATCACACTGGCCGATTCCCACCAAGGCAGGGTGGCCCGAAAAAGAAAAACTTTCACCATCATTCACTCCATCACTGTCTTGCCAGAAGGGTGCTTTACACTACAGTTTTTAAACTGCAACATTAACACCCCTCCTTCAGAGTGCAGACACTGTACTTCCCATCTCCAGGACTCAAGTCCGGCCTGCCGGTTTCCCTGAATCCCTTCATAAATGTTACTTTGCTCACACTCCAACAGCACGTCAAGTATTAAAAACCATTTGTCTCCATTCACTCCTATCAAACACGCTCATGCATGCCTGCTGGAAGTCCAAGCCCCTCGCACACAAAACCTCTTTTACCCCCTCCCTCCAACCTTTCCTAGGCCGACCCCTACCTCGCCTTCCTTCCACTACAGACTGATACACTCTTGAAGTCATTCTGTTTCGCTCCATTCTCTCTACATGTCCGAACCACCTCAACAACCCTTCCTCAGCCCTCTGGACAACAGTTTTGGTAATCCCGCACCTCCTCCTAACTTCCAAACTACGAATTCTCTGCATTATATTCACACCACACATTGCCCTCAGACATGACATCTCCACTGCCTCCAGCCTTCTCCTCGCTGCAACATTCATCACCCACGCTTCACACCCATATAAGAGCGTTGGTAAAACTATACTCTCATACATTCCCCTCTTTGCCTCCAAGGACAAAGTTCTTTGTCTCCACAGACTCCTAAGTGCACCACTCACTCTTTTTCCCTCATCAATTCTATGATTCACCTCATCTTTCATAGACCCATCCGCTGACACGTCCACTCCCAAATATCTGAATACGTTCACCTCCTCCATACTCTCTCCCTCCAATCTGATATTCAATCTTTCATCACCTAATCTTTTTGTTATCCTCATAACCTTACTCTTTCCTGTATTCACCTTTAATTTTCTTCTTTTGCACACCCTACCAAATTCATCCACCAATCTCTGCAACTTCTCTTCAGAATCTCCCAAGAGCACAGTGTCATCAGCAAAGAGCAGCTGTGACAACTCCCACTTTGTGTGTGATTTTTTATCTTTTAACTCCACGCCTCTTGCCAAGACCCTCGCATTTACTTCTCTTACAACCCCATCTATAAATATATTAAACAACCACGGTGACATCACACATCCTTGTCTAAGGCCTACTTTTACTGGGAAAAAATTTCCCTCTTTCCTACATACTCTAACTTGAGCCTCACTATCCTCGTAAAAACTCTTCACTGCTTTCAGTAACCTACCTCCTACACCATACACCTGCAACATCTGCCACATTGCCCCCCTATCCACTCTGTCATACGCCTTTTCCAAATCCATAAATGCCACAAAGACCTCTTTAGCCTTATCTAAATACTGTTCACTTATATGTTTCACTGTAAACACCTGGTCCACACACCCCCTACCTTTCCTAAAGCCTCCTTGTTCATCTGCTATCCTATTCTCCGTCTTACTCTTAATTCTTTCAATTATAACTCTACCATACACTTTACCAGGTACACTCAACAGACTTATCCCCCTATAATTTTTGCACTCTCTTTTATCCCCTTTGCCTTTATACAAAGGAACTATGCATGCTCTCTGCCAATCCCTAGGTACCTTACCCTCTTCCATACATTTATTAAATAATTGCACCAACCACTCCAAAACTATATCCCCACCTGCTTTTAACATTTCTATCTTTATCCCATCAATCCCGGCTGCCTTACCCCCTTTCATTTTACCTACTGCCTCACGAACTTCCCCCACACTCACAACTGGCTCTTCCTCACTCCTACAAGATGTTATTCCTCCTTGCCCTATACACGAAATCACAGCTTCCCTATCTTCATCAACATTTAACAATTCCTCAAAATATTCCCTCCATCTTCCCAATACCTCTAACTCTCCATTTAATAACTCTCCTCTCCTATTTTTAACTGACAAATCCATTTGTTCTCTAGGTTTTCTTAACTTGTTAATCTCACTCCAAAACTTTTTCTTATTTTCAACAAAATTTGTTGATAACATCTCACCCACTGTCTCATTTGCTCTCTTTTTACATTGCTTCACCACTCTCTTAACCTCTCTCTTTTTCTCCATATACTCTTCCCTCCTTGCATCACTTCTACTTTGTAAAAACTTCTCATATGCTAACTTTTTCTCCCTTACTACTCTCTTTACATCATCATTCCACCAATCGCTCCTCTTCCCTCCTGCACCCACTTTCCTGTAACCACAAACTTCTGCTGAACACTCTAACACTACATTTTTAATCCTACCCCATACCTCTTCGACCCCATTGCCTATGCTCTCATTTGCCCATCTATCCTCCAATAGCTGTTTATATCTTACCCTAACTGCCTCCTCTTTTAGTTTATAAACCTTCACCTCTCTCTTCCCTGATGCTTCTATTCTCCTTGTATCCCATCTACCTTTTACTCTCAGTGTAGCTACAACTAGAAAGTGATCTGATATATCTGTGGCCCCTGTATAAACATGTACATCCTGAAGTCTACTCAGCAGTCTTTTATCTACCAATACATAATCCAACAAACTACTGTCATTTCGCCCTACATCATATCTTGTATACTTATTTATCCTCTTTTTCTTAAAATATGTATTACCTATAACTATACCCCTTTCTATACAAAGTTCAATCAAAGGGCTCCCATTATCATTTACACCTGGCACCCCAAACTTACCTACCACACCCTCTCTAAAAGTTTCTCCTACTTTAGCATTCAGGTCCCCTACCACAATTACTCTCTCACTTGGTTCAAAGGCTCCTATACATTCACTTAACATCTCCCAAAATCTCTCTCTCTCCTCTGCATTCCTCTCTTCTCCAGGTGCATACACGCTTATTATGACCCACTTCTCGCATCCAACCTTTACTTTAATCCACATAATTCTTGAATTTACACATTCATATTCTCTTTTCTCCTTCCATAACTGATCATTTAACATTACTGCTACCCCTTCCTTTGCTCTAACTCTCTCAGATACTCCAGATTTAATCCCATTTATTTCCCCCCACTGAAACTCTCCTACCCCCTTCAGCTTTGTTTCGCTTAGAGCCAGGACATCCAATTTCTTTTCATTCATAACATCAGCAATCATCTGTTTCTTGTCATCCGCACTACATCCACGCACATTCAAGCATCCCAGTTTTATAAAGTTTTTCTTCTTCTCTTTTTTAGTAAATGTATACAGGAGAAGGGGTTACTAGCCCATTGCTCCCGGCATTTTAGTCGCCTCATACGACACGCATGGCTTACGGAGGAAAGATTCTTTTCCACTTCCCCATGGACAATAGAAGAAATAAAAAGGGACAAGAGCTATTTAGAAAAAGGAGAAAAACCTAGATGTATGTATATATATATATATATGCATGTGCGTGTCTGTGAAGTGTGACCAAAGTGTAAGTAGGAGTAGCAAAATATCCCTGTTATCTAGCGTGTTTATGAGACAGAAAAAGAAACCAGCAATCCTACCATTATGCAAAAGAGTTACAGGTTTCTGTTTCACAGTCATCTGGCAGGACGGTAGTACTTCCCTGGGTGGTTGCTGTCTACCAACCTACTACCTATATTATTATTATTATTATTATTATTATTGTTGTCATTATTATTATTATTATTATTATTATTATTATTATTATTATTATTATTATTATTATTATTATTATTATTATTGTCATTATTATTATTATTATTATTATTATTATTATTATTATTATTATTATTATTATTATTATTATTATTATTATTATTGTTATTATATCATTATTATTATGATGATTGTAATAGAGCAAAACATCTGACACTCAGCACTACACTACATACTAGAGGATGTCATCTGACACTCAGCACTACACTACATACTAGAGGATGTCATCTGACACTCAGCACTACACTACATACTAGAGGATGTCATCTGACACTCAGCACTGCACTACATACTAGAGGATGTCATGTGGCACTCAGCACTGCACTACATACTAGAGGATGTCATGTGACACTCAGCACTGCACTACATACTAGAGGATGTCATGTGACACTCAGCACTGCACTACATACTAGAGGATGTCATCTGACACTCAGCACTGCACTACATACTAGAGGATGTCATCTGACACTCAGCACTACACTACATACTAGAGGATGTCATCTGACACTCAGCACTGCACTACATACTAGAGGATGTCATCTGACACTCAGCACTACACTACATACTAGAGGATGTCATCTGACACTCAGCACTACACTACATACTAGAGGATGTCATCTGACACTCAGCACTACACTACATACTAGAGGATGTCATGTGGCACTCAGCACTGCACTACATACTAGAGGATGTCATGTGACACTCAGCACTGCACTACATACTAGAGGATGTCATGTGACACTCAGCACTGCACTACATACTAAAGGATGTCATGTGACACTCAGCACTGCACTACATACTAGAGGATGTCATGTGACACTCAGCACTGCACTACATACTAAAGGATGTCATCTGACACTCAGCACTGCACTACATACTAGAGGATGTCATCTGACACTCAGCACTGCACTACATACTAGAGGATGTCATCTGACACTCAGCACTGCACTACATACTAGAGGATGTCATCTGACACTCAGCATTGCACTACATACTATAGGATGTCATCTGACACTCAGCACTGCACTACATACTAGAGGATGTCATCTGACACTCAGCACTGCACTACATACTAGAGGATGTCATCTGACACTCAGCACTACACTACATACTAGAGGATGTCATCTGACACTCAGCACTGCACTACATACTAGAGGATGTCATGTGACACTCAGCACTGCAATACATACTAGAGGATGTCATCTGACACTCAGCACTGCACTACATACTAGAGGATGTCATCTGACACTCAGCACTACACTACATACTAAAGGATGTCATGTGACACTCAGCACTGCAATACATACAAGAGGATGTCATCTGACACTCAGCACTACACTACTTACTAGAGGGTGTCATGTGACACTCAGCACTGCAATACATACTAGAGGATGTCATCTGACACTCAGCACTGCACTACATACTAGAGGATGTCATGTGACACTCAGCACTGCAATACATACTAGAGGATGTCATCTGACACTCAGCACTACACTACATTCTAGAGGATGTCATCTGACACTCAGCACTGCACTACATACTAGAGGATGTCATCTGACACTCAGCACTGCACTACATACTAGGGGATGTCATCTGACTCTCAGCACTACACTACATACTAGAGGATGTCATCTGACACTCAGCACTACACTACATACTAGAGGATGTCATCTGACACTCAGCACTGCACTACATTCTAGAGGATGTCATTTGACACTCAGCACTGCACTACATACTAGAGGATGTCATCTGACACTCAGCACTGCACTACATACTAGAGGATGTCATCTGACACTCAGCACTGCACTACATACTAGAGGATGTCATCTGACACTCAGCACTGCACTACATACTAGAGGATGTCATCTGACACTCAGCACTACACTACATACTAGAGGATGTCATCTGACACTCAGCACTACACTACATACTAGAGGATGTCATCTGACACTCAGCACTGCACTACATACTAGAGAATGTCATCTGACACTCAGCACTGCACTACATACTAGTGGATGTCATCTGACACTCAGCACTACACTACACTACATACTAGAGGATGTCATCTGACACTCAGCACTGCACTACGTTCTAGAGGATGTCATTTGACACTCAGCACTGCACTACATACTAGAGGATGTCATCTGACACTCAGCACTGCACTACATACTAGATGATGTCATCTGACACTTAGCACTACACTGCATACTAGAGGATGTCATCTGACACTCAGCACTGCACTACATACTAGAGGATGTCATCTGACACTCAGCACTGCACTACATACTAGAGGATGTCATCTGACACTCAGCACTGTACTACACTACATACTAGAGGATGTCATCTGACACTCAGCACTGCACTACATACTAGAGGATGTCATCTGACACTCAGCACTGCACTACATACTAGAGGATGTCATCTGACACTCAGCACTACACTACATACTAGAGGATGTCATCTGACACTCAGCACTGCACTACATACTAGAGGATGTCATCTGACACACAGCACTACACTACATACTAGAGGATGTCATCTGACACTCAGCACTACACTACCTACTAGAGGATGTCATCTGACACTCAGCACTGCACTACATACTAGAGGATGTCATGTGACACTCAGCACTGCAATACATACTAGAAGATGTCATCTGACACTCAGCACTACGCTACATACTAGAGGATGTCATGTGACACTCAGCACTACACTACATACTAGAGGATGTCATCTGACATTCAGCACTGCAATACATACTAGAGGATGTCATCTGATGCTCAGCACTACACTACATACTAGAGGATGTCATGTGACACTCAGCACTGCAATACATACTAGAAGATGTCATCTGACACTCAGCACTACACTACATACTAGAGGATGTCATGTGACACTCAGCACTACACTACATACTAGAGGATGTCATGTGACACTCAGCACTGCAATACATACTAGAAGATGTCATCTGACACTCAGCACTACACTACATACTAGAGGATGTCATGTGACACTCAGCACTACACTACATACTAGAGGATGTCATGTGACACTCAGCACTGCACTACATACTAGAGGATGTCATGTGACACTCAGCACTACACTACATACATGAAGATGTCATCTGACACTCAGCACTGCACTACATACTAGAGGATGTCATCTGACACTCAGCACTACACTACATACTAGAGGATGTCATCTGACACTCAGCACTGCACTACATACTAGAGGATGTCATCTGACACTCAGCACTACACTACATTCTAGAGGATGTCATGTGACACTCAGCACTGCACTACATACTAAAGGATGTCATCTGACACTCAGCACTGCACTACATACTAAAGGATGTCATCTGACACTCAGCACTGCACTACATACTAAAGGATGTCATCTGACACTCAGCACTGCACTTCATACTAGAGGATGTCATGTGACACTCAGCACTACACTACATACTAGAGGATGTCATCTGACACTCAGCACTGCACTACATACTAAAGGATGTCATCTGACACTCAGCACTGCACTACATACTAGAGGATGTCATCTGACACTCAGCACTACACTACATACTAGAGGATGTCATGTGACACTCAGCAGTGCACAACATACTAAAGGATGTCATCTGACACTCAGCACTGCACTACATACTAAAGGATGTCATCTGACACTCAGCACTGCACTACATACTAAAGGATGTCATCTGACACTCAGCACTGCACTTCATACTAGAGGATGTCATGTGACACTCAGCACTACACTACATACTAGAGGATGTCATCTGACACTCAGCACTGCACTACATACTAAAGGATGTCATCTGACACTCAGCACTGCACTACATACTAGAGGATGTCATCTGACACTCAGCACTACACTACATACTAGAGGATGTCATCTGACACTCAGTACTACACTACATACTAGAGGATGTCATGTGACACTCAGCACTGCACTACATACTAGAGGATCTCATCTGACACTCAGCACTGCACTACATACTAGAGGATGTCATCTGACACTCAGCACTGCACTACATACTAGAGGATGTCATCTGACACTCAGCACTGCACTACATACTAGAGGATGTCATCTGACACTCAGCACTACACTACATACTAGAGGATGTCATGTGACACTCAGCACTGCACTACATACTAGAGGATGTCATCTGACACTCAGCACTACACTACATACTAGAGGATGTCATGTGACACTCAGCACTACACTACATACTAGAGGATGTCATCTGACACTCAGCACTGCACTACATACTAGAGGATGTCATCTGACACTCAGCACTGCACTACGTACTAGAGGATGTCATCTGACACTCAGCACTGCACTACATACTAGAGGATGTCATCTGACACTCAGCACTGCACTACATACTAAAGGATGTCATCTGACACTCAGCACTGCACTACATACTAGAGGATGTCATCTGACACTCAGCACTACACTACAAACTAGAGGATGTCATCTGACACTCAGCACTGCACTACATACTAGAAAATGTCATCTGACACTCAGCACTGCACTACATACTAGAGGATGTCATCTGACACTCAGCACTGCAATACATACTAGAGGATGTCATCTGACACTCAGCACTGCACTACATACTAGAGGATGTCATGTGACACTCAGCACTGCTCTACATACTAGAGGATGTCATGTGACACTCAGCACTGCACTACATACTAGAGAATGTCATCTGACACTCAGGACTGCACTACATACTAGAGGATGTCATGTGACACTCAGCACTGCACTACATACTAGAGGATGTCATCTGACACTCAGCACTGCACTACATACTAGAGGATGTCATCTGACACTCAGCACTGCACTACATACTAGAGCATGTCATCTGACACTCAGCACTGCACTACATACTAGAGGATATCATCTGACACTCAGCACGGCACTTCATACTAGAGGATGTCATCTGACACTCAGCACTGCACTACATACTAGAGGATGTCATGTGACACTCAGCACTGCACTACATACTAGAGGATGTCATGTGACACTCAGCACTGCACTACATACTAAAGGATGTCATCTGACACTCAGCACTGCACTACATACTAGAGGATGTCATATGACACTCAGCACTACACTACATACTAGAGGATGTCATCTGACACTCAGCACTGCACTACATACTAGAGGATGTCATCTGACACTCAGCACTGCACTACATACTAGAGGATGTCATCTGACACTCAGCACTGCACTTTATACAAGAGGATGTCATCTGACACTCAGCACTACACTACATACTAGAGGATGTCATCTGACACTCAGCACTGCACTACGTACTAGAGGATGTCATCTGACACTCAGCACTACACTACATACTAGAGGATGTCATCTGACACTCAGCACTGCACTACATACTAGAGGATGTCATGTGACACTCAGCACTGCACTACATACTAGAGGATGTCATGTGACACTCAGCACTGCACTACATACTAGAGGATGTCATCTGACACTCAGCACTGCACTACATACTAGAGGATGTCATCTGACACTCAGCACTGCACTACATACTAGAGGATGTCATCTGACACTCAGCACTGCACTACATACTAGAGCATGTCATCTGACACTCAGCACTGCACTACATACTAGAGGATATCATCTGACACTCAGCACGGCACTTCATACTAGAGGATGTCATCTGACACTCAGCACTGCACTACATACTAGAGGATGTCATGTGACACTCAGCACTGCACTACATACTAGAGGATGTCATGTGACACTCAGCACTGCACTACATACTAGAGGATGTCCTCTGACACTCAGCACTGCACTACGTACTAGAGGATGTCATCTGACACTCAGCACTGCACTACGTACTAGACGATGTCATCTGACACTCAGCACTACACTACATACTAGAGGATGTCATGTGACACTCAGCACTGCACTACATACTAGAGGATGTCCTCTGACACTCAGCACTGCACTACGTACTAGAGGATGTCATCTGACACTCAGCACTGCACTACATACTAGAGGATGTCCTCTGACACTCAGCACTGCACTACGTACTAGAGGATGTCATCTGACATTCAGCACTGCACTACGTACTAGAGGATGTCATCTGACACTCAGCACTGCACTACATACTAGAGGATGTCCTCTGACACTCAGCACTGCACTACGTACTAGAGGATGTCATCTGACACTCAGCACTGCACTACGTACTAGAGGATGTCATCTGACACTCAGCACTGCACTACATACTAGAGGATGTCCTCTGACACTCAGCACTGCACTACGTACTAGAGGATGTCATCTGACACTCAGCACTGCACTACGTACTAGAGGATGTCATCTGACACTCAGCACTGCACTACATACTAGAGGATGTCCTCTGACACTCAGCACTGCACTACGTACTAGAGGATGTCATCTGACACTCAGCACTGCACTACGTACTAGAGGATGTCATCTGACACTCAGCACTGCACTACATACTAGAGGATGTCCTCTGACACTCAGCACTGCACTACGTACTAGAGGATGTCATCTGACACTCAGCACTGCACTACGTACTAGAGGATGTCATCTGACACTCAGCACTGCACTACATACTAGAGGATGTCATCTGACACTCAGCACTGCACTACGTACTAGAGGATGTCATCTGACACTCAGCACTGCACTACATACTAGAGGATGTCCTCTGACACTCAGCACTGCACTACGTACTAGAGGATGTCATCTGACACTCAGCACTGCACTACGTACTAGAGGATGTCATCTGACACTCAGCACTGCACTACATACTAGAGGATGTCCTCTGACACTCAGCACTGCACTACGTACTAGAGGATGTCATCTGACACTCAGCACTGCACTACGTACTAGAGGATGTCATCTGACACTCAGCACTGCACTACATACTAGAGGATGTCCTCTGACACTCAGCACTGCACTACGTACTAGAGGATGTCATCTGACACTCAGCACTGCACTACATACTAGAGGATGTCATCTGACACTCAGCACTACACTACATACTAGAGGATGTCATCTGACACTCAGCACTACACTACATACTAGAGGATGTCATCTGACACTCAGCACTACACTACATACTAGAGGATGTCATCTGACACTCAGCACTGCAATACATACTAGAGGATGTCATCTGACACTCAGCACTGCACTACATACTAGAGGATGTCATGTGACACTCAGCACTGCACTACATACTAGAGGATGTCATCTGACACTCAGCACTGCACTACATACAAGAGGATGTCATCTGACACTCAGCACTGCACTACATACTAGAGGATGTCCTCTGACACTCAGCACTGCACTACGTACTAGAGGATGTCATCTGACACTCAGCACTGCACTACGTACTAGAGGATGTCATCTGACACTCAGCACTACACTACATACTAGAGGATGTCATGTGACACTCAGCACTGCACTACATACTAGAGGATGTCCTCTGACACTCAGCACTGCACTACGTACTAGAGGATGTCATCTGACACTCAGCACTGCACTACATACTAGAGGATGTCCTCTGACACTCAGCACTGCACTACGTACTAGAGGATGTCATCTGACACTCAGCACTGCACTACGTACTAGAGGATGTCATCTGACACTCAGCACTGCACTACATACTAGAGGATGTCCTCTGACACTCAGCACTGCACTACGTACTAGAGGATGTCATCTGACACTCAGCACTGCACTACGTACTAGAGGATGTCATCTGACACTCAGCACTGCACTACATACTAGAGGATGTCCTCTGACACTCAGCACTGCACTACGTACTAGAGGATGTCATCTGACACTCAGCACTGCACTACGTACTAGAGGATGTCATCTGACACTCAGCACTGCACTACATACTAGAGGATGTCCTCTGACACTCAGCACTGCACTACGTACTAGAGGATGTCATCTGACACTCAGCACTGCACTACGTACTAGAGGATGTCATCTGACACTCAGCACTGCACTACATACTAGAGGATGTCCTCTGACACTCAGCACTGCACTACGTACTAGAGGATGTCATCTGACACTCAGCACTGCACTACGTACTAGAGGATGTCATCTGACACTCAGCACTGCACTACATACTAGAGGATGTCCTCTGACACTCAGCACTGCACTACGTACTAGAGGATGTCATCTGACACTCAGCACTGCACTACATACTAGAGGATGTCATCTGACACTCAGCACTACACTACATACTAGAGGATGTCATCTGACACTCAGCACTGCACTACGTACTAGAGGATGTCATCTGACACTCAGCACTACACTACATACTAGAGGATGTCATCTGACACTCAGCACTACACTACATACTAGAGGATGTCATCTGACACTCAGCACTGCACTACGTACTAGAGGATGTCATCTGACACTCAGCACTGCACTACATACTAGAGGATGTCCTCTGACACTCAGCACTGCACTACGTACTAGAGGATGTCATCTGACACTCAGCACTGCACTACGTACTAGAGGATGTCATCTGACACTCAGCACTGCACTACATACTAGAGGATGTCCTCTGACACTCAGCACTGCACTACGTACTAGAGGATGTCATCTGACACTCAGCACTGCACTACGTACTAGAGGATGTCATCTGACACTCAGCACTGCACTACGTACTACAGGATGTCATCTGACACTCAGCACTGCACTACATACTAGAGGATGTCATCTGACACTCAGCACTACACTACATACTAGAGGATGTCATCTGACACTCAGCACTGCACTACGTACTAGAGGATGTCATCTGACACTCAGCACTACACTACATACTAGAGGATGTCATCTGACACTCAGCACTACACTACATACTAGAGGATGTCATCTGACACTCAGCACTGCACTACGTACTAGAGGATGTCATCTGACACTCAGCACTGCACTACATACTAGAGGATGTCCTCTGACACTCAGCACTGCACTACATACTAGAGGATGTCATCTGACACTCAGCACTGCACTACATACTAGAGGATGTCATCTGACACTCAGCACTACACTACATACTAGAGGATGTCATCTGACACTCAGCACTACACTACATACTAGAGGATGTCATCTGACACTCAGCACTGCACTACGTACTAGAGGATGTCATCTGACACTCAGCACTGCACTACATACTAGTGGATGTCATCTGACACTCAGAACGGCACTACATACTAGAGGATTTCATCTGACACTCAGCACTACACTACATACTAGAGGATGTCATCTGACACTCAGAACTGCACTACATACTAGTGGATGTCATCTGACACTCAGAACTGCACTACATACTAGAGGATGTCATCTGACACTCAGCACTGCACTACATACTAGAGGATGTCATCTGACACTCAGAACTGCACTACATACTAGAGGATGTCATCTGACACTCAGCACTACACTACATACTAGAGGATGTCATCTGACACTCAGTACTACACTACATACTAGAGGATGTCATCTGACACTCAGCACTACACTACATAGTAGAGGATGTCATCTGACACTCAGCACTACACTACATACTAGAGGATGTCATCTGACACTCAGCACTACACTACATACTAGAGGATGTCATCTGACACTCAGCACTACACTACATACTAGAGGATGTCATCTGACACTCAGCACTACACTACATACTAGAGGATGTCATCTGACACTCAGCACTACACTACATACTAGAGGATGTCATCTGACACTCAGCACTGCACAGACTATCTACAATGAGCCGGTTATCTTCACAGCCGTCCTCGGCCGAGAGGCTTTTCCAGCCGTCATTATCCGTCCTCACTTACTGAAAGAATAAATGCAACTGTGAGAGAGGTAAAAAAATGAGAATATCTGTACCGTCACTGGCTGTCTCACTCATCACTGGCTCCCACTGGCTGTCTCACTCATCACTGGCTCCCACTGGCTGTCTCACTCATCACTGGCTACCACTGGCTGTCTCATTCATCACTGGCTCCCACTGGCTGTCTCATTCATCACTGGCTACCACTGGCTGTCTCACTCATCACTGGCTACCACTGGCTGTCTCACTCATCACTGGCTCCCACTGGCTGTCTCACTCATCACTGGCTCCCACTGGCTGTCTCACTCATCACTGGCTACCACTGGCTGTCTCATTCATCACTGGCTCCCACTGGCTGTCTCACTCATCACTGGCTACCACTGGCTGTCTCATTCATCACTGGCTCCCACTGGCTGTCTCACTCATCACTGGCTACCACTGGCTGTCTCATTCATCACTGGCTCCCACTGGCTGTCTCACTCATCACTGGCTCCCACTGGCTGTCTCACTCATCACTGGCTCACACTGGCTGTCTCATTCATCACTGGCTCACACTGGCTGTCTCATTCATCACTGGCTCCCACTGGCTGTCTCATTCATCACTGGCTCACACTGGCTGTCTCATTCATCACTGGCTCACACTGGCTGTCTCACTCATCACTGGCTCCCACTGGCTGTCTCACTCATCACTGGCTCCCACTGGCTGTCTCACTCATCACTGGCTCCCACTGGCTGTCTCACTCATCACTGGCTCCCACTGGCTGTCTCACTCATCACTGGCTACCAATGGCTGTCTCATTCATCACTGGCTCCCACTGGCTGTCTCACTCATCACTGGCTCCCACTGGCTGTCTCACTCATCACTGGCTCCCACTGGCTGTCTCACTCATCACTGGCTACCACTGGCTGTCTCATTCATCACTGGCTCCCACTGGCTGTCTCACTCATCACTGGCTCCCACTGGCTGTCTCACTCATCACTGGCTACCACTGGCTGTCTCATTCATCACTGGCTCCCACTGGCTGTCTCACTCATCACTGGCTACCACTGGCTGTCTCATTCATCACTGGCTCCCACTGGCTGTCTCATTCATCACTGGCTCCCACTGGCTGTCTCATTCATCACTGGCTACCACTGGCTGTCTCATTCATCACTGGCTCCCACTGGCTGTCTCACTCATCACTGGCTACCACTGGCTGTCTCATTCATCACTGGCTCCCACTGGCTGTCTCATTCATCACTGGCTCCCACTGGCTGTCTCACTCATCACTGGCTACCACTGGCTGTCTCATTCATCACTGGCTACCACTGGCTGTGTCATTCATCACTGGCTCCCACTGGCTGTCTCATTCATCACTGGCTCACACTGGCTGTCTCATTCATCACTGGCTCACACTGGCTGTCTCACTCATCACTGGCTCACACTGGCTGTCTCATTCATCACTGGCTCACACTGGCTGTCTCATTCATCACTGGCTCCCACTGGCTGTCTCATTCATCACTGGCTCACACTGGCTGTCTCATTCATCACTGGCTCACACTGGCTGTCTCACTCATCACTGGCTCCCACTGGCTGTCTCATTCATCACTGGCTCACACTGGCTGTCTCATTCATCACTGGCTCACACTGGCTGTCTCACTCATCACTGGCTCCCACTGGCTGTCTCATTCATCACTGGCTCACACTGGCTGTCTCATTCATCACTGACTCACACTGGCTGTCTCATTCATCACTGGCTCACACTGGCTGTCTCACTCATCACTGGCTCCCACTGGCTGTCTCATTCATCAATGGCTACCACTGGCTGTCTCATTCATCACTGGCTCACACTGGCTGTCTCACTCATCACTGGCTCCCACTGGCTGTCTCATTCATCACTGGCTACCACTGGCTGTCTCATTCATCACTGGCTCACACTGGCTGTCTCACTCATCACTGGCTCCCACTGGCTGTCTCATTCATCACTGGCTCACACTGGCTGTCTCATTCATCACTGGCTCACACTGGCTGTCTCACTCATCACTGGCTCCCACTGGCTGTCTCATTCATCACTGGCTCACACTGGCTGTCTCATTCATCACTGACTCACACTGGCTGTCTCATTCATCACTGGCTCACACTGGCTGTCTCACTCATCACTGGCTCCCACTGGCTGTCTCATTCATCACTGGCTACCACTGGCTGTCTCATTCATCACTGGCTCACACTGGCTGTCTCACTCATCACTGGCTCCCACTGGCTGTCTCATTCATCACTGGCTACCACTGGCTGTCTCATTCATCACTGGCTCACACTGGCTGTCTCACTCATCACTCACTGGCTGTCTCATTCATCACTGGCTGTCTCATTCATCACTGGCTCCCACTGGCTGTCTCATTCATCACTGGCTCCCACTGGCTGTCTCATTCATCACTGGCTCCCACTGGCTGTCTCATTCATCACTGGCTACCACTGGCTGTCTCATTCATCATCACTGGCTGTCTCATTCACTGGCTGTCTCATTCATCACTCATCACTGGCTCCCACTGGCTGTCTCACTCATCACTGGCTCCCACTGGCTGTCTCACTCATCACTGGCTCCCACTGGCTGTCTCACTCATCACTGGCTCCCACTGGCTGTCTCACTCATCACTGGCTCCCACTGGCTGTCTCACTCATCACTGGCTCACACTGGCTGTCTCATTCATCACTGGCTACCACTGGCTGTCTCATTCATCACTGGCTGTGTCTCACTTCATCACTGGCTGTCTCATTCATCACTGGCTGTCTCATTCATCACTGGCTCCCACTGGCTGTCTCATTCATCACTGGCTACCACTGGCTGTCTCATTCATCACTGGCTCCCACCACTGGCTGTCTCATTCATCACTGGCTCCCACTGGCTGTCTCACTCATCACTGGCTCCCACTGGCTGTCTCACTCATCACTGGCTCACACTGGCTGTCTCATTCATCACTGGCTACCACTGGCTGTCTCATTCATCACTGGCTCCCACTGGCTGTCTCACTCATCACTGGCTCACACTGGCTGTCTCATTCATCACTGGCTACCACTGGCTGTCTCATTCATCACTGGCTCACACTGGCTGTCTCATTCATCACTGGCTCCCACTGGCTGTCTCATTCATCACTGGCTCCCACTGGCTGTCTCATTCATCACTGGCTCCCACTGGCTGTCTCACTCATCACTGGCTCCCACTGGCTGTCTCATTCATCACTGGCTACCACTGGCTGTCTCATTCATCACTGGCTCCCACTGGCTGTCTCATTCATCACTGGCTACCACTGGCTGTCTCATTCATCACTGGCTCCCACTGGCTGTCTCATTCATCACTGGCTCCCACTGGCTGTCTCACTCATCACTGGCTCCCACTGGCTGTCTCATTCATCACTGGCTCCCACTGGCTGTCTCATTCATCACTGGCTCCCACTGGCTGTCTCATTCATCACTGGCTCCCACTGGCTGTCTCACTCATCACTGGCTCCCACTGGCTGTC
Source organism: Cherax quadricarinatus (assembly GCF_038502225.1). NCBI lineage: Eukaryota > Metazoa > Arthropoda > Malacostraca > Decapoda > Parastacidae > Cherax > Cherax quadricarinatus. The sequence continues at coordinate 31,571,630 of NC_091294.1, read as the reverse complement.
TCACTCATCACTGGCTCCCACTGGCTGTCTCATTCATCACTGGCTACCACTGGCTGTCTCATTCATCACTGGCTCCCACTGGCTGTCTCACTCATCACTGGCTCCCACTGGCTGTCTCATTCATCACTGGCTCCCACTGGCTGTCTCACTCATCACTGGCTCCCACTGGCTGTCTCACTCATCACTGGCTCCCACTGGCTGTCTCATTCATCACTGGCTACCACTGGCTGTCTCATTCGTCACTGGATCCCACTGGCTGTCTCACTCATCACTGGCTCCCACTGGCTGTCTCACTCATCACTGGCTCCCACTGGCTGTCTCATTCATCACTGGCTCCCACTGGCTGTCTCACTCATCACTGGCTCCCACTGGCTGTCTCATTCATCACTGGCTCCCACTGGCTGTCTCACTCATCACTGGCTCCCACTGGCTGTCTCATTCATCACTGGCTACCACTGGCTGTCTCACTCATCACTGGCTCCCACTGGCTGTCTCATTCATCACTGGCTCCCACTGGCTGTCTCACTCATCACTGGCTCCCACTGGCCGTCTCACTCATCACTGGCTCCCACTGGCTGTCTCATTCATCACTGGCTCCCACTGGCTGTCTCACTCATCACTGGCTCCCACTGGCTGTCTCATTCATCACTGGCTCCCACTGGCTGTCTCATTCATCACTGGCTCCCACTGGCTGTCTCATTCATCACTGGCTACCACTGGCTGTCTCATTCATCACTGGCTCCCACTGGCTGTCTCATTCATCACTGGCTACCACTGGCTGTCTCATTCATCACTGGCTCCCACTGGCTGTCTCACTCATCACTGGCTCCCACTGGCTGTCTCACTCATCACTGGCTACCACTGGCTGTCTCACTCATCACTGGCTCCCACTGGCTGTCTCACTCATCACTGGCTCCCACTGGCTGTCTCTTTCATCACTGGCTCCCACTGGCTGTCTCACTCATCACTGGCTCCCACTGGCTGTCTCATTCATCACTGGCTACCACTGGCTGTCTCATTCATCACTGGCTCCCACTGGCTGTCTCATTCATCACTGGCTACCACTGGCTGTCTCATTCATCACTGGCTCCCACTGGCTGTCTCATTCATCACTGGCTCCCACTGGCTGTCTCATTCATCACTGGCTCCCACTGGCTGTCTCATTCATCACTGGCTACCACTGGCTGTCTCATTCATCACTGGCTCCCACTGGCTGTCTCATTCATCACTGGCTACCACTGGCTGTCTCATTCATCACTGGCTCCCACTGGCTGTCTCACTCATCACTGGCTCCCACTGGCTGTCTGACTCATCACTGGCTACCACTGGCTGTCTCATTCATCACTGGCTCCCACTGGCTGTCTCACTCATCACTGGCTCCCACTGGCTGTCTCATTCATCACTGGCTCCCACTGGCTGTCTCACTCATCACTGGCTCCCACTGGCTGTCTCATTCATCACTGGCTCCCACTGGCTGTCTCACTCATCACTGGCTCCCACTGGCTGTCTCATTCATCACTGGCTCCCACTGGCTGTCTCACTCATCACTGGCTCCCACTGGCTGTCTCATTCATCACTGGCTCCCACTGGCTGTCTCACTCATCACTGGCTACCACTGGCTGTCTCATTCATCACTGGCTCCCACTGGCTGTCCCACTCATCACTGGCTCCCACTGGCTGTCTCATTCATCACTGGCTCCCACTGGCTGTCTCACTCATCACTGGCTCCCACTGGCTGTCTCATTCATCACTGGCTACCACTGGCTGTCTCATTCATCACTGGCTCCCACTGGCTGTCTCACTCATCACTGGCTCCCACTGGCTGTCTCATTCATCACTGGCTCCCACTGGCTGTCTCACTCATCACTGGCTCCCACTGGCTGTCTCATTCATCACTGGCTCCCACTGGCTGTCTCACTCATCACTGGCTCCCACTGGCTGTCTCATTCATCACTGGCTACCACTGGCTGTCTCATTCATCACTGGCTACCACTGGCTGTCTCACTCATCACTGGCTCCCACTGGCTGTCTCATTCATCACTGGCTCCCACTGGCTGTCTCACTCATCACTGGCTCCCACTGGCTGTCTCACTCATCACTGGCTCCCACTGGCTGTCTCACTCATCACTGGCTCCCACTGGCTGTCTCATTCATCACTGGCTCCCACTGGCTGTCTCACTCATCACTGGCTCCCACTGGCTGTCTCACTCATCACTGGCTCCCACTGGCTGTCTCATTCATCACTGGCTCCCACTGGCTGTCTCACTCATCACTGGCTCCCACTGGCTGTCTCACTCATCACTGGCTCCCACTGGCTGTCTCATTCATCACTGGCTCCCACTGGCTGTCTCACTCATCACTGGCTACCACTGGCTGTCTCACTCATCACTGGCTCCCACTGGCTGTCTCATTCATCACTGGCTCCCACTGGCTGTCTCACTCATCACTGGCTCCCACTGGCTGTCTCACTCATCACTGGCTCCCACTGGCTGTCTCATTCATCACTGGCTCCCACTGGCTGTCTCATTCATCACTGGCTCCCACTGGCTGTCTCATTCATCACTGGCTCCCACTGGCTGTCTCATTCATCACTGGCTACCACTGGCTGTCTCATTCATCACTGGCTCCCACTGGCTGTCTCATTCATCACTGGCTACCACTGGCTGTCTCATTCATCACTGGCTCCCACTGGCTGTCTCATTCATCACTGGCTACCACTGGCTGTCTCATTCATCACTGGCTCCCACTGGCTGTCTCATTCATCACTGGCTCCCACTGGCTGTCTCATTCATCACTGGCTACCACTGGCTGTCTCATTCATCACTGGCTCCCACTGGCTGTCTCATTCATCACTGGCTCCCACTGGCTGTCTCATTCATCACTGGCTCCCACTGGCTGTCTCATTCATCACTGGCTCCCACTGGCTGTCTCATTCATCACTGGCTACCACTGGCTGTCTCATTCATCACTGGCTCCCACTGGCTGTCTCATTCATCACTGGCTACCACTGGCTGTCTCATTCATCACTGGCTCCCACTGGCTGTCTCACTCATCACTGGCTCCCACTGGCTGTCTCATTCATCACTGGCTCCCACTGGCTGTCTCATTCATCACTGGCTCCCACTGGCTGTCTCATTCATCACTGGCTCCCACTGGCTGTCTCATTCATCACTGGCTCCCACTGGCTGTCTCATTCATCACTGGCTACCACTGGCTGTCTCATTCATCACTGGCTACCACTGGCTGTCTCATTCATCACTGGCTACCACTGGCTGTCTCATTCATCACTGGCTCCCACTGGCTGTCTCATTCATCACTGGCTACCACTGGCTGTCTCATTCATCACTGGCTCCCACTGGCTGTCTCATTCATCACTGGCTCCCACTGGCTGTCTCATTCATCACTGGCTCCCACTGGCTGTCTCATTCATCACTGGCTACCACTGGCTGTCTCATTCATCACTGGCTCCCACTGGCTGTCTCACTCATCACTGGCTCCCACTGGCTGTCTCACTCATCACTGGCTCCCACTGGCTGTCTCACTCATCACTGGCTCCCACTGGCTGTCTCACTCATCACTGGCTCCCACTGGCTGTCTCACTCATCACTGGCTCCCACTGGCTGTCTCACTCATCACTGGCTCCCACTGGCTGTCTCACTCATCACTGGCTCCCACTGGCTGTCTCACTCATCACTGGCTCCCACTGGCTGTCTCACTCATCACTGGCTCCCACTGGCTGTCTCACTCATCAATGGCTCCCACTGGCTGTCTCATTCATCACTGGCTCCCACTGGCTGTCTCACTCATCACTGGCTCCCACTGGCTGTCTCATTCATCACTGGCTCCCACTGGCTGTCTCACTCATCACTGGCTCCCACTGGCTGTCTCACTCATCAATGGCTCCCACTGGCTGTCTCATTCATCACTGGCTCCCACTGGCTGTCTCATTCATCACTGGCTCCCACTGGCTGTCTCATTCATCACTGGCTCCCACTGGCTGTCTCATTCATCACTGGCTACCACTGGCTGTCTCACTCATCACTGGCTCCCACTGGCTGTCTCATTCATCACTGGCTACCACTGGCTGTCTCACTCATCACTGGCTCCCACTGGCTGTCTCACTCATCACTGGCTCCCACTGGCTGTCTCACTCATCACTGGCTCCCACTGGCTGTCTCACTCATCACTGGCTCCCACTGGCTGTCTCATTCATCACTGGCTCCCACTGGCTGTCTCACTCATCACTGGCTCCCACTGGCTGTCTCATTCATCACTGGCTCCCACTGGCTGTCTCATTCATCACTGGCTACCACTGGCTGTCTCATTCATCACTGGCTACCACTGGCTGTCTCATTCATCACTGGCTACCACTGGCTGTCTCACTCATCACTGGCTACCACTGGCTGTCTCATTCATCACTGGCTCCCACTGGCTGTCTCATTCATCACTGGCTACCACTGGCTGTCTCATTCATCACTGGCTCCCACTGGCTGTCTCATTCATCACTGGCTACCACTGGCTGTCTCACTCATCACTGGCTCCCACTGGCTGTCTCATTCATCACTGGCTCCCACTGGCTGTCTCACTCATCACTGGCTCCCACTGGCTGTCTCATTCATCACTGGCTCCCACTGGCTGTCTCATTCATCACTGGCTACCACTGGCTGTCTCATTCATCACTGGCTACCACTGGCTGTCTCATTCATCACTGGCTACCATTGGCTGTCTCACTCATCACTGGCTACCACTGGCTGTCTCATTCATCACTGGCTCCCACTGGCTGTCTCATTCATCACTGGCTACCACTGGCTGTCTCATTCATCACTGGCTCCCACTGGCTGTCTCATTCATCACTGGCTACCACTGGCTGTCTCATTCATCACTGGCTACCACTGGCTGTCTCATTCATCACTGGCTACCACTGGCTGTCTCACTCATCACTGGCTACCACTGGCTGTCTCATTCATCAATGGCTCCCACTGGCTGTCTCATTCATCACTGGCTACCACTGGCTGTCTCATTCATCAATGGCTCCCACTGGCTGTCTCATTCATCACTGGCTACCACTGGCTGTCTCATTCATCACTGGCTACCACTGGCTGTCTCATTCATCACTGGCTCCCACTGGCTGTCTCACTCATCACTGGCTCCCACTGGCTGTCTCATTCATCACTGGCTCCCACTGGCTGTCTCACTCATCACTGGCTCCCACTGGCTGTCTCATTCATCACTGGCTCCCACTGGCTGTCTCATTCATCACTGGCTCCCACTGGCTGTCTCATTCATCACTGGCTCCCACTGGCTGTCTCACTCATCAATGGCTCCCACTGGCGGTCTCATTCATCACTGGCTCCCACTGGCTGTCTCACTCATCACTGGCTCCCACTGGCTGTCTCATTCATCACTGGCTTCCACTGGCTGTCTCACTCATCACTGGCTCCCACTGGCTGTCTCATTCATCACTGGCTCCCACTGGCTGTCTCATTCATCACTGGCTCCCACTGGCTGTCTCACTCATCACTGGCTCCCACTGGCTGTCTCACTCATCACTGGCTCCCACTGGCTATCTCATTCATCACTGGCTCCCAATGGCTGTCTCACTCATCACTGGCTACCACTGGCTGTCTCACTCATCACTGGCTCCCACTGGCTGTCTCACTCATCACTGGCTCCCACTGGCTGTCTCACTCATCACTGGCTCCCACTGGCTGTCTCACTCATCACTGGCTACCACTGGCTGTCTCACTCATCACTGGCTACCACTGGCTGTCTCATCACTGGCTACCACTGGCTGTCTCACTCATCACTGGCTACCACTGGCTGTCTCACTCATCACTGGCTACCACTGGCTGTCTCATTCATCACTGGTTACCACTGGCTGTCTCATTCATCACTGGCTCCCACTGGCTGTCTCATTCATCACTGGCTCCCACTGGCTGTCTCACTCATCACTGGCTCCCACTGGCTGTCTCATTCATCACTGGCTCCCACTGGCTGTCTCACTCATCACTGGCTCCCACTGGCTGTCTCATTCATCACTGGCTCCCACTGGCTGTCTCATTCATCACTGGCTCCCACTGGCTGTCTCACTCATCACTGGCTCCCACTGGCTGTCTCATTCATCACTGGCTCCCACTGGCTGTCTCACTCATCACTGGCTCCCACTGGCTGTCTCATTCATCACTGGCTCCCACTGGCTGTCTCATTCATCACTGGCTCCCACTGGCTGTCTCACTCATCACTGGCTACCACTGGCTGTCTCATTCATCAATGGCTCCCACTGGCTGTCTCATTCATCACTGGCTACCACTGGCTGTCTCATTCATCACTGGCTACCACTGGCTGTCTCATTCATCACTGGCTCCCACTGGCTGTCTCACTCATCACTGGCTCCCACTGGCTGTCTCATTCATCACTGGCTCCCACTGGCTGTCTCACTCATCACTGGCTCCCACTGGCTGTCTCATTCATCACTGGCTCCCACTGGCTGTCTCACTCATCACTGGCTCCCACTGGCTGTCTCATTCATCACTGGCTCCCACTGGCTGTCTCATTCATCACTGGCTCCCACTGGCTGTCTCACTCATCACTGGCTACCACTGGCTGTCTCATTCATCAATGGCTCCCACTGGCTGTCTCATTCATCACTGGCTACCACTGGCTGTCTCATTCATCACTGGCTACCACTGGCTGTCTCATTCATCAATGGCTCCCACTGGCTGTCTCATTCATCACTGGATCCCACTGGCTGTCTCATTCATCACTGGCTCCCACTGGCTGTCTCATTCATCAGTTGCTCCCACTGGCTGTCTCATTCATCACTGGCTCCCACTGTCTGTCTCACTCATCACTGGCTACCACTGGCTGTCTCATTCATCAATGGCTCCCACTGGCTGTCTCATTCATCACTGGCTACCACTGGCTGTCTCATTCATCACTGGCTACCACTGGCTGTCTCATTCATCACTGGCTACCACTGGCTGTCTCATTCATCACTGGCTACCACTGGCTGTCTCATTCATCACTGGCTCCCACTGGCTGTCTCATTCATCACTGGCTCCCACTGGCTATCTCACTCATCAATGGCTCCCACTGGCTGTCTCACTCATCAATGGCTCCCACTAGCTGTCTCATTCATCAATGGCTCCCACTGGCTATCTCACTCATCAATGGCTCCCACTGGCTGTCTCACTCATCAATGGCTCCCACTGGCTGTCTCATTCAACAATGGCTCCCACTAGCTGTCTCACTCATCAATGGCTCCCACTGGCTGTCTCACTCATCAATTGCTCCCACTGGCTGTCTCACTCATCAATGGCTCCCACTGGCTGTCTCATTCATCAATGGCTCCCACTGGCTGTCTTATTCATCAATGGCTCCCACTAGCTGTCTCATTCATCAATTGCTCCCACTGGCTGTCTCATTCATCAATGGCTCCCACTAGCTGTCTCACTCATCAATGGCTCCCACTGGCTGTCTCACTCATCAATGGCTCCCACTGGCTGTCTCATTCATCAGTTGCTCCCACTGGCTGTCTTATTCATCAATGGCTCCAACTAGCTGTCTCATTCATCAATTGCTCCCACTGGCTGTCTCATTCAACAATGGCTCCCACTGGCTGTCTCGCTCATCAATGGCTCCCACTGGCTGTTTCAGCCATCAATGGCTCCCACTGGCTGTCTCATTCATCAATGGCTCCCACTGGCTGTCTCACTCATCAATTGCTCCCACTGGCTGTCTCATTCAACAATGGCTCCCACAGGCTGTCTCATTCATCAATGGCTCTCACTGGCTGTCTCACTCACCAATTGCTCCCACTGGCTGTCTCATTCATCAATGGATCCCACTGGCTGTCTCGCTCATCAATTGCTCCCACTGGCTGTCTCACTCATCAATGGCTCCCACTGGCTGTCTCACTCATCAATGGCTCCCACTGGCTGTCTCACTCATCAATGGCTCCCACTGGCTGTCTCATTCATCAATGGCTCCCACTGGCTGTCTCATTCATCAGTTGCTCCCACTGGCGGTCTCATTCATCAATGGCTCCCACTGGCTGTCTCATTCATCAATTGCTCCCCCTGGCTGTCTCATTCAACAATGGCTCCCACTGGCTGTCTCACTCATCAATGGCTCCCATTGGCTGTCTCAGCCATCACTGGCTCCAACTGGCTGTCTCAGCCATCACTGGCTCCCACTTGCTGTCTCAGCCATCACTGGCTCCCACTGGCTGTCTCAGCCATCACTGGATCCCACTGGCTGTCTCACTCATCACTGGCTCCCACTGGCTGTCTCACTCATCAATTGCTCCCACTGGCTGTCTCATTCAACAATGGCTCCCACTGGCTGTCTCACTCATCAATGGCTCCCACTGGCTGTCTCAGCCATCACTGACTGAGAATATCTGTACCGTCAATGGCTCCCACTGGCTGTCTCATTCATCACTGGCTCCCACTGGCTGTCTCACTCATCAATGGCTCCCACTGGCTGTCTCATTCATCAATGGCTCCCACTGGCTGTCTCACTCATCAATTGCTCCCACTGGCTGTCTCATTCAACAATGGCTCCCACTGGCTGTCTCACTCATCAATGGCTCCCACTGGCTGTCTCATTCATCAATGGCTCCCACTGGCTGTCTCATTCATCAGTTGCTCCCACTGGCTGTCTCATTCAACAATTGCTCCCACTGGCTGTCTCACTCATCAATGGCTCCCACTGGCTGTCTCATTCATCAATGGCTCCAACTGGCTGTCTCATTCATCAGTTGCTCCCACTGGCTGTCTCACTCATCAATGGCTCCCACTGGCTGTCTCATTCATCAATGGCTCCCACTGGCTGTCTCACTCATCAATTGCTCCCACTGGCTGTCTCATTCAACAATGGCTCCCACTGGCTGTCTCACTCATAAATGGCTCCTACTGGCTGTCTCAGCCATCACTGGCTCCAACTGGCTGTCTCAGCCATCACTGGCTCCCACTTGCAGTCTCAGCCGTCACTGGCTCCCACTGGCTGTCTCAGCCATCACTGGATCCCACTGGCTGTCTCACTCATCACTGGCTCCCAGTGGCTGTCTCAGTCATCACTGGCTCCCACTGGCTGTGTCAGCCATCACTGGCTCCCTCTGGCTGTCTCAGCCATCACTGGCTCCCACTGGCTGTCTCATTCATCAATGGCTCCCATTGGCTGTCTCAGCCATCACTGGCTCCCACTGGCTGTCTCACTCATCAATGGCTCCCACTGGCTGCCTGAGCCATCATTGGCTCCCACTGGCTGTCTCACTCATCAATGGCTCCCACTGGCTGTCTCACTCATCAATGGCTCCCACTGGCTGTCTCACTCATCAATGGCTCCCACTGGCTGTCTCAGCCATCACTTGCTCCCACTGGCTGTCTCAGCCATCACTGGCTCCAACTGGCTGTCACGCTCATCAATGGCTCCCACTGGCTGTCTTAGCCATCACTGTCTCCCACTGGCTGTCTCGGCCATCACTGGCTCCCACTGGCTGTCTCAGCCATCACTGGCTCCCACTGGCTGTCTCACTCATCATTGGCTCCCATTGGCTGTCTTACTCATCAATGGCTACCACTGGCTGCCTCAGCCATCAATGACTCACTTTCTCAGTCATAAATGACTCACACACACACACACACACACACACACACACACACACACACACACACACACACACACACACACACACACACACACACACACACAGACACACACACACACACACACACACACACACAAACACACACACACACACAGGAGGTTAAGTATAAACAACCTGACGACACTGGAGGACAGGAGAGATAGGAGGGACATGATAACGACATACAAAATATTGAGAGGAATTGACGAGGTGGACAAAGACAGGATGTTCCAGAGATGGAATACAGCAAGAAGGGGACACAGTTGGAAGTTGAAGACACAGATGAATCACAGGGATGTTAGGAAGTATTTCCTCAGCCACAGAGTAGTCAGGAAGTGGAATAGTATGGGAAGCGATGTAGTGGAGGCAGGATCCATACATAGCTTTAAGCAGAGGTATGATAAAGCTCACGGTTCAGGGAGAGTGACGTAGTAGCGACCAGTGAAGAGGCGGGGCCAGGAGCTCGGACTCGACCCCTGCAACCTCAACTAGGTGAGTACAACTAGGTGAGTACACACACACATACATACACAGACACACACACACATACACACACACACACACACACACACACACACACACACACACACACACACACACACACACACACACACACACACATACACACACACACACACACACACACACACACACACACACACACATACACACACACACACATACACACACACACATACACACACACACACACACACACACACACACACACACACACACACACACACACACACACACACACACACACACACACATACACACACACACACATACACACACACACATACACACACACACACACACACACACACACACACACACACACACACACACACACACATACACACACACACACACACACACATACACACACACACACATACACACACACACACACACACACAAAGAGGGAATGAGGCACAGACACTAAAGGAAAACGGTAATGGTGAGTTAGAAGGAAGACAAGACGGAAGGAAAAAACAGAATCGCTAACAATAGTCAAGGTAATCTTGAAGGGAATATATAGTGGGAAGAGGATAGTCTGTGATGTTTTGATATCCTGAGGTAGTAACGAGGTGTGTGTGTGTGTGTGTGTGTGTGTGTGTGTGTGTGTGTGTGTGTGTGTGTGTGTGTGTGTGTGTGTGTGTGTACTCACCTAGTTGTACTCACCTAGTTGAGGTTGCTGGGGTCGAGTCCGAGCTCCTGGCCCCGCCTCTTCACTGATCGCTACTAGGTCACTCTCCATGAACCGTGAGCTTTATCATACCTCTGCTTAAAGCTATGTATGGATCCTGCCTCCACTACATCGCTTCCCAAACTATTCCACTTACTGACTACTCTGTGGCTGAAGAAATACTTCCTAACATCCCTGTGATTCATCTGTGTCTTCAGCTTCCAACTGTGTCCCCTTGTTACTGTGTCCAATCTCTGGAACATCCTGTCTTTGTCCACCTTGTCAATTCCTCTCAGTATTTTGTATGTCGTTATCATGTCCCCCCTATCTCTCCTGTCCTCCAGTGTCGTCAGGTTGATTTCCCTTAACCTCTCCTCGTAGGACATACCTCTTAGCTCTGGGACTAGTCTTGTTGCAAACCTTTGCACTTTCTCTAGTTTCTTCACGTGCTTGGCTAGGTGTGGGTTCCAAACTGGTGCCGCATACTCCAATATGGGCCTAACGTACACGGTGTACAGGGTCCTGAATGATTCCTTATTAAGATGTTGGAATGCTGTTCTGAGGTTTGCTAGGCGCCCATATGCTGCAGCAGTTATTTGGTTGATGTGCGCTTCAGGAGATGTGCCTGGTGTTATACTCACCCCAAGATCTTTTTCCTTGAGTGAGGTTTGTAGTCTCGGGCCCCTACACTGTACTCCGTCTGCGGTCTTCTTTGCCCTTCCCCAATCTTCATGACTTTGCACTTGGTGGGATTGAACTCCAGGAGCCAATTGCTAGACCAGGTCTGCAGCCTGTCCAGATCCCTTTGTAGTTCTGCCTGGTCTTCGATCGAGTGAATTCTTCTCATCAACTTCACGTCATCTGCAAACAGGGACACCTCAGAGTCTATTCCTTCCGTCATGTCGTTCACAAATACCAGAAACAGCACTGGTCCTAGGACTGACCCCTGCGGGACCCCGCTGGTCACAGGTGCCCATTCTGACACCTCGCCACGTACCATGACTCGCTGCTGTCTTCCTGACAAGTATTCCCTGATCCATTGTAGTGCCTTCCCTGTTATCCCTGCTTGGTCCTCCAGTTTTTGCACCAATCTCTTGTGTGGAACTGTGTCAAACGCCTTCTTACAGTCCAAGAAAATGCAATCCACCCACCCCTCTCTCTCTTGTCTTACTGCTGTCACCATGTCATAGAACTCCAGTAGGTTTGTGACACAGGATTTCCCGTCCCTGTGTGTGTGTGTGTGTGTGTGTGTGTGTGTGTGTGTGTGTGTGTGTGTGTGTGTGTGTGTGTGTGTGTGTGTGTGTGTGAGTGTGTGTGTGTATGTGTGTACTCACCTATTGTGGAACTGTGTCAAACGCCTTCTTACAGTCCAAGAAAATGCAATCCACCCACCCCTCTCTCTCTTGTCTTACTGCTGTCACCATGTCATAGAACTCCAGTAGGTTTGTGACACAGGATTTCTCGTCCCTGTGTGTGTGTGTGTGTGTGTGTGTGTGTGTGTGTGTGTGTGTGTGTGTGTGTGTGTGTGTGTGTGTGTGTGTGTGTGTGTGTGTGTGTGTGTGTGTGTGTGTGTGTGTGTGTGTGTGTGTGTGTGTGTGTGATGCACGTTCGCCCTCTTATCCATGTCGAAGAAAAACACAGTAACTCAAAGTAATAACTTACCTTCCCGTCCTTCCATCCTCCCTCCCGTACACCAGCACCAGCACTCCTCACCCCTTCTAGCCCAAGAACCTTAAGCACAACCACCCCTCCTCCTGTGCTGGGAGACTAACAACACCATCCCCACGAGACAAAACCACCATCACCAGGAGACTAACAATACCATTCCCAGGAGACAAACAGCACCATCACCAGGAGACTAACAACACCATCACTAGGAGACTAACAATACCATCACCAGGAGACTAACAACACCATCACTAGGAGACTAACAACACCATCACCAGGAGACTAACAACACCATCACTAGGAGACTAACAACACCATCACTAGGAGACTAACAACACCATCACCAGGAGACTAACAACACCATCACTAGGAGACTAACAACACCATCACCAGGAGACTAACAACACCATCACTAGGAGACTAACAATACCATCACAATGAGACTAACAACACCATCACCAGGAGACTAACAACACCATCACTAGGAGACTAACAATGCCATCACCAGGAGACTAACAACACCATTCCCAGGAGACAAACAACACCATCACCAGGAGACAAACAACATCATCACCAGGAGACTAACAACACCATCACCAGGAGACTAACAACACCATCACTAGGAGACTAACAATACTATCACCAGGAGACTAACAACACCATCACAAGTAGATTAACAATTCCATCACCAGGAGACTAACAACACCATCACCAGGAGACTAACAACACCATCATCAGGAGACTAACAATACCATCATCAGGAGACTAACAACACCATCACCAGGAGACTAACTATACCATCACCAGGAGACTAACTATACCATCACCAGAAGATTAACAATACCATCACCAGGAGACTAACAACACCTTTCCAAGGAGACAAACAACACCATCACCAGGAGACTAACAACACCATCACCATGAGACTAACAACACCATCACAAGGAGACTAACAATACCATCACCAGGAGACTAACTATACCATCACTAGGAGACTAACAATACCATCACCAGGAGACTAACAATACCATCACCAGGAGACTAACAATACCATCACCATGAGACTAACAACACCATCACAAGGAGACTAACAATACCATCACCAGGAGACTAACAATACCATCACCAGGAGACTAACAATACCATCACCAGGAGACTAACAATACCATCACCAGGAGACTAACAATACCATCACCAGGAGACTAACAATACCATCATCAGGAGACTAACAATACCATCACCAGGAGACTAACAATACCATCACCAGGAGACTAACAATACCATCACCAGGAGACTAACAATACCATCACCAGGAGACTAACAATACCATCACCAGGAGACTAACAATACCATCACCAGGAGACTAACAATACCATCATGAGGAGACTAACAATACCATCACCAGGAGACTAACAATACCATCATGAGGAGACTAACAATACCATCACCAGGAGACTAACAATACCATCATGAGGAGACTAACAATACCATCACCAGAAGACTAACAATACCATCATCAGGAGACTAACAATACCATCACCAGGAGACTAACAATACCATCATGAGGAGACTAACAATACCATCACCAGGAGACTAACAATACCATCATCAGGAGACTAACAATACCATCACCAGGAGACTAACAATACCATCATGAGGAGACTAACAATACCATCACCAGGAGACTAACAATACCATCATGAGGAGACTAACAATACCATCACCAGGAGACTAACAATACCATCATGAGGAGACTAACAAT